>NC_141874.1:493434578-493749386 GCF_056163025.1 Triticum urartu | reverse complement strand
CCCAGCAGCAGCCCAGCCCACCTGTCCCCCTCCCCTGTCGTCTTCCTCCTGCCAGGAGGACAGCGCGTGTGGCCGCCGCGCGCGAGCACGCGCCGGCCACCTCCTGCTTCCCCGCTCGCTGCTGGAGGCCCCCGACGACGCCACGCACTCCCCTCGAATCTCTCTCACTCCCCCTCGCTCTCACCCCCTTTCCTGGATCCCTCTTCCTCGCATCCGAGCGAGCTCGTCGCCGCCGATCGCTGCTGCCGCGGCCACCGTCTCCGCCTCGTCCCTCTGACGTGTCTATGAGCTCTGCGACGTCGTCCTCGTCTTCTCCACCGACCCAGGCAAGCCGGGACGCACCGTAGCGTCCTCATCGCGCTCGTCTTCGGCCTCGGCCGCCGTGGATCGCCGCCGTCGAATTCGCGGCAACCAACGCTTCCCCGACCCTGCGGTCTGCACCATCCCCCTCTTTGTGAGCCCGCGGTTCTTCCCCCTCCTTTCTCGTCGTCGTTCCGACACCCTAGCACCTAGATCGTGCTAGCCGAGCTCCGGCCGCCGCCCGTTTTGTCGCCGTCGTGGCCTGAGCTCGAACGGGTTGTGTCCGTGCACCGCACCGAGCTCCTGGTGATCCCAGGAGGCTGCCCAGCGTTTCACTTTACTCGCCCGCGCTCCACAACGCCATTTCACCGAGGTCCGAACTCCGGCCGCCGCCGCGGACTCGTCTCTGGCAAGTATAGGCCACCCCAGCCACTGTCGCTCGCCCAGTTGGATGCGGCGCACCTTCAGCTATCCGTAGACGCAAACCACGCGCAAAACTGAGCCCCGTAGCTGTTTTCCGGCGAGTTTCCGCCGCAGTTGAGGTCGCCGCCGGCCGAACTTCGGCGGGCTGACGTGGTCTCTTAGTTAGGCGCTAATCACCACTAATCCCTCTCTAACAGACACTGACAGGCGGGCCCCGCAACAGGTCAAATCCCAGTCAACACGGGATTAACTCCCAGTTAACAATGAGCCAATGACATGTGGGACCCGGTCGTCAGGTTTGACCTGGTCAGCTCCGTTGACCTGCTGACACAGGCATGACGCAATGCTGACGCAGTTATTCTTTTTCTGGAATTATTTTTAAACAGGAAATTCCAGAAAATGTTCACAACTTCAAAAATTCATAGAAATTCAATCGTAGCTCAGATTGAAATAATTTATATATGAAAAATTATCAGAAAAATTCAATCTATCCATCTATACCATTTTCATGCATGAAAAACCATCTATACATGCTGTATATATGAAAACACACTTATGGCATATTTAAGAACTTAATTTGGAGTTGTATTTGAACCCTTGGTTCAAATGGACTTCAACCAAATAAATGCTAGATGCATTAACTCAAATAACATCACATACTCATGCCATGTTCATGCATCATAATGTTGCATATGCTTGTGTTTGATTTCCGACACCGTTCCTTCTCGATAGGTCCTGCTCCGAAGAGTGTTCGAGAGTACCTGTCTGAGGAGTAGTGCCCCCTGTTGATCTACCAGGCAAGCAACCCCCCCTTGTTCATTCCGATAAAATCCTACTCTCTCACTCCTGCTCTCATTTATTGCATTAGGACAACAATGATTCAACTGCTACTTTATGCTACGGTAGTTGAACCCATTCCTCTGCATGACCTGTCATTGCCACAGTAAATAGTTGAAACCCACTAGCATGTGTAGGAGTTGTTTGAGCCATGCTGTGCTTCTACCATGCCATGCCTGCTATTGCTTAGAGTTGTGTCAGGTCTGATTCATCGGGAATGAATTGGAGTGTTATGATATGTTCTGGTGCTAAGAGTTAAGCGTGTGAACACAATTTGGTAAAGGTAGCGGTGAGAGGCCATGTAGGAGTACATGGTGGGTTGTCTCATTGGGACCGTCCTTAAGAACTGAGTTCTGTGTAAGTTGTCCAATGACTAGCTACTACCACACATTGGGCTCCGGGCGCTCCAAGCTCTCTCGACTTATTAACCGCCTTGAACTCTGTCCAGGAGTTGCAAATAGTTTCTGGTGTTTGTAAGTAGTGCTATTTTTCTACCGAGTGGCACCCGGCAGGGTGGACTTGGGACAGACTAGGCACACGTGGCCCGGTGTACCGAGTGGCACCCGGATGGTGGGCTCGGGAACCCTGTACACATCGTTTGGGGCCGTGAGCGAAACCTCGGCTGGATCTCCTTGCGGATGGAACCCGAATAGGCGATAAACCTGGACTAGAGTCTTGTGTGGTTAGTCAGGTCGTGGCCGACACCCTCGCCAGGCTTCCGCTTGAAGGTTGCCGAGATACATGACGGGTATATGGTGATAAGTGGTGAGAGCGTGTGGGATGAAGTACACCCCTGCAGGGTTATCATGATCTATTCGAATAGCCGTGTCCTCGGTTATGGACTTCTTGGATGCTTACGTGGTACATAGACAACTTAAAGTGGATACTCTAAAATGCTCAAGACAAGTGTGAGTGCTATGGATGGCCTTCTCGTAGGAGAGACGGGGATGAATCCATAGTAGTGTATTGATGTGGTGATTAGTGGACTCGTGTGCGCTGCCTCACCTCAAAGAAGTTTCTCATTGTCGTAGAACAGGATAGCCACTGAGTCAAAGCTGGCTTGCTGCAACTAAACCCCACATTACCTTCTTGATACAAATGCATGTATGATAGGATCTGACGTAAGTCTTGCTGAGTACCTTTGTACTCACGTTTGCTTTATTTATGTTTTGCAGATGAGACATCGGTCTCACTAGTAGTACCGCTTGGACTTCGACGAGTAGCTTGTTACCTCAGCTACGATCTTATACATTGGAGGGACTTGTAGATAGTCAGGCTTCTCGGCCTTTTTCTTTTGTAGTTGTCTGTACTCAGACATGTAATGCTTCCGTTGCTTGTATGCTCTGAATGATGGGTCATGTGACCCCTGTTTGTATTTATGCTATGTGGCTCTTCTGAGCCTTTATCTATATGAGTTGCGTTATGTTGTGATGCCATGTTGTACCTCACATACTTGCATGTTATGCGTACGTGTGACGTGTATTGCTATGTGTGGGATCCGACAATCTAGTTGTTTGTCCTTGGCAGCCTCTCTTATGGGAAAATGTAGTCTAGTGCTTCCTTGAGCCATAGTAGTCCGCTACAGCCCGGTTCACCGGAGTCCTGCTAGCCCAGCACTACTGCTTAGAACACTTGACTGGCTGGCATGTGTTCCACTTCGTTCCTATGTCTGTCCCTTCGGGGAAATGTCACGCGATGACTTCCAGAGTCCTGTTAGCCCAGTGCTACAGCCCGGATTCATACGCTGTTGACCGACATGCTCGATGTGATTCATGTATGCCTGTCCCCATAGGTTAGTGCCGCTTTGGGTTCATGACTAGCCATGTCGGCCCGGGTTCTCTGTCATATGGATGCTAGCGACACTATCATATACGTGAGCCAAAAGGCGCAAACGGTCCCGGGCCATGGTAAGGCGACACCCATGGGGATACCGTGCGTGAGGCCGAAAAGTGATATGAGGTGTTACATGCTAGATCGGTGTGACTTAGAATCGGGGTCCCGACAGCAGGCAGAACTCGGTCTACTAATCTTGGACGTGATGCCTAACACTACAAAAAAATACACTTACATGATGATACGTGTTTGTCGCAGTAGGTCGCTTTTTTGTCATGCATGTACATCCATGACAAATTTATGACAGAATCAAGATAGTCATACCTGTGTTGTCGTAGAAGTGTTCCATGACATTACCAAAATTATCATCACAGAAGTGTCCACTTCCATGACGATAAATCGCGCGTCACAGAAGTGCTTTCGTCAAGGGTGACCGACACGTGGCATCCACCGTAACGGAACGCCGTTAAGCTATCGGGTCGGGTTTTGGATCCAATAACCCGTTAACTGCCCCGACCAATGGGGATTTTCCACGTGTAAAATCATCATTGGCTGGAGGAAACACGTGCCGGCTCATCGTTGGGACAGATGTCAACCACTCATTGGACAGAAGGCGCCTATGATACGTCGACACGTGGCACGGCCCAACAGAGGCCCATTCCTGTGAAAAGGCCGGCCCATTTGACTTGGTCAAAAGGTGGCGGGCCGGCCCATGGAAAGCCTATTAACGGCATGTTCGCATATAGCCCATTTACAACCCGCTAACCCAAGGCCCGTTATGCCCTATCCAAATTAGGCCCAGTAGCGTCATCTGGGCCATCCAATATGATTCCAGCCTGTTTTCACTTCTGGCCCATGTATGGCCCATGACGTCTTTCGGCCCATATGAGGCCCTATGTAACTCTTGGCCTATTAATGGCCCGTGGTGAAACTGGCACGTAATGAACAGTGTATCACTTTACACCCATTAACGGCCCGTGGTGAAACTGGCCCGTAATGAACAGTGTATCACTTTATACCCATTAACGGCCCATTATTCCGTTGGGCCATTTCCAGCCCATGTTATCTTTCGGCCTTCTCAGAGCCCATTTATTCTTGGGCTCATTTCCAGCATTCGTTTACTTACGGCCCGTTACTGTCATTTTCTGCTTGTGGGCCAAATTCAGCCCGTGGTTACAGTCGGCCCGTTTGTGGTCCGTTAATACGTTGGGCCGTTTTCATAGCGTCATCAAATACGGCCTATTAATGATGGCCCATTACAGTCGGCCCATGAACGGACGATTCCAACTCTAGCTCGTTTATGGCCATAATGCGGCCTGTTATTGGCCCATGTTTGGCCAATCGATCATACGGCCCGTATAAGGCCCATTGATGATACGGCCCGTAGAAGGCCCATTGTTTCTACGGCCCGTAGAAGGCCTACTGTTTCTACGGCCCGTAGAAGGCCCACTGTTTCTACGGCTCGTAGGAGGCCCAGTGTCACTACAGTAAATATTAGCCCATGGTTATTGTGGCCTAGTTTTAAAAAATAGGTTATTGCAGCCACTAGTTAACCGCGGAAAAAGAACTGCAATGACTACAAGCAAACAAATAAACAAGACAACAAGGAAATAAATAAGCAAGCAACTAACGCTAGGCTATCACGGCTATTACACATATTACATCCATTGCGCATCAAAGTTCGCCACCAGTGCAAATATAGGGAACAAAGCAGCATATTATATACACTGGCTGTCAAAATTGGCCACCAGTGCAAATAAACGCGGCAGCAAAACAAGAGCATAACTGAAACAACTTCAGAAGAGCTCAAGAAACGTTATCCTGGGTATCCACCATGCTGGCAATAAGCTTAGCAAGCTGATTAGCTTTGTCATGTTTGGTGCTAAAATCCTCCAACGCTTGCTGTTGCACCAGAAAGTATGCATCTGAATGCTCCAGGGACTTCTGCAATCCTTCCGCTTCTTGTCGCGGCACAGCTGATCGATGTCTTTCAGCTTGTAGTCGAGACTTAAGAAACCGAACTGATTCAGACAGTGAGTTTGAATAGATTGTGCAAGCGGTAGTGGCCAGTAACTCCAACACTAAACCAAGATAGGATGTGTCACTATCCTAAACCTTATCTGCATTACTTCCTTTACCGTTGCTTAATAAGGCACTCTTCCCCAATATTCTGTCAGCATTCCAAAAGAAGAAACAAGCAGACACATAACAAGTTTGGCATGTACTAGTATATGAAACTCCTTTCGGTGAACCAGTTCATTAGTAAGGTGGACAGGATTAAACTACCAAGTCTTCTATTGCCAAGTACTAGTACATAATAAAAGCATCAAACAAACATATATCTATCTCCTATGGTAGCAATGGAATCTTAAATTAGAACAGTTGTTCTTCAGGTTTAGGCACTTGTTCTACATGAACAGAGTACAGTAAGACGCAAGAATATAATACTTAAAATAGAAAATGAGCTCATAGACCTTACCACATTCTTGGTTCGGGACCAGTACAGAACAAGGCATTCCCAGTCATCATCAAGTAAATGTGTCTCAGGAGAACGTAAGGGAATTTGATGAGTTTCTTTGCCGGTGAAGTACGTTTTCTTCAGGTAATTCCGATACTGCCACCAAGCATTCTTGAAGATAGCAGAGGTATTAGCACAGGTTACCTCATCCTGAGTTTTCAAATCGGTCCTTCTCTATAGAGAAAAATGGGAAAATTTGCTGTATTATAACCATCATGGAGGTAGGATGTATGGGACGAAGCAAAGTAATTGCCATGAATAACATTACTTGCACATAACTCCTGGACAAACACCTGCAACTGGCATTTTCCTTCATCTTCAGTATAATATTTCCAAGATGGGAAGATACGCACATACGATTTAACAACATCAAATGCAATAGATGCTAAACTACGACTAGCTGGTTGTGCTTCCTCCACAGGAATAGGCGTACTAACTGGTGGAGTTGGGGTTCGCCGTGATAGTACCGGCCCTATGGGCACTAGAGCTGCCTTAATAACTGCTCTTGTTTTGGAGCTCTATGGTGGAGATGGTGCTGTGTCAACAGGAACTGGGTTACTATCGGCTGGGGTTGGGGTTAGATTGGGTGAAGCTGGTTCTCTGTCCATCGTAGTAGGGGTACAATCTGCGAGAGTTTGGGTTATGTGTGGTAGGGCTGGTTCTTGTGCATGTACAACCAGGGTGCTATCTCCCCCAAGAGGTAGCACTATTTTATTTGAAGACCGTGTTTTAGTCCGCTAGATACTGGCATCACCCGCTCCAATTCAAATGGCTGATAAATAGGAAACATAGTTGAATGTACAAACATTGTATGAGAGACAGATGCAATAGATAGTGTGGAAAAAAGAGGGCATGAAATAGTTGACATGTATATTGTTTAACTAAAATGGATAGCATGACATAATTTCACATATATGATGTCTATCTAAACTGGATAGCATAGCATAACATAATTCAAAGATATGATGAATAACTAAACAGGATCGCATGACATAATTCACCTACATGTTATCTAAGTAATCAGGATCGCATCATTTAATTCACATATGTGATTTATATGCTAAACAGAGGGCACTCGATATGATGTCAGAACTAAGAACATGGTGTTGAATATTGTGTATGATGTCTAAACTATGCAATGCAAGACACCGTATGCATGATATGAGCAGTATAACCATGCCAAGTTAGAGAATACACCTCAGTGGGGGAATAAGACTGGTCATCTGTCTCTGAATCCATCTCTGAGGAGCTATCAGGACCCAACAAGAGATCTGCTTCGACAGGTAGCACTGACTGCTCTGAAGGCCTTGTTATCACTCCAGATTTTTCCATCTCCCACCCAAATGGCTGATTCACAGGAAGAGTAGTTTAATGTACAAACATTGTCGACAAATGGAAATGTAATGAAGAAAAGGATGGGCAAGATATCATTCAAATATATGATGCCTGGTTAAACAGGATGGCATTGCACATTTCACATATATTATGGCTGGCTAAAAGACATGAGACTGCATAATTCCCATATATGATATAGAAACTAAACATGTGGCATTACAGAGCATGTCTAAACTAAGCAGATGACATATATGATGTTAAAAGTAGGCACTGCAAGGCAACATATGCATGATATGACTAACATCATCATGCCAAGGTAGAGCAAACACCTTGGGGGGTAAATAGGAGTGGTCAGCGGCGTCCGAATCCGCCTCAGAACAGATATCTTCCTCTGGATTACAATCTGGAGAGGAGTGGGGAGGGTTTGCCATTGAACCCACCATGGAGCGATGTCTGCATGACATTGCATTGCCGCGCAAAACTCTTCTCTTTTTCTCTACATGTTCAGCATGACTGTGTACAATATCTGACATGCATATGAAAAAAATATGGTGAGATTATGTAAGGAGAGCATGCATAAATTTAGAGTGATGGTAACAACCAGTGGATCGATGTTTTTCCGTTGAACCAAAATAGCCCTAATGGATCGACGTGAATGTATAGTAATAAGTGATGCAACAAGTGTACAACCTCTTTGCCGTAGCCGTGTCGACCTCAGCATCATTGGGTTGGTCGCTGAAGCAGTTGAGGCAGAGGTGGCTGTCGGAGGTGTGGAGGAAGATCTGAGGAATCTTTAGACGGCATCCAGGGCACTGCTCTATTGTGACAGATTGTTCTATCGTTGGAGCAGCTCCGGTGAGCCATAAGACGTCAAGGCTGAAGCAGCACAAGACAGACATCGTCAATCTCAAGTGGGATTCTAATAGCATCTCCAATAGATGATGTAAAATGGATGTAAAATTAACATCACCAAAAACCACCTGACTACAACAAATGAGGTAAAAACTGTTGACTCTGAACTTAACTATCGAAACTGAAATTTACTATGGAATCTGAATGCTACTGTCGAAACTGAACGCAATGGTAGCAGAGAGGCACTTGACATGTAGTTTAGGGAGGGCCTGCAGTTCATCTTCAACATGCACCCCCCTAAGTCGCCAGCCACCACCCGCCGAACCGCCGGCCCCAGCGCCGCCTCGCCGCCCCGAAACAACTCGCCACTGCTGCCCCGGCCAGCCCTCTAGGCCCCCTGCCCCCACCCTGAACCCTAAGATAGATAGTGGGGTACCTCTCCGGCGAGCCCCCGTCCCCGCTGCGGGTGGTTCTTCCTTAACTCCGGTGAGCCCCCCAACCCCTGAAAATCGACTGACCCAAAAGTCGATTCTGTCGACTGAAGTGTGGCTTAATCGGAGCAGAGCAGCAGCACGAGCGAGGGGGAGAGCAGCAGCAGCAGCTGGGCGAGCGAGCGATCGAGTGAGAGCCGGAGCAGCAGTAGCAGATCCGGCTGGTATGGACGCCGCTACCGAAGGGGCCTCGCACTAGGGGAGAGCCGCCGTCGAGATGTCGCCCGCGGCGCCGGCTTCAAGGTAGCCGCTCCATGGGGGTGCAGGATGGAGCACCGTCGGCGCCGGGAGGTCGAGTTAAGGAGAAGGTGCGATGTGATGAGTGTACAACCTCTTTGGTGGCGCCGAGTAGGCCTCGGCTTCGTCCGAGGAGTCGGTGAGGATGCTGCGGTTCCGGTGGAGCAGGTTAAGGCGGTGCTATGGGGATGGAGCAGCCGCGATAGACGAGGCGATCGTCGGAGCAGCTCCTTGGAGGTGGAGGACGGGCCGGCTGAACCGGCGGGACGACGAGATGGACGACGGATCCTCATCCGGGGAGTTGGACGAGGGACGTCGAGCTATTGCGCTGGACGACGTCGTCGGGGAAGAGGCTCCGGCTGGGCAGTGGTGACGTGGCGGACGGAGGAGGGTGGGGTTTCGCGGCTGGAGCGGAGACGTTATGGCGGCCTGGGATTTCGAATGGCGAAAAGGGGGCGATGGGAGGGGGTGAAGCATGACTTAGGAACGCGCTTGTCCAAAATGTAGGGTGTGTTACAAAAGTACCCCCCACCGATTTGAACTAGCGGCCCTTTCGGCTCAGGGTTAGAAGGGGGATTTTGCGTGTCGGGATTTGGCAGCTAGAGGGAGTTTTCGCGCGCGTTGTAATTTCGGGATAGCAAGGCGCGGGATGTGAAGGCGCCAGTTTTGGGAGCACGATATCTGAATTTTTGGGATATAACAAGACGCGGGTTGAATTTTAGGGACAAGCCTAACGTGTAGTAATATTGTACTTGTACGTACCAAATCAATTCGCACTTCCCTCAACCAAAAAGGAAACGAAAAAAATAAAACTATTCACACCACACAAAGAGAGAGTCTTGCCCCGTTTTACTATACAAATGCTATTCAAAGCTACTCCCTCCTTCCATCTATATAGGGCCTAATGTGTTTTTCGATGCTAACTTTGACCAAATATTAGAGCAATGATATATGACATTCAACTTACACAAAGCACACCGTTAAATTCGTCTGTGAAAGGTTCTTTCAATGATATAATTTTCACATTGTGCATGTCATGTACTATTAATCTTGTCAATAGTCAAAGGCGGTCTTAAAAATCTAATTACGCCCTATATAGATGGAAGGAGGGAGTATGAATCCATGTTATGTCTGATTAAATTTTTCCGCTTGCTGTATAATGCATGTAACCTACTCATATCAACATTTTAGTGCATTCCAAATGTCTATACTACCGCTGCAATTCGAACTAAATTTGAATTCGTTTCTCTATTTCAATAAGAATCTACAATCATGATTGTTGCCAACTTCAACCATCATAGTTTCCTTGCTATCCGCCAGATATAAATCAAATGGCCTATAATGCAGGATGGCAGGCACACCATCATCAACAACTCCGTTTTTTTATAAGAGTAGATATAAAACATATTAAATGTAGTATACCATGTTCATAACCACACCATGTGTATCACCGTTATATATATTCACACATCCGTCGGTTTGAAACACTATGATAAATTCTTCAAATATCCGAATTCTCTTTTTATAATGAAGTATATATGATCTCTGTTCGTCTTTTACACCCACACAACCCTCTTATCTTTGTAGCTAGTGCTAACTTTCTCTTGTGCATGCACACGCCCGCATCCCTCTCACCCTCCCTCAGCATTCTCTAGCTCCATCGCGCAAATTCGTCTTTTCACTTTAGGTCGTTCACCCATGGTGTGTGTAGACCCCCCAGCTCCTTCTTTACGGCACACATCGATCGATATGCCTCTCTAGCCAGGTGTGCCTAGCACAAACACAAGCTTCCCCTCTTCTCTTGTCACCGTCCATGCCTCACTCCCACCACTCTTTTCATCGTTATCGTACTCGCACACTCCTCCCCCTCGATATAGTATGCCTATCGTACCACCTCCTACATGCATCCCTCTCTCTCTATCCTTCTCCTCGTGCCTCATTTGCTTCTAACACACACATGCATGTATACCGATCGATCTCCCAACATATACCTAGATCGACTTTAACTACCCCCCCCCATCGATCGACGTACCTCACAAGTTATGTCTCTCCTTTATCTTACAAAGGGCGACTGATCTTCCTATGCAGTTACGTCTGCTTACCACAGCCACATCATCCCCCCTCATCATTCGTGCATGCCTCCTGACCCGTCTCTCACACGCACGTGCACAGACAACAAGCAGCCATCTCCTCTCTTATTGATATTGCGGGCATGCCCTCCGTTTGTCTAGCAAGCCTATCCCACCATTTGTTAGAAGTAACTCCACTACCACCCCCTCCAACACTCTAGCTCTGTCTCTCTCCCAACCTTATTCATCTCCTGCACATATGCATGGATGTCGATCGATCTCCCTTAATACATGAGGCAGATCGATCTCCTTAATACATGAGGTAGGCCTCTCTCCTCCTCCACACATATACCAGCCATTGTACCTCTATAGTTAATTGGGCCTCCCTCTTCCCCCACCACACACCGATAGTCGAGCGCTGCAGGTAGGTATCGATGCCACAGAGACAAACTGCACATGTCCCATCTCACGTTCCAGTAGGCCAACCACTCTATATCTTTGACGTGGGCACACACAAATTCGATGGCACTCTTTATCGATCGCGCGCGCACACACACACACACACATCATCCCTCTCTTCGATTCTATGGACACCTCAAGCCGATGATACCTCCACCCTCTTCTCGTGGATCGCCCCCTCTATATCTATGTTATATCCAAGACTCTATTTCACACACATTGCATATGTTAAATTTTTTGATTGACCCCCCCCCCCCCCAAAAAAAAACTCTCAAGAACCCACACACAATATCTCTCTAGGTTTGTATCTCTCTCACACAACCCCACGCAGATGGTGTACATATACAAGAAGAGAATAGGTGCACCGTGCACGTACTCACGCTTCGTGCCCAGCCACACCCGCGCAGGTACACAGTGGAGCTCATTTCTTTACGAAATGGCAGCCCACGTGCTAATTTGAACACATGTAGCGGTTGTTTACCTAGGGAGGTCGTGTACCACGCGTGCACGAAACAAAGTTCGACTTGACGCGTTGTTGCGTTATTTTTAAATAAAGTTATAGCGCTCAATGGCACGTAACAGAATATAAAACGATTTTTATGGAGGAAAAGGTAGTCCGCACTTCAGAGTATCACACACAAGGCTCCGGTGGCCTCTCTCTCTCTCACTGTTGGTCACTGATCCGGCCGCATCCCGTCCGTCGGGGGAAAGGGAGTGCGGTGGCCTCTCTCTCTCTCACCGTTGGTCACTGATCCGGCTGCATCCCGTCCGTCGGGGGAAAGGGAGTGCGGTGGCCTCTCTCTCTCTCACCGTTGGTCACTGATCCGGCTGCATCCCGTCCGTCGGGGAAAGGGAGTGCAGTGGCCTCTCTCTCTCTCACCATTGGTCACTGATCCGGCCGCATCCCGTCCGCCGGGGGAAAGGGAGGAAGTGCATCGTTTCTCCGTTCGACGGCGCCGAGGCAGCACATCCCGATTTGCGGTACACGCCGTTCTCTCTGACCAAGCTCCGGCGCGGCAGGGCCTACGCCACCTGCTCGCAGATTCCGCCCGCCGCCGCTCACCTAGTTACATCCTGACGACCTCCACGTATCCCCTCCGTCCTTGCTCCACTGCCCGTTTTCCCACGTCGCTGCATGTGGATCTTCCATAGTTCTTTGCCCAAAACGTCGCTTGTCCGACGTACTTTCCATATTGCATTCTCGTCCTCACACCGTTTTAGACAAACACAACTGTGTTGTTATCTTCCCTTAGGACAAGGAATATGCTTCTTTTTTGTCGTCGCATGTGTCATCAACTGTTATTGGCCAGTAATTGTTTCCTTTCTACCTCTTTTTTGCAAACAGGGCTATCCATTTCACGTCGTTGCTATTGCGACCTTTTGGTGAACTGCACAAATCACTTTTTTCTTAAGGGTGTTTTGTGCAGTTGTAGTAAAATGTCACACGGGCAATGTCTCTACATTTCAGTGCGACTGTACAAAGGGAGATTGGTTTTGCTCTATCCTCCTCATCCAACTCCGAGCCTAATCTTCTCCATCTAGTTAGTCTTAAGAGAGACTGCAAAGGTGACCGGCTTCTATTTGTGTGTTTATTGTTTCATTAGCAGTCCTCTATTATCGTAATCACACTTGATATCTTTGGAACAGGGATGCTCAGCTCTATTTTAGTGGAACTGCACAAAATGATCGGAATATTGCATGCTCCAGACAGCTACTTTTTTTCCCAACATGCCTTGTTGATTTAGACAGAGCTGGGGGGGACGTTGCTGCCAATGAAAGCATGAATCAATTTTAATTTAACACCTTCTCAACACTTTGTCTTCAGTTGTGATGTAATTATTAGCTCTGATCTGCTAATAATTGACATGCATTAGCAAGGAAGTTAGTTTTTTATTGTTTCCGAAAGAGCATCGATGGCAAGACACGCGAAACAAAAGCTGAAAGCTCACACCATTGTACAATTTCATGTCGCTGGAAAATTATTTGTATAGTACATCTATTATGTAAACAAATGATGGAAGCTTGATAGCATTGCCAGAAGCCTCTTCATCATCCGGGTCCATGTGCCATGCACAAAATTATACTCCTTCGTTCCTAAATATTTGTCTTTTTACAAATTTCAAACGGGCATATTTTAGAGTGTAGATTCACTCATTTTGCTTCGTATGTGTACTCCCTCCGTTCCTAAATATTCTATTCGTCTTAATAGAGATTTCAACAAGTGACTACATACGGAGCAAAATGAGTGAATCTACACTCTAAAATATGTCTATATACATCCGTATGTGCCAGTCCATTTGAAATCTCTAAAAAGACAAATATTTGAGAGAGAGAGAGAGTAGTCACTCGTTGAAATCTCTAGAAAGACAAATACTCCGGTGTATATTTAAGAACCGAGGGGGTAGTGCACAACCGCATGGGAGACTCATCCCGGTCGTTGCGCCGCATTAATAGTGAGTAATGAGCAGTCAAATCATAAGCCCCAAGTTGCTCTGAAGAAGCAACCATCAATACGCTCTTCTTTGAATCCGCTCATACTACTCCACCCGTCACTGTTTATACAACGCGCTTCAGAAAAAAGAAAAAAAATCTGTGGGACCAAGGCGACTAGCGATCGGCCTGAAAAATAGCATTGGTAGTTATAGCACGGCGTCTATTACTAGAGGGAATAATGCGTACACACATGCATGCAGTGCTTCCACCCCGAGTACACACATGCATGCACTCCGTAGTAGTATAGTACATGGAGAGAAAATTGTGGACTTGATTGCGGTTACCATGCCCTAATTAATTGAGCATTATACCAAACGCGTCTAAAGTCTCTCTGGTGGTGGAAATGCATTGAGAGAAATGCATCATAATGAAGTGCGCCTTGTAAACTATGATGGAGGGTGGAGTAGTATGAAGGTGCAAAACCAAGTACGCGTACTACTGCGCTTGGCTCTTCGCCCCTTCGTGAATTCGAACAATGATGGTACTCCGCATGTTGGGTACTAGAGTGTATGCCTCTGACAATCTGACACCGAATGGACTCATGCATGTCCACCGAGGGTAGGTTGCATTAGTCAAAAGGCGTAAGCGAGCTTCACCTTGTCCTGCAAGCTTCTCCTTGTTCTGCGAGTTGACGGGACACACCAAAAAGTAGTGCTAGTCCATACTCCCTCCTTTCCGGTTAATATGGCTTAATCTTTTTTGTGGGTAAATGAGAGAGCTTTATTCATATATAAGCATTCTTAGGACGATCAACCAAGACACTGGTCACTAGGAAGCAAGGTACCCCGCAAAAAAAGAAGTAGGAAGCGAGGTGTTTCATCAAGCCAGCTCTCGACCACATTCAAAGTGCAGCAAGCACGGTTCGCACGAAGATGCGCCGCAAGGTTTGCTGACCTGTTTACATGCTGAATAACAAAAAAAGAGGAAATATTACTGAGCGCTACTATTTGTAACAGGATATGAGCCAGAATTAAGCGAGAATTGTGGCGAGTGTTCCATGCAATCAACTTCCATTATCACATGCGAGAACCCTCGAAGAGAACCAAATGTGTTGAAGATTGCTTTATCACATTTTAAAATTATAATAAGAGTGCATACGCTCCTCCATCCGGTTCCTAGTACTATACCTTTATGGACTATAGTAGTAGTACTAGTAAGGCCTCCTTTGGTTTCTAGGATTTTGTAGGAATTCTATAGGATAGGATTTGCAAAGGAAAAATTCCTTTGAAGCCCTTTGGTTTGTAGGAATGGATTCCTATTCCTATGTAGGATAGGAATCAATCCTTCACGTTTTGGAGGAAAAAACATTAGCCTAGACTCAATGGAAAAAATCCTATCCTATGCACCAAATGACATCTCTTTCTCTATAGGAATTGACATGAATGTCATCTCACTTCCTATGATTTTCCTATTCCTATAAAATTCCTATCCTATGAACCAAAGAAGGCCTAAACTTTGCGCTTGGCTGTTCGGGAAGTTGAACAATAATAGCACTAGTAGTATAGTGTATGCTTTTGGCAATCTGACACCGAATTAACTGTTGCACGTCCACCGCCTGAGCGAGGGAGAGCTTGCATTAGTCAAAAGTTTCTCCTTATCCTGCGAGCCACCACGCGCAAGCTTCTCCCGCCCTGCAACCTTCTCCTCGTTCGGCAAGTTGACGGGACACGGCAAAGTAATGCTAGTCCATGCTGCCTCCTCTCCGGTTAATATGGCTTAATTTCAAACAAGATAAATACACTGTCTATCACTGTATATTTGTAAAAATACGGTCAGTGGACTTCATAATACGCTCACTGCACTCAATATATATATATATATATATATATATATATTCTGGTGTTCATACGGTCACTAGCTCACCCTGACTGAGTATGTGTGTGCATGCACGTGTAGGTTGAGCACTTGAGCGTGACCGTGTGTGTTCCGTCATGTGCTCGGACATGCATGCATTAGGGCGTCGCGCGCGTTTTTGCATCCTTGTGTACGTGTGACTGTTGCATACATGTAGGGGGAGTACGTGTAGGGGCCACTAAGGAGCAGTCAAATCACATAGTAAGTTAGTCGGAAGAAGCAACCATCATTTCACTCTTGAATGACACGTACGCAATATAAAATGGTTGATATGGAGAGAAAAAGAAAACCACTATATATACACTAGCAGGAGCCTAAGCTACAAGCCTGCTTGCTTAGGTTGCTCTCTTCACAAGCATAGAACGACGGTCCTAATCCCGCAGCTGGGGGAAGGGAACAATGTTCTGCGTAGACGCGGTCAACATCGGCGAGGGAGAAAACCCACAGTCGGTGCGTCCCAATCGGGGTCACCGTGGTATGGGCCGATGCCGCGTCCCAACCGCCCTTCTAGCTACAGCCCGACGTCCCAGGTAGTCCATCTTCCTTTTGGAGCCGGCTTGCTCCACTGCCGTAGCTCCATCTCCATGTCGATCTTTCTCTACTTCTATCGGCTTCTACTTGTGATGAGTTTATGTCTCATGAACTAGTGCCAGTACTATTATTCTAATCACACTTCTTCAATATCTTTGCCATCAGGGATGCTCATGTCGATTTTAGTGGAACTGCACAAAAGCATCGTATGATCCGAGGGTGCCAGCCGTCTTTCCTTCGACAGGTTCTACCTGGCCAGGAAATTAAATCATGTTTAGGGTTTAGGGTTTAAGTCGTAGTGACCCCATCACTAGTTTTTCTATCGTACATGCTCTCACAACTTTTTTCTTTAGTTGTGAAGTAAATATTGGCTATGATCTGTGAATCATTGAGATGCATCAGCATGCATGTTAGTTTTCCTTTGTATTTGATGGAATATTGTAACGGGGCAACCTTGGAATAGGAATGAAAATGGAGTGGAAAAGTTTCCGTTTTTTCGGAGAAAAAATGGAAATGGAGAGAAACCAACGTTTCGTTTCGTTGGATCGTGCCATCGAGCAAAACCAACATTTAAATCACATGTCGTGTTCGTGTCTCACCCTCCTCCACGGCTCGACCCCACACGGTCGCTCGGCATGCCACTCACCACAAACCGAGTAGTATACCATAACTTTCCCGCCTGCTTGTTGATGGATCGCGCCATGGAGTACTAGCACTATTGGAAGAGATTGACGAGTTGGGGGAGGACAGCTAGCTGTAGCACGGACTCCCAAGAACTTACTACTGGAAGAGATCGCGCATGTTGTAGCCGGCTATTGCGACCTTTGAACGCGGAGCAGCCACGTGCACCCGGAAGCGGCGCGGGCGACACTCTCTCGGCCGGCGCGCCGCAATCAATGCCGGCGCCAGTGAGAGGTCGCGTCCGCTCTGGCCGGGCATGAATGCGGCACTGACCGTTTCGGGCGGGAAGCACGCGCGGGTGATGAAGAGGGTTCGGGTTGGTCAGGACCGGCCGTGGCAGCGGTCCGGACGTGCGCAAACAAGAGATGTTGTACGTTAATATTGTTGCGTATATAATTAACAACATAAATAATGTGCCAGTTGGACAAATATGATTGGAGATGGAGATGGAAATGGAATTTTACGTAAACACGGATATGCATGTCTATGTCTATGTGTGTGCGCGCGACGACTCTCGCGACCTGGAAGCGGGGGCGTGTTTTTATTGAGTTTTCTTTCTTGGTACGTTAGAAAATCAGTTTGTCTAATTCACATCTAGATGTTATTTAAGGATATCACATCTAAGCTCCCACAAGTATATAATGTAGCAACAAGAAACAAAAAAACTAGGAAAAGACCACAAACAGAGTGGACATCAACTTATATGTGACATAACTATGTCACATCTAGATGTGTCCTAAACAGACCCTTAAAAATTGTCCGCCAATTTTCATTTCTTTTTTCAGGGAACGCACGTATTCTATTTAAAACCACTGCTATGGAGAGATTTTTTTACTCCATTATAGCCTCTTGTTTGATAGAGTTTCTCGCGTCTCGCTCTCTCACCCTCTCCATATCAAAACAAGATGACAGTGTCCACTCTATCTCTCTCCTCACCGGTGGTCACAGATCCGGCCGAATCCCGTCTGCTGCGGGAGGTGAGGAGGTGCAGCGTTGACGTTGTCGCCGTCGGCGACGGAGGAAGCCGATGCGCACCGTCCTCTCGGAGTCGGCGCTGGCGCGGAAGAAGATCCTCCGCGCCCTTGTTCGCTGCCGTCGTGTGGGCAGATCCCGCCCGCCCGCCTAAACGACATCTCGCCCACCTGAGGTATAACTTCTTGTACTGGTCCAGCTCCCCAGGTCGCTGCGTGCGGGTTTTCTTCTATGCGACTACTCCCCAGCTCCCCATGCATAGTAGCTAGGGTTCGTCGGCTAGTCCAACATCACCTACTAGTACTATTATAGAGGAAATGCCACTCAAAAAGTTTTCCTGATGTATGCCTCGGTGGAGGTATACATGTTGTTTCGACAAAAAGTACATGGTGGTTGTGCGGTCATTGTCCATATGGTGGTAGTACTATCACTGGTTAAATGAAGAAATGCTTTTTTTCTCGGGTATCCTGGTTTAGTTCCCATCAAGATAATTATGATGCTTCTGTTTGTTGGTGTACTTTTCATTAATTCTTATTGACAATTGAGATGTCGTTGCTAACCCTTTTTTATATTTTTGGAAACAGCGATGCGTGTCTCCATACCCGGGCATGTCTTCCTCAATTTTAGTGGAACTGCACAAAATTGGATGGCCATTGTTGTTCCGCCTCACTGTCCTCTGCCACGTGGTTCTTCCTTCCTCGAGCTTGATTACTGAGAAGAAACAGACCACAGTGAGGATTTGTCGAACTTCTTAGGTGCCTCACCCAAACTTGATGCCAAATGGATGATGCATCACCACGATGACCTATCGATGCTCATGGTTGCGCCTCATGGTTGTGTCGGCTGGTGAAGCTGATCAATTTTCGATGAAAAACAAGTTGTCTTCCATCAGTGCTCTTTGCTTGTTACGCACAAAGATTATATCCTTCGTCAGTTCACCTTGGTTGCATTGGAGACGCAGTCGTCTTTCACGTTGGTGCAATTTTCGCTAGGGTTTTACGACAGGTGGGCCCAAAATGTGGCTGGCTCACCTATCATACAACCAAAAGCAGGTGCAGTGAAGGCACCGGAGCTCAGTCCGTACTACAGTAGTATATATATAATAGGGAGCCTCAGCGCTTGTTCGCTAGGGTTTGCACTCTCCACACGCTCGCCGCACTACATATATGTTACTCCCTCCGTTCCGAATTACTTGTCTTAGATTTGTCTAGATACGGAGGTATCTAGCACTAAAATGAGTCTAGATACATTTGCTAGGGTTTGCTATATTCACAGTCTCTCACCCTCTCTTCACCAGATCTAAACAAGACTGCGTTGGCATCTTGTCTCTCTCTCCCCCCTCATAGCTGGTGAAGGAGGCGTCCGTATCCCGTCGCACCGGGAAGGGAAGGAGGTGCAGCGTTCACTCTATCGCCTTCGGCGAGGAAGGCAATCCACTGTCGGCTGCGTTGTTCTCTTTCACCCAGCGCCTGTGCGGGAGGGCCACTGACCCCTTCTTCCTCGCTGCCGTACTTAGTGTGGGCAGATCCAGCCTCTCGCCGCACGCCTTGCCACATCCCGACGACCCTAAGGTATAAGTTTCTTTGAAACCATCATTGCTCTAGCTGCATGTGGATCTTTTTCGATCTGTAGTCGAATCTAGGTCTTGGTTCAAAGAGGAATGAAGGGTGCGGTGGGCTGGAGCAAGAATCTAGGACGTGGTTCAATGAGGAAAGGAGGGGCGGAAAGTAGTATAGACTGGCTATCCAGCCGCTTTGTAGGTCAAAAAGGGAAAAATGGGGTAACCCAGTACACACATATGTAAGGAACCGATCTCTTTGTTGAAAAGGGAAAGAAACCGGGGGGTCGGGTAGTTTGTGCACGACTAGATTTGTTGCCCTCACATAGGAAGAAGGTTCAAAGAGAACAAATATGGGACCAGCACATATATGCTGCTTGGCTACATACTCTGCATCACCCATTTATACGTGTGGACGCACATGGTGCTGGCATGTCCCATGCAGCTATTTTGCTATTGTTAATCTCAGAATTAACTACTGATCTATTTTAAAAGAATTTCTCTCTTAATATGAATCAATGCAACCGTTTTAGAAATGCCACTGTCCTATACTTTGTTTTCCATCAAGATAAGGTAGATGCTTCTTTTTGTGGCCGCATGTTTCATCCTCCTTTATTGGCCAGTAATTGTTTTCTTTTTTGCCTCTTAAAACAGGGATATCTATTCAACTTGTTGCTATAGAAAACTTAAATGTCACACCGGCAACTTTGCTTGATTTCAGTGCAACTGCACAAAACTTGATTGGATTTCCTATTCGTGTTGGTAGATTCGTATTTTATGTTGGTCGTCTCATGAAAGGTCAGTAGAGGCCTTCATCCACATGATTGTGTAGTGTTCTTTGAGATGTTGTGCTACTTGTATTGGTACTGTTTTAAATAAATGATGAATTGAAGCTATTGTATTGTTGTCTTTTCCCATTAAGTAGTGAACAAAAATGGGACCAACCCAGACATGATGCTTGTTGCTTTGTTACAACAAATTCAGCATCACCCCCTTTATAAGCCAGTAATTGATGCCACTCTCAGAATTAACTACTGAATCTTATTTCAAAACTGCAACACTTGTTAGGGATTGGCGGTATTACCATTTTTGTGGCCGCATGTTTCATCCTCCTTTATTAGCCAGTAATTGATTCCTTTTTTGCCTCTGGTTATATAGGGATATCTATTCAACTTGTTGCTATTGTGACATTTTGCTTCGCTACACGAAATACTTTGCTTGATTTCAGTGCAACTACACAAAACAAGATTGGATTTCCTATTCGTGTTGGCAGATTCGTACGTGATCTTGTGTGCGTCATGACAGGTTGGTACTTGCCTTCATCCACATGATCGTGCAGTGTGTTTTGAGATGCTGTGCTACTTGTATTGGTACTGTTTTAAATAAATGATGAATTGAAGCTATTGTATTGTTGTCTTTTCCCATTAAGTAGTGAACAAAAATGGGACCAACCCAGACATGATGCTTGTTGCTTTGTTACAACAAATTCAGCATCACCCCCTTTATAAGCTTTGTCGTTCTTTATACATGTTGAAACAAGGCATTGTTAATATAATGTCTCAGTCAATATGAATGAATCACACTGATGGAGAATTGCTACTCTCCTGCTTTGTTTCCCATTAAGATAAAGTAGATCAGTAGATGCTTTTCTTCTGGGAGTACAAGTCATCAACCGTTATTTCTTAGCAATTGTTTCCCTTATACCTATTGTTGCTTACAGGGATATCAAAATTAAAGCTCGGTTTTATTCCGACTTCGATTTTAGTTGAACTACACAAAAGGAGCCAATGTGTAAGGCAAACTGTTGCATTACTGGGTCTAGTTGATCGTTCCACTTTGCAGAAAGAAGCAGTCACTGTTTGCGCTACATTACAGAAGGAATGACCGAGAAGCTATACAGAGTATTATTAGACACCGGTGACATGACTAGTCCGCAGAGACCATTGGAAATTTAACAATACGTGGAGTGCCCTGGGCAAAAAGTGCCCAAACAAGTATAAAAGCTACGACAGGACTCCACGATCATAGGCATTGCATATTTTGAATGGGAAAAGCTTGTCAAAGTTTAATCATTGATGTTAGCAAGAAGACATTAGTTTAATATATTAGAATTGGAAAACCTTGTCAAAATTTGCTCATTGATGTTAGCCAGAAGACATGCATTTGATATTTTTGAGTGGGACGCCCTTGCTGTGAGCAGCGTCGAGTGTTTTTTCCTATTCCTGTGCTCAGTTTAGAAGTAAATAGTTACTCTGCTGAGATATTCCTGTGTTAAGAGTTTGTTCTGAATATTGTCTATGTAATGCCAGGCCTTGTGTTTGATTGCAAAGTTGAGCTTGGAATGTTGTGGCATGCGGCATCACGAGTTGTTCACCGTGGCTCCTGAGAATAATGCTTTGTATTGGTTTGCATGTCGATCTAAGGCCAGTGATTTGCTTGTTAAGAAGATCATCCTCTTCTGTTGTTTCCGTGCTTAAGAAGTTCATTGTCTGATGTTTCATTCATAGCCTATACGACAAGTCGGGTAGGTTAGACGTGAAACCATATGATCTTCCGACCAACTCATGATGTTAGGCCGTGATTGGATCGTCGTTTTCCAACCAAAACCGCTTGTAAAACTGACGCTTGTAAATTAAAGCAGATGGTCTCGGGCGAAGGCGCTTGGGTGGTCGATTTCGACTAGTAAAATATCAGAAGTACTTGACGCACGACAAAAACGCTGAACGACACTCGGACGATTGCTAATCCAGTCGTTAGCTGCTGTTTCAGCCTTGCCCATGGATGGCATGATACGCACGTCGTGCATGTATCGTCTGGTAATGTCGTCCATATAGCAGTGCTCGTAAAATATACATTGGTCTCTCAAATTACACGCGTAACCCGCCAGTTTTACTTACAGACCTCGGGCCCTCGGTTTCATTACGCCTGTATTTTACGCGTTCTTTTCGATGACGAGTAAATTACACTTGTATGTTAATACATGTTTGAAATAAACCAAAGCTCCCAAGCGCGGCCTTACCGTTTCATGTCGTCTCAGTTTCTCGAAGGTGCTCATACGTGCCCAATGATCCTGGCTTCCTGAATGAGTAGCGGGCGCTGTATTAGACCATTCGTAGGGCTCGCGAGGCCCTCTCCGTTGTCCTTCGAGTTGTTGCTCTCACCTGGCGCCGAACATTGTTAATATCGTCAATGAACATGAGGATTCAGGAGATGACTTTATTTTGACTGGATGACACTAGGGACCCACTAGGGCCATAGCCGTACGTACGCAAGTGCCTCCTTATTATGTACAACTATATTTTTTTTTGCTTTCTCCTGGTTTCATGACATCATGGTCCCACACCATTGTCAACCTATGTAGTCAATATAAACGAGAGAATTGCACAAGGTGCGGCCGACAGCTGGGACCAAGCAGCTCGAGCAGTATTTGTGTTTTTGAGGCGTGAGCACTGCAGAGTTTTTCTTCTCGATGATTTCGTTGTTGTTCAGAGGAGAGCAGGATATTAACTGAGCGGGCTGTGGCCCGTCTAACCCAGGCCAGATATCCAGCCCAGATACTAATTTTTTCAAGATGAAAATGGCTAGCCCAGCTATACGTCTTTTTGAGGAATACCCAGGCAAGGTCAACTTGTTATTCTCCGCCCTGCTGGGCTGCAAATCTTTTCTAGGAGGGATGCATTAGGCTTAACAGGAAAATGGACTTTAAAAAATAATAAGTGGGATGTAATTATAAAAACTGGGCAGTAACTATAAAAAAATGCACCAAACACGAAATTAGTTTATAAAATATTATTTATGGATTTTGAAAATTTAAATTTTCATTGTTGCGTGCGCAATGTTTCGTTGGATTTTTACGTAATACAAATTTATATTTAATCTGACTAGAAATTTTGGGATAAAAATATTTCGAAGCCCATCAAAATGTGGGAAATTTTATTGAATTCTGTCTTTAATGGTTGGTTGAAATTATTAATCATTGTCCTAGCTAGAAAATGGGCTATACTTTTAACAAACTGTAAATGGGTTGTTGTAAATTCCATTAGAATTCCAAAATGGGTTGTACATTCTTACAAAATGCAAATGGGCTATAAGTTCTCTGCCACACACTTGTGGGCCTACTAAGTGACGCGTCCCCTAAAAAAATAAGTTGACGCGTATGCAAGGCTTTGTCAACTTATTATAGTCAACACACGGTTCTAGCAGCAGTGACCGTTGGATGTCTATCCAACGGATGTCGTGCTTCTTCTTCAATCTCAGATATTCTTAGCTTCGGCCACCCAAAAAATGATTCCTCCCCCTGACATCTGGGGCGCACCGTTTCGGAGGCTGACCTGTGGGCCTACTAAGTTGGAGCGTACTAAGGATTTTGTCAACTTAGTCAATAATAAACGTTTCTAGCTTCAGTGATCGTACGATGTCCATCCAACGGTCGTAGTGCTTCTTCAACATCTGGTATTCTTGGTCCAGCCGCCCAAAGCAGCGCTGGTCGTGCCGCCTGCTCCTGCCTCCTGTGGCCGGCTGTGCTGCCGCGGAGGCCTCACCGCCCCATACTACTCCCACCGCTGGCCAGGCCATCCCTCCACTCACCCACACCCCCTGTTATTATGCGGCGACGGCAGCCTCACACCGCAGCCGAACCAGTGAACCCTCATACTCCTCTCCACGCGGGCTTCCACTGTTGTGTCTTCCCCGGCTCCGCGTCGTCCCCTTCCTAGGCCTCTCCATTGTCCAGACCACCGCCCTGGTGCTCTCGGCGCGGCGTGGTCAACATGGTCAACGACCGACTTCCATCGGAAGAGTACTGTACGTGGAGAGGCTGACAGCTGGGTCTAGGCAGCCGCAAGGAAATGCCTCCTTATTACGCGCAAAATAATTATTCATCCACCTTACAGCAGGGACCCACCGGACAGGCCACCTTATTTCGCAAAAAAAATGTTTCCCCCTGACTGCTCGGACCCACCGGACGGGCCAGCGTATTTCGCGAAAAAATGTTCCCCCCGCTGTCAGCTCGGACCCACCGGAAGTGCCTCCTTATTACGCACAAAAAAATGAATACCCCCCCTGCTAGCTGGGACCCACCATGGTGGGAGGCTGACTTGTGGGCCTACTAAGTTGACTGGGACGGGGGCCTTTGTCAACTTTAGTCAATATGAACGATTCTAGCTCCAGTGGCCGTACGATGTCCATCCAACGGTCGTAGTGCTTCTTCAACCTCTGGTCTTCTTGCTCCAGCCGCCCAAAGCAGCGTCGGTCGTGTCGGATGCTCCTGCCTCCCGTGGCCGGATGTGCTGCCGCGGAGGCCTCACCGCCCCCTACTATTCCCACCGCTGGCCAGGCCCTGCGGTGACGGTAGCCTCATACCGCAGCCGAACCAGTGAACCCTCGTACTCCTCTCCGCGCGGGCTTCCACTGCCGCGTCTTCCCCGGCTCCCTGTTGTCCCCTTCCTAGGCCTCGCCGTCGTCCACTGCCATGGTGCTCTCGGCGCGGCGTGGTCAACGTGGTCAAGGAACGACTTCCATCGAACGTGGACTGTACGTGGAGAGGCTGACAGCTAGGTCCACGGCCGCAGCAAGGCAGTGCCTCCTTATTACGTGCAAAATAATTATTCCTCCACCTGACAGCGGGGACCCACCGGACGGGCCACCGTATTTCATGAAAAAAACGTTTCCCCCCTGACTGCTGGGACCCACCAGCTATACCTTCGCACACAAGGAAGTGCGTCCGGGCAAAAAAAACAAAACGATTCGCCCCCCTGACTGCTGGGACCCACTAGCTACATCTTCGCATGCAAGGAAGTGCCTGACAGTCGGGACCCACCCGGTCGAAGCGTACGTAGCGTTGTCATTCTGGTCGCGAACGTGTACGTACATATATACTGGTCGATGTAGAGGCGCGCACGTAGCATGTACACGTACGTATAGCGGCCAGGGTGCAAGAAAGAAAATACGGACACGTATGTGTACATACGGGCGGGGTCTCGAACGCCTACTCGCGCATACGTACGGCCAGGGCTCGTGTACATGGCTGGGTCGGAACGGAGAAACATCGTCGTCGTCATGTTCATGGGGAGGCAACAGAATGTGTCATGTTCATTGGGAGGGCTTGGACGGAACAGGCGATGGAAACGAGGCCTGGCGTACCGCAGAACGGAGGAAACGGCCTTGTGTTCGACCGGCCACGTTCGAAACGGGATCATGTTCATCGGGAGGGGTTTGGCGTACCGCAAAACGGAGGAAACGGACCTCCTATGGTCGAAACGGGGGTCCTGTTGATCGGGAAGAGTGTGGCGTACCGTAAAACGGACGAAACGGACTTGTGTTGGAGCGCTACGGTCGAAACGGGGGTCCTGTTCCTCGGGAGGGGTGTGGCGTACCGCAAAACGGGACTCCACGGGATATTGTTCATCTCCATCGTCGACCTCCTCCAGCCTCCACGGGCTCCTGTTCATCCAGCCTCCACCGCGTGCTACTCCACCGGCTACTGTTCAACCACCCCTCCACCGTCTACTGTTCATCCAGCCCTCCACACCACGGGGTCCTGTTCATCCACCCCTCCACGGGCACCCCTCCACCGTCTACTGTTCATCCAGCCCTCCACACCACGGGGTCCTGTTCATCCACCCCTCCACGGGCACCCCTCCACCGTCTACTGTTCATCCAGCCCTCCACCACACCACGGGGTCATGTTCATCCAGAGGCAACACCACCGCTCACTGTTCATCCAACCCCCCCCCCCCCCCCCGCAACGCTCACTGTTCATCCCATCAATCGGCTTCAGTTAGCAGCAGTAGCGAAGGAATCGCTCGATCGGGTTCAGTTAACAGCCATCGATCGATCGCTCGGGTTCAGTAACGCGTAGCCTGCAGTGCAATCACTCGGGTTCAGTTAGAGCCCAACGCCTCGCTCGGGTTCAGTTAGAACCAATGCCTCGCACACACGCGCGTACGTGTACGAGAGAAACACGCATCGCTCGGCCCCCGACCTCCCACCGTAACTGGGAACTCCCCGAAATTTTCTTCCCCCTCGCTTCTACCATGGTTTTTTCCGTCATGGACGGCCCAAAGAATGTCATGCAACTGCGTCTCCGGCCCGCCCAGGATGAAAAGCCCATTTTCTATCATGATTTTTTGTCATAGAAGTAGGAGCCCACCACATCTATGATGATACCGGGTTTTGTCACAATTATCATCATAGAAGTGTCATATGCATGACAGAAAAAAAAATTCGTTCGGCCCAAAATGTCACGGATGTGTCTTTTTTTGTAGTGTAAGTAATGATCATTGCCTGGATATCGTCATGAGTATTTGAAGTTCTATCAATTTCCCAACAGTAATTTGTTCACCCACCGTTTGCTATTTTCTCGAGAGAAGCCACTAGTGAAACCTACGGCGCCCGGGTCTCTTTCTCATATTTTTTGCCTTTGCGATCTATTTTCCTTTGCGTTTATATTTTCAGGTCTATTAAACCAGAAACCCAAAAATACGTTGCTGCAATTTATTCCTATTTATTTATTTATTTGGCATTCGGTCTATCAACCTACTACAATTTTACCTCACATCTGCTTACCTATCTTGAAGCGCCATACCCCGGATGGGATTGACAACCCCTTTAACACGCCGGGTTACGGGAAGTTGTTATTTGTGTGCAGGTGTTGTTTACGTTGTGTTACTTGGTTCTCCTACTGGTTCGATAATCTTGGTTTCATATCTGAGGAAAATACCTACCGCCACTATGCTGCATCATCCCTTCCTCTTTGGGGAAATACCGATGTAGCTTCGAGCGACATCAAGGGACGGGAGCACGGGACGACGACGGAGTCGACGGAGATGCGCCGGTGGCCGAAGGTTGAAGAAGAGTTCGATCCGCTCGATGTAGTGGCCTTGGGCTCGAACAGTGGTGCGTAGACGGCGTAGGGGACGACGGCGAACCTCCCGGACGCCAATGGACGACGAACAGTGGTCGGTGTCCACGTGTACGGCAACGGCACGATGACGGCTACGCTCGGGCGTCGAAGAAATAGAGGAGAGTGGGGCAAGGGGGGAAATGTGTGGGGCTAGGGTTGACGACGGGGCATCGGGGTCTTGTAGGGCGAGGCCTTAATCACCGGGGGAGCTACGGGATGGCTGCCACCGCGGTCATGGCGCCGTGGATGGCCGCCACGCCTCCCCCTGCCTCCTGTAGCGATAGGTTGAAGGAGCTGCGGGTGGGCTGGGCGGTTTTGCTAAATGGGCCAAGGGACCCAATAGATTAGGTTTCTTTTCTTTTTATTAGTAGGTTCCCCTTTACTTTTCTATTTATTTATTTAGCTACTGTTTTGTACTTCCTTTTAGCATCAAAATACTTTTTTTAAATGTAAAACCTTGCCATATAATTACTATGCATTATTTTGCACTGCCACAAAAGGTTTGGGTTCAAAATAATTTATTAAGTTTGAGTTTATATTTAAATGGGATAAAAAGGTGTTGTTGGTCCACTGTTTTAATATCCAGGGGCAATTTTATATTTTGAAAAATGTTAATTCATTCATTAAAATTTGTTACGAATATTTGCAACCTAACCCACATTTTTATTTTGCCATTTGAAAACTTTATTTATTTGGCTTTAAATGAAATTTGAATTCGAACAGGATTTAAATCATCGCAAGAGTGACAACGGTAATCGTGGTGACATGGCATCATTAGTAGAGGGTTACTGTAGCTTAATTATCCGGGCGTCACAATGAAAGCCTCTTAGTGGCCTGCCGGAGTGTGCTGCCATGGACAGGCTTACCGATCGATTGAAGACTTTGGCGCTTAAGATTTCGCCACCCCATCCCCCAGCACCTACAGAGCCTGATTAGTTGTGTTTTATAAGCTCCCTCAATCTGTTTTGTTTTTTATTTTGTGGGCTTGTCGTGTCGTGTCCCCACAAGGAATCCCCTTTATTTTATGTGTGAAAGGATCGATATGGTTGACTAGAGGGGGGTGAATAGGCAACTAACAATTTTTAGCTTTTCTTTAACAATTTAAACTTTGCATCAAAGTAGGTTGTCTAGATATGCAACTAGGTGAGCAACCTATATGATGCAACAAGGATAGGAACACAAGCAAGCAAGAGATATAACACAAATAAGCTTGCACAAGTAAAGGCACGAGATAACCAAGAGTGGAGACGGTGGAGACGAGGATGTGTTACCGAAGTTCTTTCCTTTTGAGGGGAAGTACGTCTTCATTGGAGCGGTGTGGAGGCACAATGCTCCCCAAGAAGCCACTAGGGCCACCGTATTCTCCTCACGCCCTCACACAATGCGAGATGCCGTGATTCCACTATTGGTGCCCTTCGAGGCGGCGACCGAACCTTTACAAACAAGGTTGGGGCAATCTCCACAACTCAATTGGAGGCTCCTAACGACACCACGAAGCTTCACCACAATGGACTATGGCTCCGCGGTGACCTCAACCGTCTAGGATGCTCAAACACCCAAGAGTAACAAGATCCGCAAGGGATTAGTGGGGGAAATCAAATTTCTCTTGGTGGAAGTGTGGATCGAGGCCTTCTCAACCACTCCCGAGCAAATCAACAAGTTTGATTGGCTAGGGAGTGAGATCGGGCGAAAATGGAGCTTAGAGCAACAATGGAGCTTAGGGTTAGAAGAGATAAGTCAACGGGGAAGAAGGGGACCCCTTTTATAGTGAGGAACAAAGATCCAACTGTTATCCACCTATCAGCCCGCGGCCAGCGGTACTACCGCACCAGGCAAGCGGTACTATCGTGGGGCCACGCGGTACTTCCGCTTGCTGCCAAGCGGTACTACCGCAAGGTCACGTGGTACAACCGTGCAGGCCCGCGGTACTACCGCTGCACCAGCAACAGCTAGGGCAGACCTGTGGCACAAGTGCTGAGGGCGATACTTCCGTGGGCGCGGTACTACCGCTTGTTGCCAAGCGGTACTACCGCAAGGTCATGCGGTACAACCGTGCAGGCCCGCGGCACTACCGCTGCACCAGCAACAACTAGGGCAGACCTGTGGCACAAGTGCTGAGGGCGATACTTCCGCGGGTGCGGTACTACCGCTCCCCCTTGCGGTACCACCGCAAGGCAGGAACCCCCTAGCCTGGGAAGAGTGTGGATAAGGAAACATCCGTGCCTACTTCCGCTGAAAAACGGAAGAAGCAAAAACTTGACACAGTACTACCATAGAGGGGTGGTACTACCGCCTGACAGCTGAGCACGGTACTACCGCGGAAGGTGTGACGCCCGCGATTTAATCGTACACTAATCATACACGCAAACGTGTACGATCAAGATCAGGGACTCACGGGAAGATATCACAACACAACTCTACAAATAAAAAGTCATACAAGCATCATATTACAAGCCAGGGGCCTCGAGGGCTCGAATACAAGAGCTTGATCATAGACGAGTCAGCGGAAGCAACAATATCTGAGTACCGACATAAGTTAAACAAGTTTGCCTTAAGAAGGCTAGCACAAACTGGGATACAGATCGAAAGAGACGCAGGCCTCCTGCCTGGGATCCTCCTAACTACTCCTGGTCGTCGTCAGCGGGCATCACGTAGTAGTAGGCACCTCCGGTGTAGTAGGAGTCGTCGTCGAAGGTGGCGCCTGGCTCCTGGGCTCCAACATCTGGTTGCGACAACCAGGTAGAAGGGATAGGGGAAAAAGAGGGAGAAAGCAACCGTGAGTACTCATCCAAAGTACTCGCAAGCAAGGAGCTACACTACATATGCATGGGTATCAAATGGAATAAGGGTATCATATGTGGACTGAACTGCAGAATGCCGGAATAAGAGGGGGATAGCTAGTCCTGTCGAAGACTACGCTTCTGGCAGTCTCCGTCTTGCAGCATGTAGATGAGAGTAGACTGAAGTCCTCCAAGTAGCATCGCATAGCATAATCCTAACCGATGATCCTCCCCTCGTCGCCCTGTGAGAGAGCGACCACCGGTTGTATCTGGCACTTGGAAGGGTGTGTTTTATTAAGTATCCGGTTCTAGTTGTCATAAGGTCAAGGTACAACTCCAAGTCGTCCTGTTACCGAAGATCACGGCTATTCGAATAGATTAACTTCCCTGCAGGGGTGCACCACATACCCCAACACGCTCGATCCCATTTGGCCGGACACACTTTCCTGGGTCATGCCCGGCCTCGGAAGATCAACACGTCGCAGCCCCACCTAGACCATCAGAGAGGTCAGCACGCCGGTCTAAACCTAAGCGCCCAGGGGTCTGGGCCCATCGCCCTTAGCACACCTGCACGTTGCGTGGGCGGCCGGAAGCAGACCTAGCCTAGTGGCGTTCCAGTCCAATCCAGCGCGCGCCGCTCCGTCGCTGACGTCAAGAAGGCTTCGGCTGATACCACGACGTCGGGATACCCATAACTACTCCCGCGTAGATGGTTAGTGCGTATAGACCAAATGGCCAGACTCAGATCAAATACCCAGATCTCGTTAAGCGTGTTAAGTATCCGCGAACGCCGACCAGGGCCAGGCCCACCTCTCTCCTAGGTGGTCGGAACCTGCCCTGTCGCTCCGCCTCAAAGATCCACACAGAGGGCCGTTGGGACAAAGGTCCTTTCAGCCCCCAATCCGTGAATCACTCGCGGGTGCTCCACAAGCCGACCCGTCTTTAGTCACCACATGTATCATGTATAAAGCATATAGTATATACCCGTGATCAACTCCCGAGTGATCACGGCCCGATAGTATAGCATGGCAGACGGACAAGGATGTAGGGCCACTGATGAAAATACTAGCATCCTATACTAAGCATTAGGATTGCAGGTAAAGGTAACAACAGTAGTAGCAAGGATAGGCTATGCATCAGTATAGGATTAACGGGAAGCAGTAACATGCTACACTACTCTAATGCAAGCAGTATAGAGAAGAGTAGGCGATATCTGGTGATCAAAGGGGGGGCTTGCCTGGTTGCTCTGGCAAGAGAGAGGGGTCGTCAACACCGTAGTCATACGGGGTAGCAGCGGCGTCGGTCTCGGTGTCTAGAGAGAGAAGAGGGGGAAGAAACAATAAATATAATGCAAGCATATGCATAGTGATGCATGACATGACAAGTTACGGCGTTAGAGGTGCCCTAACGCGGTAGTAGGTGATACCGGTGAAGGGGGATAACATCCGGGAAAGTATCCCCGGTGTTTCGCGTTTTCGGACCGGTGAACCGGAGGGGGAAAGTTGCGAGTTTGATAGGTTAGGGATGCGTGGCGGACGAACGGACTGCGTATCCGAATTCGTCTCGTCGTTCTGAGCAACTTTCATGTATAAAATATTTTCATCCGAATTACGGATTAAAAGATATGATTTTCTAAAGATTTAAATCATTTTTAGGATTTATTTAATTAATTAAATCAACATTATCCAGAATAGTGTTTGCTGACATCATCATGACGTCAGCATGACATCAGCGGTTGACCTGGTCAACCTGACTTGTGGGTCCCATTCGCCATTGACTGATTAGTCTAACTAGGGTTTAACTAAACTATCTACTTAATTAGATTAATTAAACAAGATTAATTAACTTAATTAGTTCACTAATTAATTAACTAATTAATTATTAATTTTATTAATTCATTTTTATTTTATTTTGTTTATTGAAGTGGGGCCTATAGGTCAGTGAGATAGGGGCGGCCCAGTCAGTAGTTGACCCAGTCAACAGGTCAACAGGGGGGGGCCCTTGGCCCACCAGTCAGCGGCCCAGGTGGTGGGACCCGCGGTGCCAGGTCAGCAGGGCCGGCTCTCGCCGCCGGCGACCAAAAGCACGGCGCCGACCCGCCGGAGTTCGCCAGAATTTGTGCTCAGGGCACAGATCCGCGCGTGCCTGGGCCCGTTCGAACAAGCGCGAAGACGCGCATCTAGTGGTGGTGGTGGTTCGTCCCGAGGTCGCCGGAGCTGTCGCCGGCGAGGAGAGAGGCGGACGTCGGGGCTCGGGTGAGTGGCGGGTTTCGTCTGCAGGCCACCAAAATGGGCGGGACCGGTCGCATTCGAACGGCAAGACGACGGCGGAGCGAATGGGGGTGGCTGCGGAGGCTGTGGTGGCCGGAGTCGAGCGCCACGGGCTCGACGGCGGCGAGGTGGTTCGGGCGTGAGGCGAGGCCGCCGTGGGCGCGAGCCAGCAGGGCTCACTGACGGCGCGTGTAGAGGGCAGAGAGGAGGAGAGGCGGCGCCAGCGGCCACGGCGTAGGCGAGGTCGCGCGGCAGCGGCAGAGTAGCAGGGGGGCGGCAGAGACTAGCGCGGCGGCGGGGCTCACCGAGGGGTGTAGGGATCGGGGCAATGGGGCTCGGGGTGGAGAGATGGGGACGGTCCGGCAAGGAGGATGCAGGCCGGCGAGGGGGGGGGTCCGGGGACGGGGTTCCGGGCGGCGTCAGGCGGTTCCAGGCGGCGGCGGGCGCGCGGGGAAGTGGGGCGAGGGGATCGGGATCCCCCGATCCAGATCCAGACGAGGGGAGGGGGAGTGGTAGGTGTCGGTGGGGGGTTACGGGTTAGGTTTCGGCCTCCAGGGGGTTATGGAGAGAGTGGGGGGTGGCCGGGTGGGCCTGGCGGGCTGGCCGACCAGTTGGGCCAGTGGGCCGTGGGAGGGGGGGTTCCCTTTTTTTTTGTTAGCTTAGGTTTTAGTTTTTCTCTTTTGTATTTTCTCTTTTGTTTTATTTCATTTTAAAATATTCAGACACTTTATAAAAATGTGTGCACCCCACCATAACTAACCTTGTAATATTTGACAACCCCCGAACATTTTAGTTTGATTAATTTTTTTTGAAAACTTTTATTACCATCATAATTTTGAATTGAATTTCGAAACCGTTTTGATTTAACCCGAGATTAAGTACAGTGACAGAGGTGACGTGGCATCATTAGTGAGGATTACTGTAGCTTAATTACCCGGGCGTCACAATTCTCCTCCACTACAAGAAATCTCGTCCCGAGATTTAGGAGGTAGAAGGAAAGAGTGCGGGGTATTCATCACGCAGACGATCCTCGCGTTCCCAGGTGGCTTCGTCTTCAGAGTGGTTCGACCACTGGACTTTGAGGAACTTGATCGCCTTCTGACGTGTGCGGCGTTCAGCTTGGTCGAGAATGCGGACCGGATGCTCTTTATAGGAGAGGTCCTGCTGCAATTCGAGCACTTCATGATCCACTGCTCGGATTGGGTCCTTGAAGCAGCGTCGGAGTTGTGACACGTGGAACACATCGTGAACCTGAGAAAGGTTCGACGGAAGCTCCAGTTGATAGGCCACTTTTCCACGCCTTTCCAGAATAGTGAATGGACCAATATAGCGGGGAGCTAGCTTTCCCTTGATCCCGAAGCGGTGAGCACCCTTCATTGGTGTAACTCGAAGATAAGCCTTTTCGCCAGGTTGATAGACCATGTCTTGGTGATGACGGTCATACTGACTTTTCTGACGTGACTGAGCAGTCTTGAGATTCTCGCGAATAATGTGAACTTGTTCTTCGGCCTGTTGGATAATATCCGGACCAAAGAGTGGACGCTCCCCAGTTTCTGACCAGTTTAGAGGGGTTCGACACTTTCGTCCATATAGCACTTCGAAGGGGGGCATCTTTAGACTAGCTTGATAGCTATTATTATAAGAGAACTCGGCATATGGAAGAGATTCCTCCCATTTCTTGCCGAATGAGATTACACAAGCTCGAAGCATGTCTTCGAGAACTTGGTTGACACGTTCAACCTGTCCTTGCGACTGAGGATGGAACGCAGTACTGAACGACAGATGAGTCCCCATAGCTTCTTGGAAACTCGCCCAAAACCTTGAAGTGAATAAGCTGCCACGGTCTGAACTGATAACCAGTGGGATACCGTGAAGTGAAACAATTCTAGCCATGTAGAGAGTAGCAAGCTGACTAGCAGTGATTGTCTCTTTGACCGCCAGGAAATGGGCAACTTTGGAAAGTCGGTCAATGACGACAAGAATAGCATCATTACCTTTCTGCGATTTGGGAAATCCAGTGACGAAGTCCATTTCAACATGGTCCCATTTCCATTCAGGAATAGAGATAGGTTGCAGAGTTCCAGCAGGCCTTTGATGCTCTGCTTTGATTCGGCGACAAACGTCACACTCAGCAACATAACGAGCAATGTCCTGCTTCATATTAGACCACCAGAATCTTTGACGAATATCCTGGTACATCTTTGTACTACCAGGATGGATGGACAGAGGCGTATCATGGGCTTCTTGCATAACCCTTTTAGTCTTATCCAGGTTTTTCTTCGAACATGGTACCACTAAGCGGCCTTTGAAATACAAGGCGCCATCGTCGGCGATCGTGAAGAATGAGGGCTTTCCCCTTTTGAGGTCGTGCTTAATCTTGAGGACTTCATCGTCACATTTCTGTATCCATTTGATGGTGTCCACAAGATCTGGTTTCGCAACCAGGGTATTGAGAGAACCCTTGGAAACAACATGTAGGTTCCGTTTGGGGAAATCTTCGGGAGGGGGAGCGAGTGATCCCGGAGGAACAATATGGAGGTTCAGCCTTCTAAATTCTTCGGTAAGCGAGGGCTGAACTTTGTGGACCTGGAGGTGGTTGCAGTAAGACTTGCGGCTCAGGGCATCAGCCATTACATTAGCCTTGCCGGGGGTATATGATATATCCACGTCAAAGTCTGCAACAGTCTCCATCCATCTTTGCTGACGGAGGTTCAGGTCTGGCTGAGTAAACAGATACTTCAGACTTTGATGGTCGGTGAAGATCTCGCAACGATTACCGAGAAGGTAATGTCGCCACTGCTTCAGTGCATGAATGACAGCAGCAAGCTCGAGGTCATGAACCGGGTAGTTTTCTTCGTGAGGGCGCAGTTGACGAGAGGCATAAGCAATCACTCTGCGCTCCTGCATTAGGACACAGCCTAATCCTTGGCGGGAAGCGTCGCAGTAAATGACGAAGTCCTTCTTAGTATCAGGTGGAGCAAGTACGGGGGCAGAAGTCAACTTGTCTTTGAGCGCCTGGAAACTTTCCTGACACTTGTCTGTCCAGTCGAACTTGACACCCTTATGCAACAAATTAGTCAGAGGCCTGGCAATCTTGGAGAAGTTCTCGACGAATCGACGGCAATAGCTGGCGAGGCCGAGAAAACTTCGGACTTGCTTCACATTCTTCGGAGGAGTCCAATCGAGAATAGCCTGAACTCGTTCAGGGTTGACGGCAATACCATCTTTGGAGATGACATGCCCAAGATAGGTTACTTCGGGAAGCCAGAATTCACACTTGGAATACTTAGCATACAGCTGATGTTCTCGAAGCTTCTCTAGCACAAGACGCAGATGTCCAGCATGTTCTTCCTCGTTCTTGGAAAATACAAGGATATCGTCCAAATAAACCACGACGAACTTGTCGAGGTAATCCATGAATATATAATTCATCAGACGAGAGAAGGTGGCGGGAGCATTCGTTAAGCCGAATGACATGACGGTGTACTCATATGACCCATACCGAGTCACGAAGGAGGTTTTTGGGATGTCCTCTTCACGAACACGGATCTGGTGGTAACCCAACCTCAAGTCAAGTTTGGAGAACACTGATGAACCAGCCAGTTGATCGTAAAGATCATTGATCCGAGGAAGAGGGTATTTATTCTGAATGGTAGCTTGGTTTATAGGACGGTAGTCTTGGACCAATCGGTTTGTCCCATCCTTCTTCCTAACAAAGAGAGAAGGTGCTCCCCAAGGAGAGCAACTTGGGCGAATGAAACCTTTGACAAGAGATTTGTCGATTTCCTCCTTAAGCTCAAGGAGTTCATGCGGCGGCATCTTGTAGGGTCGTTTAGCTATAGGGGTAGTGCCGGGTTTCAAGTCGATGACGAATTCGACAGCTCTAGCAGGGGGAACCCCTGGAAGTTCTTCTGGGAATACATCTTGGAATTCACGAACGACGGGAACGTTTTCAATGCCCTCGAGTGGTGCAGCGTTCAACGCATTCAAGGCATAAAGTCGTGCCTCGGCGTTCTGAACTAGATGAGCCTGATAAGCTATTATTTCATCAGAAGGGTGTAGCAGATGGACGACCTTAGTGGCGCAAACTATAGAAGCAGTATGCGCTTTTAACCAATTCATTCCCAGAATGAGATCAATGCTACAGGACTTCAGTACGATGGGAGAGACAAGGAATTCCAGTCCTTCAATTTCTACAGGGACGTCGTTGCAAATCATGGAGGTTCGACATTGGCCCGCAGGGGTGTGTACTAATAGTGAAGCATCCATGTTCTCACATTTAATGTCGTGCAAGCATGCAAAACCTTCTGACATGAATGAATGCGATGCACCTGTATCAAATAAAACGGATGCTGGTACTGAATTTACGAGGAGGGTACCCATCACAGTAGCAGGCTGGTCTTGAGCTTCGCTCAGATCAACGTGGTTGGCATGAACACGACCATAAGACTTGGCATTGTTGCTGCGGGGCTGGTTACTTCCACGGCCAGTTGCTGGAAGGGCCAGTTGATTCGGGTTCTGGTTGCATTCCCTAGCACGATGCCCTGGTTGTCCACACCTGAAGCACAATCCATTATTGGGAGTGGGAACAGGAGCTTGTGGTGGTGGAGCTGGGAGTCTTGGCCGCCTAGTCGGAGGAGTAGGCAGACGAGGTGCAGCATAGGTCTGCCTTGGGATAGGTGCATCCGGCTGGTACAAGCTATTGGGAATCCATATCTTGCGCTTCTGCGAGGACGGGCCCGAAGATGAGCCCGTGTCACGGTTGCGCCTGTGAGAGCTCTGGTATTCCTGCAGACCAGTTTCGACATTGATGGCTTTGTTCAACAGAGTGGCGAAATCAGCAAAATCATGCACTAGAAGTGCGAGTTTGATGTCAGCTTGAAGGCCATCCCGGAACTTCTCCTGTCTGCGTGCATCAGTTGCGATGTCTTCTTCAGCATAGCGGGACAAGTCAAGAAACTCCCGCTGGTAAGCTTCCACAGTTTTATTGCCTTGGGTGAGGTTGCGGAACTCACGCTTCTTCCGGTCCATAACTCCCTGAGGAATGAAGCGAGCACGGAAGGCAGCTTGGAAGTCTGGCCAGGTGATGATTGTTCCAGCTGGCAGTGTACGCCTGTGGCTGTCCCACCATTGAGCTGCGGGTCCCTTCAGGAAGAAGGAAGCAAAGGTGACATAGCTGGCAGGGGCTACATCAGCAGACTCCATCTCATAGGTGATGTCACGGAGCCAGTCATCAGCATCCAGAGGCTGAGTTGAGCTGCGGTACACAGTTGGGTTCAGGCGCATGAAATCCTGCAGAGTTACTGGGGTTGGCTGCTGGTTCATATTGGGGCGAGGAAACTGAGCCATCATATTCTCCATGAACTGGCGATTCATCTCAAGCTGTTGGATCATACCAGCCATGTACTCAGGCGGTGGTGGGGCGTTGCCACCACGACCACGACCACCTGGTCTAACCATCCTGCTAATATTTAACAGGGGTAGTTCAGCATTGAGGAATTGTAAAAACAAGAATCATTCATGATGAAACATGCACAACGAAAGCAGCACGATAGATACCACATAGTAGTCGGCATATCTTACAAAAGAGATCATGCATAGAGTTCGTTACACAGTGTTCAGTACATAGACTAAGACATCATAGGCGGCACGCAGGCTCGCGGCGAATGCATCTAACACTAATAAGCAAGTCTACGTCAGTCCCATGCGGTACTGCGGAGGTAGGTGTAGCCCGACAGCTGGCAGTGACGCGAAGGGAAGACCTCCACGCGAGTAGCCTGGGGTCCGCGGATACTCTGGTGCAGAACCCGACGCGCAGGTGGCAGGAGAGGGCCCAATGCAGGAGAGTAGCCTCCCACATCTGGCCAGCCGACGCCCTGGGGCATCACGGTCCTGGCTGGGTAGATAGCAGAACGCGACAGCTCCCCAGATCCGACGAAGGGGTGCAACATCGTCAGAGCACGGTAGAGGTGCTGACGGGTGGTGTACAACTCGTGGCGAAGAGCTCGGTTAGCTCGATCCAGCCCATCAGCATGCAGAACCAGGTTCTGATGGTAGAATGGCTCTCGGGTGACAGTGGAGTAGGCAGCAGTGTAGTAACCCTCCGCACCAACATCGGATGCGATAGCAATGTGCCTGAAGGGGGAGGTGTCCAACTCCTGATACTCTCCACGAAGACGTGTCAGAGCAGCATAAGCAGCATCGTGGACCGCCATATCGATAGTCACTCCAACACCATGAGCAGTGTGCAGCACGGTAGTGGAGTCATACTCCCGAGAGTAGAGGTGGACGATGGCACGGTACTGCTCCTGGTTGAAGTCCTGATACTCCTCATAGACGGTGTACTCAGGGTGCCAGCGATAACCCAGATAGGTCATCATCTCAACCAACACAGCAGGTGACCCTGAGGCACCAATGGCCGTCGTGTGGCGCACGACCTGCCTCGTGGGTTCCATCTGAAAACACAGATGTTTTCACAGGAGTCAAATGACAATGTGGATAATGTTCAAATACAATTCTAAAGAATAACTAGGGCTTATCCAACTTTGGGGTGAATGTCGTATCGGGATCCTAGTGTCAGAGTTAGTAAATTCGTTTAACCCGAGTAGAAGAGAGTTCAGAGTCCCAGAGTAAAGGTCGAGGAGTAAAAGATACTAGTACCACCCGATGGCGACGTGGGCCCGTAAGGCACACAGCCAAGTTAGTAAAAGTTTATACAATGTCTAGACTCGACTTCGGCCAAGGAGTGTGGAAGGGGGATTCCTACAGGCAGTCGGCTCTGATACCAACTTGTGACGCCCCCGATTTAATCGTACACTAATCATACACGCAAACGTGTACGATCAAGATCAGGGACTCACGGGAAGATATCACAACACAACTCTACAAATAAAAAGTCATACAAGCATCATATTACAAGCCAGGGGCCTCGAGGGCTCGAATACAAGAGCTTGATCATAGACGAGTCAGCGGAAGCAACAATATCTGAGTACCGACATAAGTTAAACAAGTTTGCCTTAAGAAGGCTAGCACAAACTGGGATACAGATCGAAAGAGACGCAGGCCTCCTGCCTGGGATCCTCCTAACTACTCCTGGTCGTCGTCAGCGGGCATCACGTAGTAGTAGGCACCTCCGGTGTAGTAGGAGTCGTCGTCGAAGGTGGCGCCTGGCTCCTGGGCTCCAACATCTGGTTGCGACAACCAGGTAGAAGGGATAGGGGAAAAAGAGGGAGAAAGCAACCGTGAGTACTCATCCAAAGTACTCGCAAGCAAGGAGCTACACTACATATGCATGGGTATCAAATGGAATAAGGGTATCATATGTGGACTGAACTGCAGAATGCCGGAATAAGAGGGGGATAGCTAGTCCTGTCGAAGACTACGCTTCTGGCAGTCTCCATCTTGCAGCATGTAGATGAGAGTAGACTGAAGTCCTCCAAGTAGCATCGCATAGCATAATCCTAACCGATGATCCTCCCCTCGTCGCCCTGTGAGAGAGCGACCACCGGTTGTATCTGGCACTTGGAAGGGTGTGTTTTATTAAGTATCCGGTTCTAGTTGTCATAAGGTCAAGGTACAACTCCAAGTCGTCCTGTTACCGAAGATCACGGCTATTCGAATAGATTAACTTCCCTGCAGGGGTGCACCACATACCCCAACACGCTCGATCCCATTTGGCCGGACACACTTTCCTGGGTCATGCCCGGCCTCGGAAGATCAACACGTCGCAGCCCCACCTAGACCATCAGAGAGGTCAGCACGCCGGTCTAAACCTAAGCGCCCAGGGGTCTGGGCCCATCGCCCTTAGCACACCTGCACGTTGCGTGGGCGGCCGGAAGCAGACCTAGCCTAGTGGCGTTCCAGTCCAATCCAGCGCGCGCCGCTCCGTCGCTGACGTCAAGAAGGCTTCGGCTGATACCACGACGCCGGGATACCCATAACTACTCCCGCGTAGATGGTTAGTGCGTATAGACCAAATGGCCAGACTCAGATCAAATACCCAGATCTCGTTAAGCGTGTTAAGTATCCGCGAACGCCGACCAGGGCCAGGCCCACCTCTCTCCTAGGTGGTCGGAACCTGCCCTGTCGCTCCGCCTCAAAGATCCACACAGAGGGCCGTTGGGACAAAGGTCCTTTCAGCCCCCAATCCGTGAATCACTCGCGGGTGCTCCACAAGCCGACCCGTCTTTAGTCACCACATGTATCATGTATAAAGCATATAGTATATACCCGTGATCAACTCCCGAGTGATCACGGCCCGATAGTATAGCATGGCAGACGGACAAGGATGTAGGGCCACTGATGAAAATACTAGCATCCTATACTAAGCATTAGGATTGCAGGTAAAGGTAACAACAGTAGTAGCAAGGACAGGCTATGCATCAGTATAGGATTAACGGGAAGCAGTAACATGCTACACTACTCTAATGCAAGCAGTATAGAGAAGAGTAGGCGATATCTGGTGATCAAAGGGGGGGCTTGCCTGGTTGCTCTGGCAAGAGAGAGGGGTCGTCAACACCGTAGTCGTACGGGGTAGCAGCGGCGTCGGTCTCGGTGTCTAGAGAGAGAAGAGGGGGAAGAAACAATAAATATAATGCAAGCATATGCATAGTGATGCATGACATGACAAGTTACGGCGTTAGAGGTGCCCTAACGCGGTAGTAGGTGATACCGGTGAAGGGGGATAACATCCGGGAAAGTATCCCCGGTGTTTCGCGTTTTCGGACCGGTGAACCGGAGGGGGAAAGTTGCGAGTTTGATAGGTTAGGGATGCGTGGCGGACGAACGGACTGCGTATCCGAATTCGTCTCGTCGTTCTGAGCAACTTTCATGTATAAAATATTTTCATCCGAATTACGGATTAAAAGATATGATTTTCTAAAGATTTAAATCATTTTTAGGATTTATTTAATTAATTAAATCAACATTATCCAGAATAGTGTTTGCTGACATCATCATGACGTCAGCATGACGTCAGCGGTTGACCTGGTCAACCTGACTTGTGGGTCCCATTCGCCATTGACTGATTAGTCTAACTAGGGTTTAACTAAACTATCTACTTAATTAGATTAATTAAACAAGATTAATTAACTTAATTAGTTCACTAATTAATTAACTAATTAATTATTAATTTTATTAATTCATTTTTATTTTATTTTGTTTATTGAAGTGGGGCCTATAGGTCAGTGAGATAGGGGCGGCCCAGTCAGTAGTTGACCCAGTCAACAGGTCAACAGGGGGGGCCCTTGGCCCACCAGTCAGCGGCCCAGGTGGTGGGACCCGCGGTGCCAGGTCAGCAGGGCCGGCTCTCGCCGCCGGCGACCAAAAGCACGACGCCGACCCGCCGGAGTTCGCCAGAATTTGTGCTCAGGGCACAAATCCGCGCGTGCCTGGGCCCGTTCGAACAAGCGCGAAGACGCGCATCTAGTGGTGGTGGTGGTTCGTCCCGAGGTCGCCGGAGCTGTCGCCGGCGAGGAGAGAGGCGGACGTCGGGGCTCGGGTGAGTGGCGGGTTTCGTCTGCAGGCCACCAAAATGGGCGGGACCGGTCGCATTCGAACGGCAAGACGACGGCGGAGCGAATGGGGGTGGCTGCGGAGGCTGTGGTGGCCGGAGTCGAGCGCCACGGGCTCGACGGCGGCGAGGTGGTTCGGGCGTGAGGCGAGGCCGCCGTGGGCGCGAGCCAGCAGGGCTCACTGACGGCGCGTGTAGAGGGCAGAGAGGAGGAGAGGCGGCGCCAGCGGCCACGGCGTAGGCGAGGTCGCGCGGCAGCGGCAGAGTAGCAGGGGGGCGGCAGAGACTAGCGCGGCGGCGGGGCTCACCGAGGGGTGTAGGGATCGGGGCAATGGGGCTCGGGGTGGAGAGATGGGGACGGTCCGGCGAGGAGGATGCAGGCCGGCGAGGGGGGGGGTCCGGGGACGGGGTTCCGGGCGGCGTCAGGCGGTTCCAGGCGGCGGCGGGCGCGCGGGGAAGTGGGGCGAGGGGATCGGGATCCCCCGATCCAGATCCAGACGAGGGGAGGGGGAGTGGTAGGTGTCGGTGGGGGGTTACGGGTTAGGTTTCGGCCTCCAGGGGGTTATGGAGAGAGTGGGGGGTGGCCGGGTGGGCCTGGCGGGCTGGCCGACCAGTTGGGCCAGTGGGCCGTGGGAGGGGGGGTTCCCTTTTTTTTTGGTTAGCTTAGGTTTTAGTTTTTCTCTTTTGTATTTTCTCTTTTGTTTTATTTCATTTTAAAATATTCAGACACTTTATAAAAATGTGTGCACCCCACCATAACTAACCTTGTAATATTTGACAACCCTCGAACATTTTAGTTTGATTAATTTTTTTTGAAAACTTTTATTACCATCATAATTTTGAATTGAATTTCGAAACCGTTTTGATTTAACCCGAGATTAAGTACAGTGACAGAGGTGACGTGGCATCATTAGTGAGGATTACTGTAGCTTAATTACCCGGGCGTCACAGAAGGAAAGCGGTACTACCGTGGTAGGCGCGGATGTAAAAAATTACATCCGCCCCTACTACCGCGGGGGAGTAGCCTGGTGGGCCGCGGTAGTGCAGCTCCAGGGGAGCGGTACTACCGTGGGCACCTGCGGTACTACCGCGCCGCAGCACGGTACTACCGCTCACCTGGGAGCAGTACTACCGCGAGCCAACACAGCAGCCAGAAACAAGGTGACGAGATAACAACGGAGGAAGCTCCAAGGTGCAAGGGAAAGAAGGGGACAAGGAAGAAACGTGTACGTGATGATTCCACCCAAATCTCTCCGACGCGAACCCCCTCTTAATAGTACGGCTTTCCTACGACTCAAATCCACCAAAAAGAAACGTAGAAAAGACGTCGTCTTCAACAGTCTTCGAGGGGCACCCAACCGTCTTGTGTCTAGCGATGAAATGTCTGGGATACTCAAGGCACACAATTAGTTCGCAAACGCATTATCATTAATCACCAAAACACCTTAGGGATAAATATGCCCTTACAATGTGTTTGAAATTTCTTTTCATTTTCCCTTCCTGAGACTGTTTCACGAGCTATATGTCTGATGGTGGTTGGTGCATTATTTATAGAAAAAACCTTTTCTATACACCCTATATGGGAAAAAAATGTAATTTACAAAATTCCAAAAGTTCCAAAAGTTTTTTTCAAACAAACTTGACCTTCCTTTGTATCGTGTAAATAGTTTGGCGAAGGAGTAAGTTCTATAGTATTCTTGGTGGAAAAAAATCAACACTATATACAAGTTACTTTTCGCACTTTTTGTCCTTGAATTTTCCTTTTCTGAAGTCAACGGGAGTTTTTTCTTCCACAAATTGTTTATACGAGTACAAAAGATGGTAAATTTTAATTTGAAAAAAGTTTTGGATTTTTTTTGACTTTGTCAGATTTACTATTTTTTGCCCATATCAGGTGTATATACACCCGAGAGCCAAAGACTATTTCCCCATTCCCTCGTCCCTAACTGGTTGGGGGTTATCCCCTGCCTGGGAGCCCTAGCGGCCACTTTCCTGGCACGCGGGAGCACTCCCAACACTCTATGTGGTGCGCTCCAATGCCGCCACTTGTCATGCTAGGCGTTTTCCACACAAAGGTTTGTCTTTTTGTTTTTTAAAATTTTCTTGGTATGATTTTTTAGTTTTTAGTTTTCTAGGTTTTTCTATTTCTTTGATCGTTCTGTCAGAAAGCACAATTATGTTTCGTGCTTTCAAAAAAGGGAAGCATAGTTCTCCTTTCCTGTGAAGCTTTTCCCAGAAGTAAAGTACTTTCTCTGTAAAGTAATATAAGAGCGCTTAGATCACTACAAGCATGGTTTAGTACAGTTTTGAAGCACAAATTTCATTCAAAACAAAGTTTGTCAGAACCTATCAACATGGGATCTAGTTTTAAAGATCCCGACACGAGAAAAGAAATGGTGAAAATGACTATGATTTGGATGCACGGGTTGAAATATGATCATTCAAAAATCAAATCTAAGAAAAAACACAAACAAATCCACCCATCTCTCCCTGCGGTAAAATACACAAAAACTCTCTTATTGCGACAACTGGCACATGTGCATTGTGGTACTTGTGACCACCAGAGAAGATGGGAATGACCTTTGCAAGGTGCATCCCTTTAACTACTGATTTTGACATAGTACACGCTAACATGGCAATCCTTTGTGGGCCGGGTCAAGTAGTTGATTTTCTCTCGTTTGACAGGCTCCCACATGGTATGCTTTATTTTCGGGAGGTCATATGTGCCACTCAATGCGCCAGCGAGTGCTTCTTTGCACAGGGCGCCCTGTCGACTTGGCCGGCCCTTTACGGATCTCGGAGTGAAGAATCACAAAAACTAAGTGTGGGTGTGAGGGATCGAACGCGAGATCTTTTGCTTGTGCGATAGCCACTTGAGCTGATGAGGTTTGCTAACTAATATGCTACGAACTATCAGTATTGACACATCTAAGACATTTTTTAAAATTCAAAACACATTTTCTTTTTTCAAAAAATTAAATATTTTTTGAAAAGCGAATCTTTTTCAAAATTGTGAATACTTTAAAAAAATAACTGTTTTTTTAAAGTGCAAACCATTCTTGAAAATGATGAATATGTTTGAAAAAATGAAAATTTTCAAAATTTTGAACTATTTTTAAAACTGGAACATTCTTTGAAATTTTGAAAAAAAAGTGAAAACATGAACATTTTTTAAAAACAGGAACATTGTTGAAACTCCAATCAAAATACAAAAGAACAAACAATTATTTGGATCCGCGAACAAAATTGGAAAACAAGAATATTCTGAACACAATTATATTAACTTACGAACAATTGTTTTAAAATACGAACATTTTTCAATATTCGAACAAAATTAAAAAAGATCTCTGCAAATTTTGAAGATTTAGATCTTTTTTGAAAAAAAATAAAATCCAGAAACCAATAAATAAATAAATGATAATAAAAGGTTTTGCGCATTTATTGAAATTGTGAACAAAAATTGAAAATTGGGAGCATAATTGAACTTATGAACAAAAATTTGAGACCCGGAACAGTTTTTGTAATTCCTATTTTTTTTCTAAAATACAAACATTGTTTGAATTTGTGAATGAATATTTTTTTTGAGGAAATTGTGAACGAATAATTTAAATACAGGAACATTTTGAGAAATTTTGAACAAAATTTGGAAAGCGAATATTTGTTGAAATTGTGAACAAATTTTGAAAACATGAACATTCTTTGAAATTCCAAACAATATTTGAAATTTTCAAAAAGTTTGAAAATAAAAATAAAAGAAAATACGAAAAATTTAACAAGAAACAGAAAAAAGGGAAGAAAAGAAAAGAAACATAAAAAACCAAAAAATGGAAAATGGACCAGGTTAGTCGGGGACTCGGGGGTGCCCAGTGTGCAGACCCGACAGTTTGCCGCCTTCTGCTGCAAATACTGTGTTCCATTGTTTTCTTGGGAGGTACTATCTTTTATTTTTGAGACATACTACTTGGGAGGTACTCCCTCTGTCCTAAAATATAAAAACATTTTTAATACTATACTAGTGTCAAAAACGTTTTTATATTATGAGACGGGGGGAGTACTATCTGACTCTAACTGCGTCAAATAATTGACCATTGATGCAGGGAGCAAGTGTGGTTGCCGGCCCATCCAGAGCTCGAGCGTAGTGAGTGGCCCAATTTTTCCTGCTCACCTTCTAGTGTCTTTTTGTTTTTGGTATTTATTTTTTCCAGGAATATATTTATCTATCTATATCTATATCTATATCTATATCTATACCAATATAAAAAGACCCAAATGAGCAGATCCAAACCATCTCATCCGTCAAATCATGTTATCTAACCGTTCAAATCGCTCCAATGTTGAGCACCAAACACGTTTAACGCTCTAATTACCCACCACTGCCATTGGTTATAAACACTTTTTGACTCAACGCTATCCCTTTAAATCTGCCATGTAATTAATATCCTACCACTCTTGTGAAAAAGTAATTGATATCTTACCAAATACCAACGTGCAACAGATATATCTTACCTAATATAACGTGCAACTAATATCATACCTAATATAAACGTGTATTGCACGTACATTATTACTAGTTTTTAAAAGTGTACATTTTTTTATTTTAGAACATTCTTCATAAACTAGGTGAACATTTTTACGCAGGTGTGAACATTTTTAAAAAAATCAAGTATTTTATAAACAGGAATATTTTCTTTAAATTCTGACCACTTTTTGGATATTGTGAGCCTTTTAAAACGAAAAGAAAACAGGAAAAAGGAAAATAAATAACCAAAAATAAAATGTAAAGAAAACAACAGAAAAAAGGAAGCCAAAAAATACCAGACTGAAACCTTCTAGAAGGTTCCAAAAACAGATTTATGTAGAGGCTGCATTACCTAATTGGGCCGGCACATTTAGCTTGCTCGTTCCTCTACCACATGTGATTGATTGATTGATCGATAATGTCTCACAATGAGTGACACATAGGTTTTGATAGATTTGTTCGGAGCTTCTATTTCACGCCTTATGCGGCAAGTTGCGGCTTAAACGGTCGCTCGTTCGCTCGTGCGCTATGGCTTCACTCATTTTTTACACTTGCCTGTTGCTACCGCTGTTATACTGGCTCAGAAAGATGAACAACTACCTTTTAAATTTCTGAAAAATGGTGAATTCAAAAAGATGGTTTGTGAATTTTTAAAAAAAATATTGATTTGAAAAAGTTTGCAAAGTTGACAAAAATGTTCACGGTAAATTTTAAAAATGTTCACAAATTTTGGAAATATTCATGAATTTGAATTTCTTTCGGAAATGTGAAAATACTTATGAGTTTTATGAATATTCACGAATTTCAGAAGATGATGAAAATGACCATGACTTTTAAAATGATAACAAAAGTGAAAAACCATCTTCCTGAATTTCAAAAGAAAACTAATTGAAATTAAAAAACAAAATAAAATAGGAAAGTAAAATGAAAATAAAAAATAAAAGGGAAGAAAATGAACATTAAAGGAAAATGGGTGAAAAAGGAGACATGTAAACTAGGAGATAAAAACATTGAAAAAAGGAGGCAAAGGAACCTTCTAGGGGTGCTTGTTGCGAAGTATTACCGCAGGAATGGGATTTTCTGGTTTTATTTTTACACTTTCGCTCTGGTGTGACCAATTTCCTACACTGGCACTTTTTTCTTCCTTTTTCTCACTTTTTACGTTTTATTTTTTGCACTTTTTTATTTTTATTTTTTGGTTTCCTTTTTGTGTTTGTTTTAACTTGTTTTATTTTTGTTCCGTGTTTGTCTTTTTTTCATTTTTGTTTCATTTTCTCTTTCTTTTTTAGTTAATTTTTTCAAAGGATCCAAACAACTCCGAGCTCGGCGATGGTGAGTGGCATCAAGGACCCACACAACTACGAGCTTGGCAAAGGAGTCGTGTCATGACTTCGGGGACCAACATGACTCCAAGCTTGGCAAAGGAGAACTATGTCGAGGGTTGGCGCAACTCTAAGCTTGGCCAAGGCGACTAGCTTCTCGACGTCGAGCTTCCACTCGACTTTGGCTTGGCGAAGGAAATCGGTGTGGCATTGAGGATCCTGGCGACTTTCATCTTGGTGAAGAAAAGTAGTGTCTTGACATCAAAGATTCGCGCGACTTCGGGTTTGGTTAAGGAAAGTGGCAACTCAACGTCAAGGCTACGCATGAATATGAGTTTGGCGAAAGTGAGTGGCACCTCGTCATCGAGGACCCACACGACTCCAAGCTTCGAGAAAGGAAGTGGCGTCTCGACGTCATAGATCTGGACTACTTTGAGCTTGGTAAAGGAAAGCACTATTGAGGACCCGCGCGATTCTAAGCTTAAAGAAGGGGAGTGTCATCTTGTAACACCCCGGTCTCTCACGTCAACACATGATCGTTACTACCAACTATCACCTGGGAGCTAGACTAACCTCACAGATCTACACTGGCCTTTCCTCGCACCTTGTCGACACTCGTGCGCACCCGAGAATATTTTCCTGGTCAGTCACCCATTCCCAAATTATCCCAGGCCACACATGCTTAACCTAGAGGTTCTTTGGCGATGAGATTTTGATAAAGAAGGCGTGCCTTATTGATATGAGTAGTCTATTATTTCTATTAAGCAGGATGTCATATACATCTCAACTCAAAGGAATTGGCATTCTCATCGGCCAATGGGAACATTTGCTCTTGGCACACATTTGTGCGCCTAGTGCCGGCATAAGTTCCACAATGTATACCACGATGGGCCATGATGGATCCATTTTATGACGGTTTTCTGCAGTCTTTTTGTCCGGATTAATTCAGGGTTTGGCCTTCTCAAGCTCCGTCGAACACGCATGCAACTTTACCCTCTAAGGTCATTACTTTGGTATTACTTTGCAAGCTCTGTGCACCATGTTCGGCTTTGTGAATGCAGGTGTTATCAAGCTTGAGGATGAGCACCTCGCCTAAGAATTTGCCAATTGGAAGTTTATTTCTGTCGAGGGCGAGGTCAACTTTGTGAAGGTGAAGGTTGCCACTATCTAGAACCTGGCAATCAGCTACTTCTCCTTTATGTAGTGCTACCTACTTCTCCTTTGTGTAGTGCTGATGGGCGGAATAGGATTTCAGGGCTCCTCTGTTGCGAATTGGACTATTGCCCCTTCATTAAAGTTGTTTAGGATGACATCGCGCAGGCGGCGCCATGCGGTACTGCCGCGGGTACGAGCGCATGTGGTCGTTTCACGCATCATTTTCTCTTTTACCTCCTTTGGTGCACGCCAAATTCTATAACAATAAAATAAAAAGGAGATTTGCACTTACTAGCGATTGATGAGCAAGTTGAAGGGATAATCACCAAAAATATTCGGTTGAAACGTGGTAAAAAAGAGTGTCAATACCACTTATCACCTCTCATGGTCAACGCCAATGTTATTGTTATGAAAACAACTTTTGACTAAGGGTGGCTTTAGCCACATGGTTGAATTCAAGAGTATGGCATGTGTCGCTAGTAAGGAGAGAATGAAAAATATTTAATTGGGGGTGTGTATCGATGGTCTTATGACATAGGTCACAGTACACTTACAATATTTGCATGTCAATGTTTTTAATAGGTTTGTTTGTACAAATGAAGCATGATCTAGTACTATATTAGAAATGTGTCGAGCAAAGATGGTTGTGGGTACGAGTTGAATGAGGCTCCTCAGATCCCACTCCCAAGTGACCAAGGCTACCCTTAAGATGGTGTGGGGGAAGGGTATGAGAGCTAATCTTGGCCCATGAGTCTATGGTTGAGTAGTCAACCTTTTTGCCATGGTGGGCTTTCTTCATGGGCATCCTTCTTCACTTGGGCTTCTTTGATTCTCCTTCTCTCGCCGACTCGATCTTCCCATCTTTTTCGCTTTTGTTGAATTGTTGATGACAAATACTTACTTGTGTTGACTTATCTTCATTTGCTTTTAGTGTGCTTAGTCGGGATAAGTGGGTTTTTTGGTAATCATTAATTACCCTCAACAGTTTGTAAGATTGGTGGATATATAAATTACATATTAATGATGCCATACTTCTTTTATTTGTGTCGTAATATTATTAGCATGACTTAATGTAAAATTATGGAAGTAACACCTCAAAGGTGTTGAAAATTCAAGAAGAAAAAGTAAAAGAAAAGAAGTATAGTATTGGAATTTCATGTGCAAACTTGTACGCGCATATGAAAAATACTAGTCCTCAATAAGACAAATACTATGAAATACAATGCGGTGTTCTTTGTTTTTCCTTCGATAGAGAGTGATTTTATTGACTTAATAGTGTCGCATGAAGGGAATACTATCAAAACGAATTTACAACCGATCTTGGCATGACTAGATTGCACACAACCAACACAGCCATGCACACAACCCACCTTGGATTGACTTAATAGTGTCGCATGAAGGGTATGAGAGCTAATATTGGCCCACTAGTCTATGGTTGACTAGTCAACCCTTTTGCCTTGGTGGGCTTTCTTCACTAGGCCTTCTTTTCTTCTCCTTCTCTCGCTGACTCAATATTTTTTATCTCTTTTCCTTTGTTGAATTGTTGATGACAAAGACTTACTTGTGTTGACTGGATCTTGATAGCTGCTTCGAGTGTGCTTAGTCGGGATAAGTAGGGGTTTTGGTAATCATTAAATGTTCCCTAAACAGTCTGTAAGATTGGACATATAAAATTATACTTCCTCTATCCGGAAATACTTGTCCTCCAAATGGTTGTATCTAGACTTATTTTAGTTGTAGATACATCAATTTTATCCATTTCTAGGACAAGTATTTCCGGACGAAGGGAGTATATTACTAATGTGCATGCTTCTTTTAATTATGTTGTAATACTACTAGCATGAATTAATGTAAAATTATGGAATTAATAATACCTCAAAGGCGTTGAAAAGTCAAGCTGAAAAAGTAAAGAAAGAAAAGAAGTATAGTACTGGAATTTCATGTGCAAACTTGTACGCATATATGAAAAATACTAACCCTCAGTAAGACAAATACTATGAAATACAATGCAGCGTTCCTTGTTTTTTGTTCGACAGAGTGATTTTATTGACTTATAGTGTCGCATCAAGCGAATACTATCAAAACGAATTCAGAACTGATCTTGCCATCTTGGCATGACTAGATTGCACACAACCAACACAACCATGCACATTTAAAAAAATGGCCGGCAAACAGAACATCGTACAAACATCATTCCTTGTTATGCACCCCATTAATTATTTTTATTTCCATGAATAAAAGCTTGGTTAGGTTTGCAGAAGAGTTGTTGCATTGTTCTACATCATACTCCCTCTGAGTGTTCAGCTACTCCAGCGACAACTATTTCGGTACACAAGGAGTAGAAGTTAACTATCTATATCTAGTCCGAAGTTCAAAGCAAACACATACAGTATAGTTTAATTTGCTTACAATAGGGCCGGTAAATCTGGGATGAATTCAGCAGGGCTGTGATTATCTCTATTCGAATAAGGATGGCTGGGCAGTCACAATGTGTGGTTGCATACGTATATGTTCAGAGTCATCTAAATAAGTGGTTGGTAATTACTGTGTAGATTTCTGCACTTAAATTCTAAACGAAGCACACGCATGATGCAGTAGCAGGCTAACAGGAGTCCTACAGGCCGATTCAGTACGTGGCACACCTTACTCCACGATCATATCAAACTGACCACGCACGCCCATATATATGAAACTTCTAGAAGCAGCAATTGGCTAGCAAAGATTCCTGTACGGTTTGAACCAAGTGTGTTTAAGACCAGAGCCCCTGGATGAAGTGTCGCCTGCAAATCGGGCACATAGTGCCGGCCGGCCGCAGAGTAGTTTCGAATTACATATGCTTTTGAGCTACTAGGTACTAGCAAGGGTATGCGCGTAACATGCACTATCTAGGTCACGTGGTTAATGCCAAACGAGCAGTGGCCACTTACAACCAACGAAAGAGGCGAGAATCTGTTCCTCAAAAGGAGAAGAAGAAACGAAAGAATGGCATGAAACCACGTCACTAGTGTTTGAAAAGGTTCACCTGGACGAAACAACGAGCACAAATTAATTCGATCCTGAGCTTTATGGCGATCTATACCTGCAACCCAATCGTATTGACTCGTTAAAGTCCATAGATATTATTATTTTCACCCAACTGTCTAATCAAAGGTGGTAGCTAGTACTACATATGATATGGCTCTTAACAATACTAGCAACATCATCAAGCACAACATACACATCTATCTACAGAGACTTGGAGAACAACGCTCCTCGATCGATCATCACTAGCTAAAATTTTGCATCAACCGTATCGTTTCTGAATTATTGGCAGTATATATAAGCTAAATAAGCTGAAATGTAAATGTAATCTTCACATCATCACCATTAAACCACAAAAAGATCGACCTTCATAACTCGGAAACAAGAAGGACAGTATCTTATTTGAGCAAGAAGAAGCTAGGCATATGTGCATGTAGATGTAGAGGTGAAGCAGTAGCTCAGGAGCAGCCGTCTTGCACCCGGAGAGGGCTGGAGCTGGCAGGTGGTGCCGGGGCCGGGCGGCGCGCGCAGGACTCGGCGACGAGCGCCCGGCGCGCAGTGAGCAAGCCGGCCGGCACGAGCGGGCGGTCGAAGGCGGAGCAGTCCATCCAGTCCTTGAGCAGCTTCTCCTGCCCCCACATCTCCGGCACCCACACCCTCCCCGCCATCTCCCGCCTGTGCCGCTTCAGCCTTTCCCGCGCGGTCTCCCCTTCCTCCTCCTTGTCCGCTGGCTGCAGCAGCTTCCCCGCCTCCCGCTTCTCCTTGGACGTGGATATTCTTCCAGCTTGATCTTGCGCCGCCACCGCCGCACGGTGATCGGAGGACGTAGCGTCGGCCGCGACCGGCCGGCTTTCCTCCGCCAAGCCGCCCGTGCATGCCTCGGCCGGGTGAGCCGCTCCGTGCTCCGGCACCTCCTCGACGTCGCCGGAGTATGCCATGCAGCAGATCAAGCAACACACACTAATTACCCAGGCCAATGGAAGCTAGCTAGAACAGCAATGATTCTTGATCCCTTGGCAAACACCGGTCGTCTGCTGCCTTGCTGACCCCAATATAACGAGGCCGGGGGCGGGGGGAGATTAAAAGATGGGGGGAGGTGGGGGACGGTTGGGGGAAGAGGCGGACACGTTAGGGGGAGCAGGGGAAGGAGATGGAAGGGGCTCGCCTATGGTGGCTGCGAGGTGAGCGTGGCCTGCCGCTGCGGCGCATTCCGCCATATATGTGGCTGCCCTTGCCTTCGCGACGTGGCCGGAGGCCGGAGCCGTGGAAGCAGTAGGTGAAGTAACTGTGAGGCGCGCGCGGGCGTAAATGTGTGTGTGCGCGGCTGCGGCTGCGTGGCGCGGTTTGCGTTTCTGAGGCTGGCGGCAGCGCTGCGCGGGCTGGATGCACCACGGCCAATCGGTAGATACCTCCGGTAGATTTGATCTTTTGCGGGGGCCACCGAGCAGTCAGTGTTCGTCTAGCCCCATTAACTTCGAGACTCTGACCCGACATTACTGATGGGACGAAGGAAGGAGGGACGAAAGATCCACCCGACCCGAGCAATCAAATTTCTTTTCTTTCTTTTTCTGATAACTCAATCAAATTTTTATTTCATAAAACATAGTCCACACTTTTAAATTGTGGCATAGATATAATATTCCCTCCGATCGGAAAAAAGTGTCTCAGCTTTGAACTAAGGTTTGAACCAACCGTAGTTCAAAGCTGAGGTTCAACCTTAGTTTACAGTTGAGACATTTTTTTCCTATTGGAGGGAGTACTAGGTAAGTCTCTGATTTATCTTCTTATATTATTTTGATAGTGTAAAAACGGATTTTATTTGATAAACATTTATTACATACATATGTACTAATTTGACTTATCAAACAAAGCAAAATTTTATTTTAGAAGTCGATAACAAGTGAGATACTTGAGCTGGTTTTTAGGGAAAAACCGACCCAAAAAATTAGAGATAGGAGGGAAAATTAGAACGAAGAAAGGCGGAATATGTAGGGACAAGCAAACATATAGCCTTATGTCCTTTTCATTAAGTATTAAGCTGCCCTGTAATAGAGTGTAACTGTTTTAGGGTATTTTGAGCTAAAAACGGCCCTCCAACAGCCTCCCTATTTATAAAATTTGCTCCAAAATTTTTGCTCAGCCCCAAATACAACCATATGTACTGCAAATAGACGACAACAACCCTGCTCCCGCTAGACGAAAAAAAAAAGTAGCCAACCGCCCCCAGTGATTTCCCGCCGCAACCGCGCGCCCGTCGCTCCCCCTCCCGTGCCGCAGCCGCTACCAAATCCATCTAGAATTGACTGATTCCATGACCGCCGCACCGCGCGGACGCCGGATCCACCATCCCCTGTCGTCGTCGCACTGCCACATCGACCCAATCGCCCCCCGCAGTGCCCTATTTGTCCACCACCTCCACCATTGTCGCGCGGCCAAATCTGGGCGATTCTGCCACCGTTGCACCGCCTGCCACTGAATCCGCCAGATTCCGCCACCCCACCGCCGAGGATGTCATCCACACGCACGTTGAAGAGCAAGACATTCGTGTCATCCGACTACGAGACTTTGGCCGCTACGGTCGCCGAGCTACAGTGCGACGACCAACGCCACTGGCTTGGTACCTTTGACACAACGGATATCGCCCCGTCCGCGTTCGACGTCATGTGTTGGTGGTTCGGCCGGACGCGGAGCGAGATGAACTTCCCGGAAATCGAATCCCGTGAGGCGACGGAGTTCATCGGTTCACCAATGAATATTGTATCATGTGCGGTGAAGAGGGACACCCGCACCATCCTGGAGTAGCAGGACACCCGGGAGAGCGATGAGGCGGTGATGGCAAAGGCCACCGTGGAAATTCCGCACCTCGTGCAGGCAGAAGCGGAGTGGTTCAAGGCTGAGTCCGAGGATGAGATTGAGGAGTTCAATACCTCTGAGGAGGAGACCATGGCGCTTTGCAACACTGTCGACACACAGCCTGACAAATGATAAGTAGTATGTGTGTAGAGGTGTAGTGTGTCTGTAGGAATACTATGTTTAAGTATGCATGTCTGGATGTTTAGATCGTTGCATGTTCAAAAATTTGAATGTTTGGAAGTAATCAATAGGCCATGTCCAGATGCACAACACTGTCTGAATGTATTGGAGTATGCAATGTGATCAACTAGTTTGGAGGTTCGTTTGAAAAACAATGTGTGGATGAGTGCTCTGTCTTAAGGCAGATGTTAAAAGACCATTTTTTTAGTGCCCTAAAAAATATTTTTTGTACTCTAAATTCTGTTTCGACTGATTTTTTTTAGCTGCTGGAGTTTTTTTTTGAGAATTGGCAGCTGTTTGAGGTGCTCTTTTTTCTTTTCTTTTTGAGGGGTGTTTGAGACGCTCTTATGCCGCATGCGCGGACACAAGTGCCGTTTCGATGGCGTAAGAGCAAGTCTAGTAGAGCCCTCAAACCCTCAAACCCCTAAAAATAACCGCCTTTTTTTTACAGTTTTCGCCGAAAAAACACCGTAGACTAGAACCTCTAAATCCTCAAACCCGTAAAAAAAATTAGAGGTCCAACCCTCAAACCAGTTTGCAACCTGTAGAAGTAGGGGTTGAGAGGGAAATCTCCCCCCAACCCGCACTCCTCCTCCTTCCTCGCGCGGGAGGAAACTTCCTCCTCCTTCCGGCCTCCCCCTCCCGCCGCCTCCCGCCGCATCCTGCCGCGCCGGCCATGGAGGGCCCCGCCACCGCCGCGCCCGCCTCGCCCGCCCCCGCCGCCTCCCCTGCTCCTTTCGTCGCCGTGGCCGAACCTCCTCCTGCCGCGCACGAGGTGTTCGAGAAAATGGCAACCCCATCCTCGTTCATGGACCTCCTCCAAAACGCGGAGGTGGACCTCGGGGCTCCGCCTCTCGAACCCTTTAGGGTTGGTGACGACTTAGAGGAAGATGAGGAGGATGAAGGTGATGACGAGGAGGAGGTGGCCGAGATAGGGGAGGAGGCATTCACCGCCGTTTCCCGCCCACACGCGCGGTCGACAAACTACACCGAGGCGGAAGATATCCTCTTGGTTCGTGCTTGGGCAGCTGTGGGAATGGATGCAACCACCGGCACCGATCAAACCGGTAAACGGTATTGGCAAAGGATCGAGGACACCTATTGTAGGATCAAGCCGAAGAATAGTGGGTTCATCTCTCGCACTTACCGGTCGCTTCAAGGCCGGTGGGAGTTGATGAAGCCCGCTTGTGCTCGTTGGAGTGCGGTCATGGACCAAGTGAGGGATGCACCACCTAGTGGAACCGTGGAGAGTGACTATGTGAGTACATCTTCACTATTTTAAATATGTGTGTGTACTATGATATTGGTGGGTTCTTATGTGATTTATGTGTGGTTGATAGGAGACAATTGCCGGCATGAGGTACAAGGAGATGGCCGCTTCCAAGGGCAAGCCATTCCCATTTAAGCATGCTTGGACAATTCGTCAAACCTTTGACAAGTGGAACTTGAGGGATCAAGAGACCGCACCCAAGAAGTCGGCAATGCTTAGGATGGGTGATAGTGAAGATGAGGAGGAGAGGAACTTGGGCAAGCCCGAGGGAACCAAGAAGGGCAAGCTAAGGGTGAAGATGGAAGAAGAGGCGTCAAGCCTAAGGGAGAAGATGGACCACATGATGAAGGCAAGAGAGGAATTGACAACGAAGACATTGGAGACGAAGCTTCTTATCACCGAGAAGAAGAAAGAGGTCAAGCTTGCACAAGTTGAAGCAAAGCGTGAAGAAGCAAAGCGCAAGGCCGAGTTGGAGAAGAGGATGATCAAGCTCAAAGAGGCAAAGGTATGGAAAGAACTCATGGTAGAAGAGAAAGAGCACATGATGATGTCCAAAAAGGACATGGATCAAGACCAATTGCAATGGTGGAAGGACTACAAGGAGGACATCGCGGAGAGGAAGAGAATGTTCCGTGTTGCGTCCTCTACTTTTCGAGGTGACACTCCGATGAGTAGTTGTGGCATGGCGGTGTGTACGACTCCACCAGTGCCCATGGAGATGCTTGATGGAGCCTGCATGTGGTCTAGGAGATGGCGTCGAGGTGCAACTTTTTGGTGATGGTGCCGATGAGAGGAGGAAGATGATGATTTTGTGATGTAAACTATTAAACCATGCATCAATGATTGTCATTTGGTAGTTTGTTTGGAAGTTGATTGTGTTCTTGTTGTCATAAATTGTGAGATGTCAAATGACATCAATGATTGTCATTTAGTAGTTTGTTTGGAAGTTGATTGTGTTTTTGTTGTCATAAATTGTGAGATGTCAAATGATAGATTTAAAAATTGGGGTTGAGGCAAAGACTAGAACCCTCAAATCCAATCCTTAAAGCAGTTTAAGGGTTGGATTTGAGGGTTCTAGTATTTGTCCCTGTTTTTTAACCCTTAAAAGTGTCAAAAAGTGATACTTTTCAACTCTTAAAACTGCTTTTAAGGATTTGAGAGTTTGAGAATTGTACTAGTAATGTTCTAAGGCGGTCCGTTTGCCAGGCCTTGTGCGCCTGGACAAGGAACGGCCCAAGGAGGCCCGCGGCAACAGTTAGGTGGAGTGAAACCGGGCAGACAGAGTGGGAAAGAAGATAACGACAAGGAGGCTTGCCACGAATCGCCAGTAGCTGCCGTGCAGGACGCGGAGAGGGACCTCCCGCCACTGTTGTATCCTCTAGTAGTGATCAAGGAAAAGCAAGTACTCCCCCGCAAAACAAAACAAAAGGAAAAGGAAGTACTCCTAATTCACTGCTTGATTTGATGGTAGCTGGTGGATGACTGGGTGTGGAGTAAGATAGCAGGGTAGAATTATAGTACGTGCACCAGAAGAACCCGAGCGCTGGTCCACGCAAACGAAGGTCGCACAACGAGCTTTGCTTGGCTGCCGGCTCTTGCTCGTACGCTTGGCGAGGGCTGCGCGCGCTCGCGGCACCTGCGTGTCGTACGTACGTGACGCCCCTGCCTCGTGTATATTCGTGCTGTCGGTCTTTCACCTTTCGTCGGACGGCGACGCGGCGGGCTCCCTTCGCGCCCGGCATGGCGGCGTGCGCTGCTTCCCCTCCCCTGAATCATCGGGCTGAGCAGGGCACTTCACACTTCACACCCTTCTCATCGCTCCTCAGCGAGCGGAGCAGCAGGTGCCCGTGTCGCCCGGCGGCGGCACAGGTTGCGATCCGCGCTCCCGCCGTCATGGGCACGCCTCGTGTACCCAGGTGTGCGCTTCTTTCCTGCCTGGTTCTGTTCCTTGAGCTGGAGGGAACGAAAGTTAGCCGGTGCAATTGTACCGGCCGATCGCCACGAGTCAGGCTCTTCAGATTGTAGCTTGCAAGGCAGCGTTGAACTCGTTGCTTCAGATTGTAGCTTGCAAGACTCAATATTGTCCTCCGTTCAAAGATCCCTGTCTTTAGGGGCGTGTTTGGTTAATGGCATAAAATCTCTAGTAGACCCCCCCCCCCCCCCCCCCCCCCCACACACACACACACCCCACGAGTTATTTTCGCATTGTCTTGCTCGAGTGAGGTAGAGCATCTACAGTCATACTTGGGCGCGTCCGCGAACAATGATCGATGCCCTTCAAAAAATGCATTCCACATCGGGATACCCCAGATTAGAAACCTCAAATTCATATTATTACATGCAACGTGAAACCTAATCTACGCGGAGCTCGTCCGGTTCCGCTCCCCGCTCGCCCGGCTCCGCTTTGGCCATATCCAACGGCCGGCTGCGCTCCTTGGAATGTTGGGCCAGTCACCGGCAAGGTAGGGTAGGTCATGGGACACGAGCTGGCTCACAAGACTCAAGGCCCCGCCATCTCTCATGCCCTACTCTTCCTCGTCAGAGACCGGAACCCGAACAGTACCGGTGGACGCCAGATCAATGATGGATCCGTCCGGAGACGAGCCGCCGACGTCCACCATGACGTGGTTGCGGCGCCCGGACTGATGCGCCATACGAGGCGTCGGAGAATGCGACTCCACCTCGCCGACGTCCGCCGCCTCCCGTGCCCGGTGCCTTGCACGGCGGGCACACCGTGCCATGGCCTCATCGGACGAGGTCTATGGTGCGTCCCGATGCTCGGCGCGCTACCGGAGGGGTTGCGCGTCCGCCAACACGTTCAAACGGCAGACGGACCGCACGGCCTCCGGTGACGTAGCTATGGCCGGCCTAGCGCCGGATCCATGCCCCATTTGGACGGACACAATGGATTCCCGACGGATGGAGTCCGAGTGCAGCCGTCCACGGGTCTCCTCCCCGGGCGCGGCGGAGCGCAAGCCGGACAACCATCTCCTCCTCGGGGACGCGCAGGATAAGCTCGGGGTCAACGGATCTGGAGGTAAAGGACTCGGATTCGCTTCCCACCATGCCGGAGAAGGTTGGAAGGAGCCGGAGACGAGCTTGGGTGGCGGAGGGAAGGGAAGTGAAGTGGCTAGGATTTGGTCCGGCGAGCGGATGGGAAGAAATTTATGCGGGGTCGGGTGGGCCACGTGGGCCGGATCCGACATGGTGGGCATGCCCGGGCGTTGTGACGCCCCCGATTTGACCGTACACTAATCATACACGCAAACGTGTACGATCAAGATCACGGACCCACCGGAAGATATCACAACACAACTCTACAAATCAAATAAGTCATACAAGCATCATATTACAAGCCAGGGGCCTCGAGGGCACGAATACAAGAGCTCGATCATAGACGAGTCAGCGGAAGCAACAATATCTGAGTACAGACATAAGTTAAACAAGTTTGCCTTAAGAAGGCTAGCACAAACTGGGATACAGATCGAAAAAGGCGCAGGCCTCCTGCCTGGGATCCTCCTAAACTACTCCTGGTCGTCGTCAGCGGGCAGCACGTAGTAGTAGGCACCTCCGGTGTAGTAGGAGTCGTCGTCGAAGGTGGCGTCTGGCTCCTGGGCTCCAACATCTGGTTGCGACAACCAGGTAGAAGGGATAGGGGGAAAAGAGGGAGAAAGCAACCGTGAGTACTCATCCAAAGTACTCGCAAGCAAGGAGCTACACTACATATGTATGCATTGGTATCAACTGGAATAAGGCTATCATATGTGGACTGAACTGCAGAATGCCGGAATAAGAGGGGGATAGCTAGTCCTTTCGAAGACTACGCTTCTGGCAGCCTCTGTCTTGCAGCATGTAGAAGAGAGTAGACTGAAGTCCTCCAAGTATCATCACGTAGCATAATCCTAACCGATGATCCTCCCCTCGTCGCCCTGTGAGAGAGCGATCACCGGTTGTATCTGGCACTTGGAAGGGTGTGTTTTATTAAGTATCCGGTTCTAGTTGTCATAAGGTCAAGGTACAACTCCAAGTCGTCCTGTTACCGAAGATCACGGCTATTCGAATAGATTAACTTCCCTGCAGGGGTGCACCACATAACCCAACACGCTCGATCTCATTTGGCCGGACACACTTTTCTGGGTCATGCCCGGCCGCGAAAGATCAACACGTCGCAGCCCCACCTAGGCACAACAGAGAGGCCAGCACGCTGGTCTAAACCTAAGCGCACAGGGGTCTGGGCCCATCGCCCATAGCACACCTGCACGTTGCGTACACGGCCGGAGAGCAGACCTAGCAACCTCCATTACAAAGGAAGTCACGTTACGCGGTCCAACCCGGCGCGCGCCGCTCAGTCGCTGGCGTCACGAAGGCTCCGGCTGATACCACGACGTCGAGTGCCCATAACTGTCCCCGCGTAGATGGTTAGTGCGTATAGGCCAGTAGCCAGACTCATATCAAATACCAAGATCTCGTTAAACGTGTTAAGTATTTGCGAACGCCGACCAGGGCCAGGCCCACCTCTCTCCTAGATGGTCTCAACCTGCCCTGTCGCTCCGACTCAAAGTAACAGTCGGGGGCCGTCGGGAACCTAGGCCCACCTCTACCGGGATGGAGCCACCTGTCCTTTCAGCCCCCTCATCAGAATCACTTGCGGGTACTCAACGAGCGGACCCGACTTTAGTCACCACATGTGTCATGTATAAGTATATAGTATATACCCGTGATCACCTCCCGAGTGATCACGGCCCGATAGTATAGCACAGCAGACGGACAAGAATGTAGGGCCACAGATGGAATACTAGCATCCTAAACTAAGCATGTAGGATAGCAGGTAAAGGTAACAACAGTAGTAGCAAGGACAGGCTATGCATCAGGATAGGAATAACGGAAAGCAGTAACATGCTACACTACTCTAATGCAAGCAGTATAGAGAAGAGTAGGACGATATCTGGTGATCAAAAGGGGGGGGGGGGCTTGCCTGGTTGCTCTGGCAAGAGAGAGGGGTCGTCAACACCGTAGTCGTACTGGGTAGCAGCGGCGTCGGTCTCGATGTCTAGCGAGAGAAGAGGGGGAAGAAACAATAAATATAATGCAAACAAATGCATTGTGATGCATGACATGACAAGTAACGGCGTTAGAGGTGCCCTAACGCGGTAGTAGGTGATACCGGTGAAGGGGGATGACATCCGGGAAAGTATCCCCGGTGTTTCGCGTTTTCGGGCAGAGGAGCCGGAGGGGGAAAGTTGCGAGTTCGATAGGTTAGGAGGGTGTGGTAGACGAACGGGTTGCGTATCCGAAATCGTCTCGTCGTTCCGAGCAACTTTCATGTTGAAAATATTTTCATCCGAGGTACGGTTCATTTTGTATTAATTTTAAAAGATTTAAATCATTTTTAAGATTAATTTAAATATTTTAAGTCAACATTATCCAAAACAGTGTTTGCTGACGTCAGCATGACATCAGCAGTCAACAAAGGTGTTGACTGGGTCGCTGACGTGTGGGACCCGTTCGTCATTGTCTTAGACTAACTAAGTAGGTTTATTAGTTTAATTAAGCCATTATATTAATTTAACAGATTTAATTAAGTTAATTAATTATCTAATTAATTAATTAATATTTTCTAATTAATTTTCCAACTCTTTTTTTTAAATGGGGGCGTGGGGCCCATATGTCATAGGTAGTGGCAATATTAAAAGAGTTTATTTAAACTAATTAACTTAATTAGTCAGGGTGGGGCCTAGTGGTCAGTGGGTCAAATTGCTAACAAATTTTATTAGAGTTAAACCTAATCGTTGCAGTAGCATGGCCCATCAGTGGCTATTAGGATTACTTTAACTAGTCTGTTAATTATGCCCATGATTAATTAGGTGTGGGTCCCGTTGGTCAGGGACACAGGGCGCCATTTGGAGCTGAGTTAATGGTGCCATGCTAGCGCATCGGCGTTTAGCCGCCGGCAGCCACAGTACACGGCGGAGGCCCACCGGAGTTGCGTTCTGGCGACCATTTGGTCACCCACGAACATCAGTAGGACGAGCGTGTTGGCGCGCATCGAGTAGGGCTAGTGGTTGGTGCTGGAGGTGCCGGGATGGACGCCGGCGACGAGGTCTAGCGGCAGCTGAACAAGAGCTCGACGGATCCGGTGAAACAAGAGGAGAATGAGGTAGGAAAAGGGTCAGGCGACATCTGTACAGCTCCTAGAGCTCGCGCACACCAACGAAACGCAGTGGGGAGCACGGCAGCGATGCATTCATCGGCCATGGCGGACGACAGCTTTGGGGCTCGCAGGGGACGATGCCTCTGTGGTTGATTCACGCGGGAGAGAGGGAAAGCAGGTGGGAGCTCACATTGAAGCTCGTGGGGGACTCGGTGGAGCCGGAGCGGTTCAGGGCGATGCAGATCGCCGGTCAGCCATGGCGGATCCAGTCGGGGGAGAAACGAAGAAGGCGACGATGGTGCGGCATCCCGGCTAGGTCCGGTGGTTGCGGTCGATGAAGATGATCCCTGGAGAGCTCTTGGACGTGGAGAGGCGGCGATGGGCGGTTGCCAGCGAGCCGGTGCGGCCAACGCGGGCGGGGAGCGCGGCCATAGGGGAGAGAGGGCGTCGGGCGCCGGTGACGTGGCCCGAGGCAAGGGCGCGTGCGGGGGACTGCGGGGGTTCTCGCTCCTCTCTGTGTCTCCTCCTGGCGGCGCGAGGAGGGAGGATGGGATCGAACGGGAGGAGTGGGAGTAGTGCGGTCCATGCTAGGGTTTCGGGGGTTATGGGGGCGCCGGCTGGGCCGGCCTGGCTTGCCCAGTGGCCAGCTGGGCCGAGGCCCAGCGGGGGGGGGGGGGGTTCTTTTCCCTTTTTTTGTTTGTTCTGTTTTCTATTTACTTCTTTTTTTGTTTTTATTTTCTCTCATGTTCTGTTTTGCAAATAGTTAGGCCACAAAAGGACTTCTACAAAAAAGGGACCTAGCTCATAATTAGCAGTGCAGTATACCCTAGCACCAAAAACTAGTTTGGGCAAAACATAATTTCATATTTGACTTTAGATTAAATAAAAGGTCGATAAATATTGTCTTTAGTCACTGTTTGAGGATGTTTGAGTCACTTACCCAATTCCAATAATGTTGGTTTCAATTTTAGAATTGTCTCTGGAATATTTGTTATTTAATGAACAAATTAGTTTCTGATTTGAACAACTTTTATTGTTTGCCCGATTTTGAACGTGATCACTTCGGGAGCTGATGCATCATGAGGTTAACAATAGTAATCGTGGTGACATGGCATCGTTAATAGAGGTTTACTGTAGCTTAATTATCCGGGCGTCACAATTCTCCTCCTCTATAAGAAATCTCGTCCCAAGATTTAATAGGGGAGTAAGGGGGAAAGTTCTTGTTACGATATTCTAATGGATCTTCTTGAAGAAGTTAATCCCTTTCGTTGATGTCTTCAATTCTTTATTCCAATGCATCATGATAAACTTGTCATCATTTCTTCGGGAACTCCGTCGTACTTACGAAAGGATAAGGGGCAGCTCAGCTATGTCAGAATGCTTTTGAGGGAAACAATCTGGGGTTAACCCATGAATGAGTATAAGATTATCTCTCAAGCTGAACGTATGAAATACATCGAGAGTAAGGTACGAAGGTACAATAAGAGGTTCCAAGCGGATAGATAGTTGCTCGAAGTCTGAACCAGAGTGAGAAAGGGTTCAGAGTAACGAGAGTAAGTATTGCGTCCGATACCAGAATTGATCACTAGGAATGTGGCTCGCAAATTACATACGAAACGAAGCGCAAGGGATAACTTCGAAACAGGGGTGTACATGAGAGTCAGGTTCCGATCCTGTGGAACCGTGGGTTATGGGTCCACCATGTGGGTTAAAAGTAGAAGGAGCGGTGACATCTTGCTCGGTCATGACAGCAAGGCATGTCAAAAGGGTAGCCTGTCAATTATGTCGGCAACAACGTTGGTACCAAGGGCGAGGGGCAAAGAGAACTATCTTCCTACTCGTTGAACGAGGTGGACCAATAGGCAAGGTTCTCGTCCATCGGTGGTTACCAGAATGTCAACAACAATAGTAACAGGGTCTTACTGATAGAGTTGTACACTGAGGTGCGTATAAAAGCGGTGACATATTACTGCTTAGATCATATAAACCTCAAGAAGGCTAAACAAAACAATGGAAAGGAAAATGTGATTATTAGGTTAAACAGATCAATGGGAAGGAAAATGTGTTTAAACACATATTTCAGGGGTATATCCTTCCCAAGAACAAGAAGAGCATGATATCCATGATAGGATATAATTGTAAAAAACCATTTTGGTAACAGGAGAGAAATTTCATGACATTACCCAAACAACGGTGTTAGGATAATTGATGAAGAAAATGCAGCATTGTGCTTCAAATGTTCCTTTTGAAGATCGGAGTACCACATACATGCTTCGAGATAGCATTGACAAGGTTTTTAAGCAAAGGTCAAACTTTGGATACACAAAGGATCCATCAGGAACAACTCATAGAATAAGTCTTGCAATAGGTCCTCCAACCAGGTGTGCTAGGCATGACCTCACCTTACCGGGTCATATAAGACCAACGCTATAACTCTTGGATATATGTTCCAACCATCATATCTGACCAGGATTCAGATCTGATTGGTGTTAGGATAACTCAGATTCAGGATGCCTGAGAAGAAAGGTGCAACACAAATTGTCGAGATGACATTGTAAGGTTCTCAGGGAAATGAACTATGGAAACGAGTTCCAAACAAGGGTTCACCATTAAATCAAGGAGAGGTGAGGAGGTGACTGATTGACTCAGCGATAATTCAATGAGGTATCCAAAGAGATGCATCTCCCCAATTATGTGGATAAGGAGATAGCATTTGTCAGATCAAATGATATAATGAAGCATGCTCGAGGAAAACATACACAATTAAACATTGGTTGAAAGGTGCGCCCGAAATATGGGTTGGGCTGCACGACCAATGTCAGAATGGTGATTCAATAATCAATAGTCTAAGAATGAACGGCCGACCATTAACTTCAAAGCAATAGGGATGCTAGAAGGTCAGAATCCAAACAGCACCGTTCACTTGTTGGTACACCGGTTGGAATCAACACGAGGATCAAGAAAGAATGGTGATGACGAGAAGCATCACTATACCAAGAATTATTAAGAGGTGGAGCAATTCTCACAACATCCACGACATAACAGATGGTGATACTCCAAGGTAGAACATATCATAAGCTAGATAGTAAGGAAATCAAGATGCAACACAAAATATGAACAAGTTTGTGTTGGGGGAAGGCAAGAATTGTTGTCGATGATAACACAATTCATCGAGGGGCAAGGATGGTACTTCTCATCCTGAATTTCGACACACAACTTGGAAGAAGTCAAATTGTTGACAATGATCACGACAAATTTGTCGAGAGGTTTTCAAGAAGATGTAATTGATCGATGACGACATCAAGTCAAAGGAATGATGAAAGCGAAAAGTTATTGGAACCATGGGTAGGACACAAACTCGAAATCAAGTTTGCTGTTCAAGGAGAAGTGATATGACGAGGAAGATCGACGCAAGATTAGCTCACTGTCGAAATTTGTGCTCTGGGAAGAAGGACCAGGTAGCACAGTTAAAATTTGGCACGATAATGATATAGCCGAGTAGGCTTGGAATGACGTGATCGAGTTCAGACTCGTAAGTAATGAAGGTTACTGAGAGTTGTTGAATCGTAGTGCGGACTCAATTCAGTTGTCGGTGTCCTTGAGGGGTTCTAACAACTGAGAACCCGTTGGAAAAATGGAATCGGCAAGAATATTAGTTGATGAAGAACTCATAAGAAGTTATGTATCCTGTGGTATCCTTGAGATACCAGGGGGTAATACTCGACGACAGATCAAAGGAGAGGTTGGACTGGGGTATTGCTCTGCAGAAGACAAGTGCTTAAACTTGCACGAGAAACGGTACCTAAAAGAGAACATGGTCGAAACCACGATTGCAAAAGGCCAGATCCCAGATATAATATGAACTTATACCAAGGGAGTAATTAATTTAAGAGAAGCTTTAATGATAAGATCTACATCGTGTCCATGGGCATGAACACAAAGTTCAAGGTCGACTCCCACTTCTTTAATGCATAACCTTACATTTACTTCTCACTTTTGAAGAAGTTGTATTGTTGAAATTTCATCTGGCAAAATACCAGAAGTGTATGACTCGTGAAAACTTTCGAGTTCACACGGTTTTAGAGAAGGTTGTATAGGTTCAACCCATCGGGGTTTCATAGAAACATATACCACAAGTTTCAAGAGTAAATATCACAAGCTCGAAAGTAGAGCATGGTTAGCAAAACAGATGATACAATTTACCAAAGGTATCATATACCCATGGAAAGGCTCACAAGATTATTGAATAGGAAGGACACTGCCGGATAATAATCCAACAAGGGATCCTACGGTCTACAATGGAGCTGATGCGAGTATCGGTTCTCTATCTGAGGAAGATGGAATGAAAGGGCATCAGATTATATAAACAACTGAGTATTTCAAATCTTAAATACAAAGGAATTATCATTTCCAAATCAAGGGATCAAAAGCCAACGCTCTCATTAAGAATGGATCAGTCGAATAGACTTAGGGGTACAATCAACGACAATTTGAATGGTCGATAACCAACTCATGTCCAAAATGACGTGTGAGCCGGAAGGATGAATCATTGGATCTGATTGAGGATGGCGAGCATTCACAACATTTTGAATCAACGGACTCAAAATGATAATGATAAGGGATGCCAATAAAATTATAGACTTATGGGATTAACCATAATGCAAGCAAGTAAGAACTTCAAGAGTAATAGGCTACTCAAGATTTTCGGAAGTTCAAATAGTATTTTGAAGACTGTTGTGAAATACATGAACCAACTGGGGATGAGCAAATATCCGGTGAGTGCTAGAAATTTACCCATAGTGGTATTCATGTGGCAAATAAATGCAAGGCAGTAGACACAAAGTATTCTCGGAACAATAGAGAGAATTTTGGGGCATCTTGTAATAACAAGATCAATGAGGAATGATTATATGACTGGCACATGTACGTGGTTATCCATAGAGGTTTATCAATAGAAGGGAATTGCAAAAGCAACAGGCACAAGGTCTCGACAGAATATCGGAGAGTATCTTCGAAATCCTCCAGTGCAGCCGGCGATCATCTGGACTGAAGGGGGTTCTCCGGGAGAAAGTATTTTCGAGAACCTAAGTTAGATTTTTAGTAAATTTATTAAACCCGAATAGGAGAGAGTTCAGAGTCCCAGAGTATAGACGAGGAGTAAAATATCCTAATACCACCCAATGGCGACGTGGGCCCGTAAGGCACACAGCCATGTTAGTAAAAGTTTTTGCAATGCCTAGACTCAACTTCGGCCAGGGAGTGTGGAAGGGGGATTCCAACAGGCAGTCGGCTCTGATACCAACTTGTGACGCCCCCGATTTGACCGTACACTAATCATACACGCAAACGTGTACGATCAAGATCAGGGACCCATGGGAGGATATCACAACACAACTCTACAAATCAAATAAGTCATACAAGCATCATATTACAAGCCAGGGGCCTCGAGGGCTCGAATACAAGAGCTCGATCATAGATGAGTCAGCGGAAGCAACAATATCTGAGTACAGACATAAGTTAAACAAGTTTGCCTTAAGAAGGCTAGCACAAACTGGGATATAGATCGAAAAAGGCGCAGGCCTCCTGCCTGGGATCCTCCTAAACTACTCCTGGTCGTCGTCAGCGCGCAGCACGTAGTAGTAGGCACCTCCGGTGTAGTAGGAGTCGTCGTCGAAGGTGGCGTCTGGCTCCTGGGCTCCAACATCTGGTTGCGACAACCAGGTAGAAGGGATAGGGGGAAAAGAGGGAGAAAGCAACCGTGAGTACTCATCCAAAGTACTCGCAAGCAAGGAGCTACACTACATATGTATGCATTGGTATCAACTGGAATAAGGCTATCATATGTGGACTGAACTTCAGAATGCCGGAATAAGAGGGGGATAGCTAGTCCTTTCGAAGACTACGCTTCTGGCAGCCTCTGTCTTGCAGCATGTAGAAGAGAGTAGACTGAAGTCCTCCAAGTATCATCACGTAGCATAATCCTAACCGATGATCCTCCCCTCGTCGCCCTGTGAGAGAGCGATCACCGGTTGTATCTGGCACTTGGAAGGGTGTGTTTTATTAAGTATCCGGTTCTAGTTGTCATAAGGTCAAGGTACAACTCCAAGTCGTCCTGTTACCGAAGATCACGGCTATTCGAATAGATTAACTTCCCTGCAGGGGTGCACCACATAACCCAACACGCTCGATCTCATTTGGCCGGACACACTTTTCTGGGTCATGCCCGGCCGCGAAAGATCAACACGTCGCAGCCCCACCTAGGCACAACAGAGAGGCCAGCACGCTAGTCTAAACCTAAGCGCACAGGGGTCTGGGCCCATCGCCCATAGCACACCTGCACGTTGCGTACGCGGCCGAAGAGCAGACCTAGCAACCTCCATTACAAAGGAAGTCACGTTACGCGGTCCAACCCGGCGCGCGCCGCTCAGTCGCTGGCGTCACGAAGGCTCCGGCTGATACCACGACGTCGAGTGCCCATAACTGTCCCCGTGTAGATGGTTAGTGCGTATAGGCCAGTAGCCAGACTCATATCAAATACCAAGATCTCGTTAAACGTGTTAAGTATTTGCGAACGCCGACCAGGGCCAGGCCCACCTCTCTCCTAGGTGGTCTCAACCTGCCCTGTCGCTCCGCCTCAAAGTAACAGTCGGGGGCCGTCGGGAACCCAGGCCCACCTCTACCGGGATGGAGCCACCTGTCCTTTCAGCCCCCTCATCAGAATCACTTGCGGGTACTCAACGAGCGGACCCGACTTTAGTCACCACATGTGTCATGTATAAGTATATAGTATATACCCGTGATCACCTCCCGAGTGATCACGGCCCGATAGTATAGCACAGCAGACGGACAAGAATGTAGGGCCACAGATGGAATACTAGCATCCTAAACTAAGCATGTAGGATAGCAGGTAAAGGTAACAACAGTAGTAGCAAGGACAGGCTATGCATCAGGATAGGAATAACGGAAAGTAGTAACATGCTACACTACTCTAATGCAAGCAGTATAGAGAAGAGTAGGCGATATCTGGTGATCAAAAGGGGGGGCTTGCCTGGTTGCTCTAGCAAGAGAGAGGGGTCGTCAACACCGTAGTCGTACTGGGTAGCAGCGGCGTCGGTCTCGATGTCTAGCGAGAGAAGAGGGGGAAGAAACAATAAATATAATGCAAACAAATGCATTGTGATGCATGACATGACAAGTAACGGCGTTAGAGGTGCCCTAACGCGGTAGTAGGTGATACCGGTGAAGGGGGATGACATCCGGGAAAGTATCCCCGGTGTTTCGCGTTTTCGGGCAGAGGAGCCGGAGGGGGAAAGTTGCGAGTTCGATAGGTTAGGGGGATGTGGCAGACGAACGGGTTGCGTATCCGAAATCGTCTCGTTGTTCTGAGCAACTTTCATGTTGAAAATATTTTCATCCGAGGTACGGTTTATTTTATATTAATTTTGAAAGATTTAAATCATTTTTAAGATTAATTTAAATATTTTAAGTCAACATTATCCAAAACAGTGTTTGCTGACGTCAGCATGACGTCAGCATGACATCAGCAGTCAACAGAGGTGTTGACTGGGTCGCTGACGTGTGGGACCCGTTCGTCATTGTCTTAGACTAACTAAGTAGGTTTATTAGTTTAATTAAGCCATTATATTAATTTAACAGATTTAATTAAGTTAATTAATTATCTAATTAATTAATTAATATTTTCTAATTAATTTTCTAACTCTTTTTTTTAAATGGGGGCGTGGGGCCCATATGTCATAGGCAGTGGCAATATTAAAAGAGTTTATTTAAACTAATTAACTTAATTAGTCAGGGTGGGGCCTAGCGGTCAGTGGGTCAAATTGCTAACAAATTTTATTAGAGTTAAACCTAATCGTTGCAGTAGCATGGCCCGTCAGTGGCTATTAGGATTACTTCAACTAGTCTGTTAATTATGCCCATGATTAATTAGGTGTGGGTCCCGTTGGTCAGGGACATAGGGCGCCATTTGGAGCTGAGTTAATGGTGCCATGCTAGCGCATCGGCGTTTAGCCACCGGCAGCCACAGTACACGGCGGAGGCCCATCGGAGTTGCGTTCTGGCGACCATTTGGTCACCCACGAACATCAGTAGGACGAGCGTGTTGGCGCGCATCGAGTAGGGCTAGTGGTTGGTGCTGGAGGTGCCGGGATGGACGCCGGCGACGAGGTCTAGCGGCAGCTGAACAAGAGCTCGACGGATCCGGTGAAACAAGAGGAGAATGAGGTAGGAAAAGGGTCAGGCGACATCTGTACAGCTCCTAGAGCTCGCGCACACCAACGAAACGCAGCGGGGAGCACAGCAGCGATGCATTCATCGGCCATGGTGGACCACAGCTTTGGTGCTCGCAGGGGACGATGCCTCTGTGGTTGATTCACGCGGGAGAGAGGGAAAGCAGGTGGGAGCTCACATTGAAGCTCGTGGGGGACTCGGTGGAGCCAGAGCGGTTCAGGGCGATGCAGATCGCCGGTCAGCCATGGCGGATCCAGTCGGGGGAGAAACGAAGAAGGCGACGACGGTGCGGCATCCCGACTAGGTCCGGTGGTTGCGGTCGATGAAGATGATCCCTGGATTTGACTTTAGATTAAATAAAAGGTCGATAAATATTGTCTTTAGTCACTGTTTGAGGATGTTTGAGTCACTTACCCAATTCCAATAATGTTGGTTTCAATTTTAGAATTGTCTCTGGAATATTTGTTATTTAATGAACAAATTAGTTTCTGATTTGAACAACTTTTATTGTTTGCCCGATTTTGAACGTGATCACTTCGGGAGCTGATGCATCGTGAGGTTAACAATAGTAATCGTGGTGACATGGCATCGTTAATAGAGGTTTACTGTAGCTTAATTATCCGGGCGTCACAGGCGTCCCCATATCCACCTCATATTTGGGCTAGATATGGGAGGTGCTGGTCAGCCCGGACGTTTGAGGGTGACGTCTGGGTCAAAAAGTCGTGACCGGACAGTGACCAGGCGACCCGCCCGGACGTATGATGTGGGTTTGAGGGGTCCGGTTGTAGATGCTCTTAGAGCAACTCCAATGGGGCGACTGAAACGGACGGCGCATTTGTCCGCTTTTTGTCCGTTTGGGTCGGCTGCCCGTCCGGCGTCCGCCCAGTTTTGCATTTGGGTCGGCAGTGCGCCCAACGCGCCGACCCATTTCATGTCCGCATTCAAATTTTAAATAAAAAAGGCCCGCGGCCGATCCTGTTGCCGGCACCATGCCAGCGCCCGCATACAATGCCGGCTTCAGAGAATACCACAGTTCATGCTGGCGCACTCGCCAGCCGGCCCGCACACATGCCAGCACACAAAAAGGGTGGGACTTGAGTTCGACCACACGCCATCGCGGCTCCCGTGGTCATGCCGGCACACCTGCCGGCATACAAAAAAGATGGCCCTCGACGCCATAGATCACTCGTCGTCGAACTTGAGCATGTCGGCCTGCATTTTCTCGAACCACGGCCTCTTTCTTGGCGACACGGTGTTGAGATCCACCTTCACGATCTCTACCCCGGTCATCATGCTTGCAAGAGCCACTTCTTTCGCCTTTGTCTTGGCGTTGGCGGCCTCGATCTCCAGCATCTTGGCTTGCTTCTCCGCCTCGAGCTCGAACATCTTGGCTTGCTTCTCGGCGTCAAGATCAAGCCTCCTCCTTTGGATCTCCATGAAAGCATCCATTTACTCCGCCTTGAAACGCCGGCGCTCCTCCTCCCTTGAGTCCTTATTCATCATGCCGTCCACGCTTGCGATCAAGGTGTTGGTGGCCGCATCTCGCTTGTCCTCCTTCTTGGAGTTGGTCTTCCCCCTCGGCCGTGCCGGCTCGCCCTCCCCAACATCCTCCATGGCTTGCTTCCCCCCATGTGCCTTGAGGGCGGCATATTGCGCCTTGAATTTCTCTTCGTCCTTGATGACCCGATATTAATGGGAGAGGTTGAAGCACTTGCCATCGTGTTGAACCTTGAATGCCTCCAAAGCTTGAAATGCCTACAAAATGTTTCCATGCAAGCATATGGGCAAATAATAGCAAATGAAGACGTAAAAGAGGGCGACTTTCTTGCTATCATACCATGTCTTGCACGCCGATGCCGCTCACGGGGCGGGCCTTGACGCTCTCAAGGGTGGCGCAAAACTTGTTGCACTCTTGTTGGATCACCCTCCACCGCTTGGAAATGGAGACCCACTCGCGCGTGCTCACAAATTGGTAAGGTGGAAACTTCTTGCCCTCATGAAACTCGCGGTGCACACGAGTCCAAAAGGTCGAATGCTTTTGCTCGGCGCCTGTCTTTGGGTCTTGTCCAATGTTTCGCCAACACTCGCAAAGAAGCTTGTCCTCGGCAGCTGTGTACGCCTTCGTGCGCTTGCTCTTGCGCTTCGGCTTAGGACCGGCGGCTTGGTTGGTGAGCTCGTCCTCGAACAAAGGCTCCACTTCGATGTCGCACTCGTCCTCTTTCTCTAGCCCATAGTCCTCCGGGAACTCGTGGTCGAGGGGGAAGCCGTCCAGGTCGATGCCGACCTGATCACGCATGAAGGCCGCCTGATCGGGATCATAGCCAACAGCCGGCGTGAACGCCCCGCGACCGTCCTGGCTTTGTGTCTCGTCGGGATCGTAGCCAGCGCCCGGCGCACCACCCTCAAAGATGAGGTTTTGCATGTAGTCCTCGTCGACGGCGGACGACATTTCCTCAAACAGGTTACGGGCGTCCGGGAGACCGCCGGCCAACGTCTGTCGCACGCGTTTCCTCGTGCCGCCGGACGACGAGCCACCGACCACCGGGGTGGCATTGAGGTCGATGGGCGCGGGCGCGGGCGTGGAAGGCGCGACCACGCTCACTTTGGGTGAGCGTTCCCCGGAGAGGCGGGAGGCTTGCGGGTAGACGTGGAAGCCGGGGACCGGGTTGCAAACCGACGCGCGGGTGAGTCGGGCATCACCATCCGAGGAAACGCCGACGAGCCGGTGCTGGTCGCGGCGACGGCGGCTTGGAATGCGTTGTGCTGGTTAGGGTTTACCCCTAGCATGTAGAGCGCCTCCCTCGTTACCGCCGCGACGCGGGCGTTGGTGAACTCCTGCTGCGCGGCGGCGGCCTCATCCCTTGCATCCACGGCGTCCCTCCGGCCCTTCCTCTTGGCCGACTCCCTTGCCCGCTGTTCGGGCGTCAGTGCCTTCTTCAGCTTGGTCGCGGCGGCGATCTTGCGCGGGGCACGAGGCTTGCCTTTTCCGAAGGGGGCGACGGCGCCGGACGAGGCGAGGGAGGCAAGGCCGGCGACGGCGTCGAGGTCGAGGTCGATGGCGTCCTTCATGGCTGGTTGGGGGGGCGGGGGCGCGGGCGGGCGGGAGTGTTTTTGGGGAAAGTAGGGGGCAATGATGGTGGCTGCCACCGACCGGCGGGCCCGGAGAGAGTAGGCGCGCGCGCGTCCCTCTCATGTCCGCGCCGACACAAATCAGGCTCAAAATTGGGCCTGAAATGGGTCGCCCGCGGACGAAAAGCGAACGCACGTCCGTTTGGGTTGGCGCATTGGGCCGTCATTTTTTTTCCGCTCCGACCCAAACGGACGCAGGCGGACGAAATGGGTCGCCCCATTAAAGTTGCTCTTATAGAGGGAAAACGTACTGAGCAGCACTCCCTACTTTTTAACCTCCTCTCTTGTAGTAACAGACATGGTTGTTATTTAATAAAGGTCGCCGAAGTTCAAAAAAGAAAAGGGCGGCTTTACGCGTCAACCGACGGACAGCACAAAACACCCCCTAAACCCAAAACTTCACTAAAATGTCACTTTTGCTCCTCCAATTTGAGTTTTAAGAAATTTGCTAGAGATGCCCTAACATCCATCAAAGCTTTGGGGATCAACTTTGGCCTGTTTGATTAGTTGGGCCTGCATCACGAATAACCGATGAATGGGACAAGGAGATAAGTAGGCATGTGGGGACATGAAGAAGAGCGCGCGATTGGACACACCAGGAAGGCAGAACATTTTCTACAACACTGATATGCTCACAGCTACACATTATTGGCAGTAGCATTCCAAGATAAAGAACAGAAAGATCAAACAAACTACAAAAAAGTAAAACCTCTACGGAAAACAGCTAGACTCTACAGGTCTGGTATCTTACAAGAGGGCATCTAATCTACGAGGGGCGAGTCTCAACAGGCATTATCTAAGAAAGGGAGCCCTGGAGAAGAGTCAAATTCGCGGGAAGCGAGAAGGTCCTCTCCTCCGAAGGAACTCGGGGATCTCCACCTTGCTGCCACCTGTGGAAGATGGATGTCGACCATTGTCTCCTTGCATTTGCTGGCCACCCTGGTTCAACACGTGAGATCACGTAAGAGATTCCCCTCAGAATCTAGACCAGTAGTTGTGCAACCGTATTTACCTTTGCGGTGTGGCTTTCTGCTTCATCCTGCCGTTTAAAGCCAGTAGCGATCAATGTTATGCTAACCTGCATCGACAAAAAGTATGTGCATAAGCATTTCTAAGCAAATAATAAACAAGTTAATCGCATCTCTCCCGCAGTTGCCCAACTTGTGAGAAACTTATAGTGCAACTGTTAAATATAACCCATACATACTTAAAATGAACAGGCGTATGGAAACATGCTAAAATGAATATGCGTATGGCTTACCTGGCCATTGAGTGATGGGTCTATGACAGAACCAAATATCAGATTAGCATTTGGATCAACTAGATCGTAGATTACTTCGGCTGCAGCATTTACCTAAAAAATAAGAAAATCAGACCTCCGTATGAAAATGGTGACTACATAAGCTGATCTTGAAAATTCTATGACCGCCCTGGAAAAATGAAAGCGACACCCAGGCAACAGGTAAACTTTGATGCCGAGACCTTCAGAGCATCATCATTGTTTTTGAGGGAAGTAGCTCTTGTGAGCAAGTTTATCAACATATTTGGGTGGGTCTGGTCCAGCACCACATCTCAACCATGCAAGAGCTATGCTGGTGCCAGGAACATAATAATTGCAGTTTTGTGAAATACGAAGTTTCTTATGGGCATATAGCCATATACTGTTGTATAGATGGAAATTACCGAGTGTTGAATCTACCTCGTATGTTGCATATATTAGCAACTGATAGTTTAGTTTTGCAGGAACAAGTTGCCTAATGGAGGGAAATCAAACTTGTATGTTAACATGGTTAAAAACAATGTGTACATGTTGGTAAAAGCTGGCTCTTCATGCAGCGAAATAGATCACACCATTATCACGATTTCATAGAACATCCCTCAGCTGTTCAGAATTTGTTTCCGCCATTCAGTAACTAGTAGAAGATGGGTCTTATTTGAATGCAGGTTAATACTGAGAAAATTTGATACCCTGAAGTCCATGGTACCGACGCATATGTGACAATTTCAGATAAACACAAAATCAGTTTTTCTTATAACATAGCTAAAGGCAATAAATAAATAAAATTATGAGGTCAAAATAAAAAAGATATTAATGCTTGATCACGTCATTTCAAACTTCCAAAACTAGGCCAACCAAAGTATTGAAATTCATGTAGAACACAATCTAATCGGACGTTGAACCCCTCTAAATAACTTAATTCTATATATAGTATTATTGCATTATTACTCTGTTTTGTGGGATCACTCAAAATCAATCAACAGGAGCCTGAGAGAAACACCCACAACAAACAAAGCAATTAAAATGTGGCCCCAGTCGATTTAGAAGGCAAACTAGCTGCTACACCACAAATGCCAGGTGTCTGTTCCCTATAAAGTCGTTATCATACCCACTTGGATTGATATTGTCATGTACGAATAAAACATAATACTACTTGGTGTATCCTAGTAGCAACTTTTCTGTTTAATGTATTCATGTCATATTAGATGTATGGCAACTAGACAACCATATAAAAGAGTGCACAGAACATTAACCTACAAAAACTAAGTTCACCAAACAATATACGGCGTGAGAAAATCAGCAAAAAACTGTCAAATAGATGGACCAACCTCAAACAAAGTCAAATCATTTCCTCCAGTGATATTCCACACGATGCCTGTAGCCCTCTCAATTCCAATATCTAGCAGTGGTGACTGAATGGCATTAAGAGCGGCGTCTCTTGCTCTTGACTTGCCTGAAAATTTAAGGCAACACAACAAAATAAAAAAAAAGATTAAAATTCAATTCAGTCAAGTATGGCTGTATGGCATCTGCATGGAAACTGCAAACTACAGCGCTATACCAAGAAAACTGAACTCAATTTGTCAGTGTCGACCTGGCATGTATGATGTATTAATAGTTGGTTCTTGTATTGTACACATATGAACCGTGTGTTGACCATTAATTTTATCATGTGCCTAGTATGGCATGTAAATTTGTTTCGTTGTTATTAGTCAACAATAACAGTGTAGGACATAAGGTGAAGAAATGGTCAGTGTTATTACCTTGATGCCATAAGGTGAAAAACACAACAATTCTGAAGCTATAATACATCCACAGATTCAAGTGTTGGTAGCATGCATAGGAGCTAATAGCCTAATACAGCGTTAGCTTTGAACATTACTTTTTTTTGGAGCAATTTTAAGGTACCCTGGTACACCACCTGGGTGTTAAGGAGTACCAGTGAAATCTAGCCCTTGATGCATAGGGGTATTTTAGGTTTTTAATCATATTCTTCTTACTAGGAGCAAACCAATAGAACACTATACATATACTCCCTCCGTTCCGAATTACTTGTCGCAGGTATGGATGTATCTAGATGTATTTCAGTTCTAGATACATTCATTTCTGCGACGAGTAATTTGGAACGGAGGGAGTACATATAAATTGCCGCAGTGATGGGAGTGGCGATAACTATGGCATCACACAAAACTTGCTGACTTTGCAACAATTGAGGCCCGCCGCCACCATCTCCATAACTGCACATATTCGCTCCCCCATAGCATCCTTAGCAGGCGCGTTCGCCGGAGCTGACCGTCGATGGCCGGATACAGAGAATTACTCGATGATGTCAATTCTTGTTTAATCTCGCTGGATCCGACGGCAATTTGTGAGAAACAAGTAGCAGATCTCATCTTTTAATCTCTGTCTGTTCTTCAGCCATTAATTGTTTATTTAGGAAGTCTTTTTAATCTCCAGCTGTTCCTGAGCAATTAAGTTCTTATTTAGGAAGATAGCATTCTATTCACGGTTATCGCTGCAGCCAAACCTGCCATGCTCACCGCATCCATATGCACGTACTGACGTGTGTGACCATAGATCTGAGCTTATATTCACACTTAATTCTCTCCAAGTTACTATTTTACCCCTGAAACCAGGTACTCCTACATATTTTGTGGCAGTACTCCATAATACTTTTCTTGGAGTACCAGTAAACAACGACCCTTAGATCTAAGACAATAGATGACTAATAATAATTTGGGGGCACTATAAAAGAGCTCTTTTTGAACCGAAATCTTCGAACACTACTCAACATCACATTGTGGCAGGCAATCATTTTTCTCTATTTAACATTGTTTGCTCCTAGCTGTGTCATGCAATGAAGTCTTCTCAATAAACAGGGTGCAAACTAGAATTCAACTTGCAAAGAATGGAGCTAGATGTGTGCAGCAATCATATAAATATCAAGAAAAAAACACCAGCAGCTTATTTCAGATGCAATACCTGTTGCAGTCCCTATACCCATCAAAGATGACCCTGCATTTTGCATTATGGCTCGCACATCTGCAAAATCTACATTAACCAACCCAGGAACCTGCAAGAGGAAGAGGACATTAAATCTATGCAAGTTATATATCTCTGATATGCTAATTCATTCTCCCACCTTATGTGATAAGAGTTTCAAATGCATACGTCAGTTTACTTACCGTAATGATATCAGAGATACCGCGAATTCCTTGCCAAAGAATATCATCAGCCAAGTTGAATGCTTCCGTGACAGGAGTGTTTGGAGAAACAGCAGACAACAGCTTGTCATTTGGGATGACAATGAGAGTGTCCACACTATTTCTCAAGGCTGATATTCCTTCTTGAGCCTGAACTGCACGCCTCCTCCCCTCAAATGAAAAGGGCGTTGTGACAATACCCACTGTCAGTATACCCATGGACTTGGCAATTCCAGCAATTACAGGAGCACCTCCAGTTCCAGTTCCTCCACCCATTCCAGCCTGCAATATGGACACAGGAACAGTATTATCATACCTCCACATATAACATGATAGTTTCATATGAAGGGGGTGACATTTACCGTGACAAAAACCATGTCAGCACCATGAAGTGCTTCCTCTATGGACTCACAGCTCTCCTTGGCGGCATTCATCCCAATATCAGGGTTCCCACCCGCACCCAAACCCCGAGTGAGCTCCTGCCCAATCTGCAGCCTGTTCTGGGAATGCACCGGGGACATCCTTATCGCCTGGACATCGGTGTTGACGATCCAAAACTCGACACCATTCATGGAGTACTCAATCATCCTGTTGACAGCATTCGAACCCCCACCCCCGACTCCGACGACCTTGATCTTGGCAGCGTTGTAATCGTCCTGGCTCGGCGGCACCCCCAGCCCCTCCAACGTGCTCCCATCAGAAGAAGCTTTCCTTGGGTTAATAGCCTCGTCATTCTGCTCGCCTCGGAGCAGGGACACCTCCGGGTGAAGGTCCAGGAAGGAGTCTTTCTTCTGAAACGAGTTGGCGCTGCGTGGGGTTGCGCGACACCTGAAGCGAGAGTGGCCTGAAAATGGAACGCTTCTGACCAATGCCCTCCCAGATGCAGCCCCGAGGCTCCCGGCTTCGTTCCTCCATCCCGGCGACGGCGGGGTGAGCTGCGTGAAGCAGGGCAGCTGCGTCGCCATCCCAGCGAGCTGAATGGCACGCAGAGGCGGATCCAGATGGTGTGCCTAGCGTGCCGGTGCACACCCAGAAAATTCGGAGGTTGGTTTGTAGGACGGGAACGGCGATGGCGGCGGCGGGGAAGAAGGCGGACCTGCAGCTCTAGGGCACGGCAAAAGTCTAAAGATTGGGTTGCATAAAAAAGATACAATGAAATGTAGAAGAAATTTGGGGCGGAAGAGACGAGGTCAGTCCCTTACCACGAGCGACTCAGGCCGGACCGCGCTGAAATCCCAAGATATCGCCGCCGCGTGCTTCACAAAAGAATCAGCGAGCACTTGAGATTTGGGGACGGAGGTGGAGAATTTGAGGTGGTTGGCCGCCGACGGGAGGAGTGGGGTTTCAGTTCCGGAGGTGGTAGAATCCGGAATCTGTTTTTTGTTGGGTTTGCGGCTTCTCCTAAACCCCTACCCACCTGGCTCTGGCTGTGTGAGCCGGAACAGCTGGTTCTGTTTGCTTCCAAAACTGAATTTAGTGGTATGATGAATTGTATCATTGTCCGTTGCTACTGTAAAGATGTCAATTAGTGGTGGCATTTTGTTTGCCTCCTTGTCCCATACTATCACCAGGTGTTAGATTTCTTGCAAAGTGTGAGATGTTGTCATGGCTCGCAAAGTTAGAGCCTTTTTGTTTTATTGAAGCAAACTGTTGGCTGTCTCGTTGTTTTATTTGTAGCAGCACATGAGTTTTGGCTAGCACTATCTAAAAAGCATTATTTTAATCGCGGCTATGACAATGCAGTCCTACAAATATGTTTGCAGATAAGGGGAATAGAAAATATTATGTTTTGTCTCCTCAAGGATACACCACGGGAGGTGCACCGGGGCCCCAACTCCGTCCGCCATCGGTTCCCTCCCCTCCTTCCTCCTCCCTCGCCGCCGTCGAAGGCAGTCGCCGGATCCCCGCTCCTGCAAGGGACAGTGGCGGCGAGGCCTTTGGTTGCTCCTCTGCCTCGGGTCAGGTGAGGGCCTGGATCTGAAGCGGTGGCCTCGATTGGTGTGGGCGGCGTCCTTCCATCGGTGATGGGCGTTCGTCACAGCGGTCGGTCAGACTTCCTTGGCTTCTTGGGCAGCAGGACCCCGGTGGAAGACGGTCGTGGAGTGAGGTGGTTCCCCGTGCGCCTCTCGTCAGATCTGCGGTGGACCATCCTAGCGCGCGGTTCTCCCCATCGGCTAATCCAAATCTCGGGCGTCCGTGCTCGAAGGTGTTGATGGCGAACCAGGTGGGTGATGGGGTGAGAGCTTGTCCAGTGGACACCTCTAACCGCCACAGCCGGCCACGTCGTTGATGGTGCTCTGGTCGTTTCCCCTCCTTGGTGGCGACGGTGAGGTCAACCCCCTGCTCACTCCTCCCTCTGTGCCCAGGTGAAAACCCTAGTCCCCCGTGAATGGGCGGTAGCGGCGCCATGGCGTCGTCACCTTCTTGGAGGCGTCGTCTTGGGCATTGAGCTAGAAGGTGTGCACGGCGAGCTTGGATGGTTCCCGGTGCCGGAGGTGGTGCGGTGTGGCATCTATCGCGTCAACGACAACGGGTCTAGGCGGCATGGCGCTGCGGGGTCTAGGCAATGGACATGTGTTGATTGACGCGCGTAGGGTGGTGGCGTTGTCTGGCGTCGATGGCAGTTGGCCCTGGGAAGGTCAATGCGTGGATCTCTCCTGAGTTTGGGACTGCAGAAGTGGCGGTGGCAGAAGCTGGAGCGTACGCATGTGGTGCATGATGAGGGTCTGCTAGACTAGTTGGTGATCTCGGTTCGCCAAGGGGCAGCTGAAGGAAATATGCCCTAGAGGCAATAATAAAGTTATTATTTATTTCCTTATTTCATGATAAATGTTTATTATTCATGCTAGAATTGTATTAACCGGAAACATAATACATGTGTGAATACATAGACAAACAGAGTGTCACTAGTATGCCTCTACTTGACTAGCTCATTAATCAAAGATGGTTATGTTTCCTAACCATAGACAAAGAGTTGTTATTTGATTAATGGGATCACATCATTAGATGAATGATCTGATTGACATGACCCATTCCATTAGCTTAGCACCCGATCGTTTAGTATGTTGCTATTGCTTTCTTCATGACTTATACATGTTCCTATGACTATGAGATTATGCAACTCCCGTTTGCCGGAGGAACACTTTGTGTGCTACCAAACGTCACAACTTAACTGGGTGATTATAAAGGAGCTCTACAGGTGTCTCCAAAGGTACATGTTGGGTTGGCATATTTTGAGATTAGGATTTGTCACTTCGATTGTCGGAGAGGTATCTCTGGGCCCTCTCGGTAATGCACATCACTTAAGCCTTGCAAGCATTGCAACTAATGAGTTAGTTGCGGGATGATGTATTACAGAACGAGTAAACAGACTTGCCGGTAACGAGATTGAACTAGGTATAGGATACCGACGATCGAATCTCGGGCAAGTAACATACCGATGACAAAGGGAACAACGTATGTTGTTATGCGGTCTGACCGATAAAAGATCTTCGTAGAATATGTAGGAACCAATATGGGCATCCAGGTCCCGCTATTGGTTATTGACCAGAGACGTGTCTCGGTCATGTCTACATTGTTCTCGAACCCGTAGGGTCCGCACGCTTAAGGTTTCGATGATAGTTATATTATGAGTTTATGCATTTTGATGTACCGAAGGTTGTTCGGAGTCCCGGATGTGATCACAGACATGACGAGGAGTCTCGAAATGGTCGAGACATAAAGATTGATATATTGGAAGCCTATGTTTGAATATCGGAAGTGTTCCGGGTGAAATCGGGATTTTACCGGAGTACCGGGAGGTTACCGGAACCCCCCGGTATATGGGCCTTAGTGGAAGAGAGGAGAGGTAGCCAGAAGTGGGCCGCGCGCCCCTCCCCCCCCTTGGTCCGAATAGGACAAGGAGAGGGGGTCGGCCCCCCCTTTCTTCTCTCTCTTCTCTTCCCCCCTTACCGAATCCTATTCCAACTAGGAAAGGGGGGAGTCCTACTCCCGGAGGGAGTAGGACTCCTCCTGGCGCGCCTCTCCTGGCCGGCCGCACTCCCCCCCTTGAGCCTTTATATACGGAGGCAGGGGCACCCCCTAGAGATACAAGTTGATCCACGTGATCATATTCTTAGCCGTGTGCGGTGCCCCCTTCCACCATAGTCCTCGATAATATTGTAGCGGTGCTTAGGCGAAGCCCTGCGACAGTAGTACATCAAGATCGTCACCACGCCGTCGTGCTGACGAAACTCTTCTCCGACACTTTGCTGGATCGGAGTCCGGGGATCGTCATCGAGCTGAACGTGTGCTAGAACTCGGAGGTGCCGCAGTTTCGGTGCTTGATCGGTCGGGCCGTGAAGACGTACAACTACATCAACCAAGTTAACGCTTCCGCTGTCGGTCTACAACGGTACATAGATCACACTCTCCTCTCTCGTTGCTATGCATCACCATGATCTTGCGTGTGCGTAGGAAATTTTTTGAAATTACTACGTTCCCCAACAGTGGCATCCGAGCCTAGGTTTTATATGTTGATGTTATATGCACGAGTAGAACACAAGTGAGTTGTGGGCGATATAAGTCATACTGCTTACCAGCATGTCATACTTTGGTTCGGCGGTATTGTTGGACGAAGCGGCCCGGACCGACATTACGTGTACGCTTACGCGAAACCGGTTATCCTGCGTGCTTTGCACATAGGTGGCTTGCGGGTGACAGTTTCTCCAACTTTGGTTGAACCAAGTGTGGCTACGCCCGGTCCTTGCGAAGGTTAAAACAGCACCAATTTGACAAACTATCGTTGTGGTTTTGATGCGTAGGTAAGATTGGTTCTTGCTTAAGCCCGTAGCAGCCACGTAAAACTTGCAACAACAAAGTAGAGGACGTCTAACTTGTTTTTGCAGGGCATGTTGTGATGCGATATGGTCAAGACATGATGCTAAATTTTATTGTATGAGATGATCATGTTTTGTAACCGAGTTATCGGCAACTGGCAGGAGCCATATGGTTGTCGCTTTGTTGTATGTAATGCAATCGCGCTGTAATGCTTTACTTTATCACTAAGCGGTAGCGATAGTCGTGGAAGCATAAGATTGGCGAGACGACAACGATGCTACGATGGAGATCAAGGTGTCGCGCCGGTGACGATGGTGATCATGACGGTGCTTCGGAGATGGAGATCACAAGCACAAGATGATGATGGCCATATCATATCACTTATATTGATTGCATGTGATGTTTATCTTTTATGCATCTTATCTTGCTTTGTTTGACGGTAGCATTATAAGATGATCTCTCACTAATTATCAAGAAGTGTTCTCCCTGAGTATGCACCGTTGCGAAAGTTCTTCGTGCTGAGACACCACGTGATGATCGGGTGTGATAGGCTCTACGTTCAAATACAACGGGTGCAAAACAGTTGCACACGCGGAATACTCAGGTTATACTTGACGAGCCAAGCATATACAGATATGGCCTCGGAACACGGAGATTGAAAGGTCGAGCATGAATCATATAGTAGATATGATCAACATAGTGATGTTCACCAATGAAACTACTCCATCTCACGTGATGATCGGACATGGTTTAGTTGATTTGGATCACGTGATCACTTAGAGGATTAGAGGGATGTCTATCTAAGTGGGAGTTCTTTAAGTAATATGATTAATTGAACTTAAATTTATCATGAACTTAGTCCTGGTAGTATTTTGCAAATCATGTTGTAGATCAATAGTTCGCATTGTTGCTTCCCTGTGTTTATTTTGATATGTTCCTAGAGAAAATTGTGTTGAAAGATGTTAGTAGCAATGATGCGGATTGGATCCGTGATCTGAGGTTTATCCTCATTGCTGTACAGAAGAATTATGTCCTTGATGCACCGCTAGGTGACAGACCTATTGCAGGAGCAGATGCAGACGTTATGAACGTTTGGCTAGCTCAATATGATGACTACTTAATAGTTTAGTGCACCATGCTTAACGGCTTAGAATCAGGACCTCAAAAGACGTTTTGAACGTCATGGACCATATGAGATGTTCCAGGAGTTGAAGTTAATATTTCATGCAAATACCCGAGTTGAGAGATATGAAGTCTCCAACAAGTTCTATAGCCAAAAGATGGAGGAGAATCGCTCAACTAGTGAGCATGTGCTCAGATTGTCTGGGTACTACAATCGCTTGAATCAAGTGGGAGTTAATCTTCCAGATAAGATAGTGATTGATAGAATTCTCTAGTCACCATCACCAAGTTAGTAGAACTTCGTGATGAACTATAGTATGCAAGGGATGACGAAAACGACTCCCGAGCTTTTCATGATGATGAAATCGATGAAGGTAGAAGTCAAGAAAAAGCATCAAGTGTTGATGGTAGATAAGACCACTAGTTTCAATAAAAGGGCAAAGGGAAGAAGGAGAACTTCAAGAAAACAGCAAGCAAGTTGCTGCTCAAGTGAAGAAGCCCAAGTCTGGTCCTAAGCCTGAGACTAAGTGCTTCTACTGTAAAGGGACTGGTCACTCGAAGCGGAACTGCCCCAAGTATTTGGCGGATAAGAAGGATGGCAAAGTGAACAAAGGTATATTTGATATACAGATTATTAATGTGTATTTTACTAGTGTTCGTAACAACCCCTCGGTATTTGATACTGGTACAGTTGCTAAGAGTAGTAACTCGAAACGGGAGTTGCAGAATGAACAGAAACTAGTTAAGGGTGAAGTGACGATGTGTGTTGGAAGTAGTTCCAAGATTGATATGATCATCATCGCACACTCCCTATGTTGGGGAACGTTGCAGAAAACAAAAAATTTCCTACTCGTTTCACCAAGATCCATCTAGGAGTTCATCTAGCAACGAGTCATCGGATGCATCTACATACCTTTGTAGATCGCGCACGGAAGCGTTCAAAGAACGGTGATGATGTAGTCGAACACGACGTGATCCAAATCACCGATGACCAAGCGCCGAACGGACGGCACCTCCGCGTTCAACACACGTACGGGACAGGAGACGTCTCCTCCTTCTTGATCCAGCAAGGGGAAGGAGAGGTTGATGAAGATCCAGCAGCACGACGGCGTGGTGGTGGATGCAGGGCGTCACAGTAGCAGGGCTTCGCCTATACTACGAGAGAGAGACGTAACGGGGAGAGAGGGAGGCGCCAGGGGCTGGTGTATGAAGTCCCTCCCTCTCCTCAACTATATATAGGGGTGCCAAGGGGGGGCGCCGGCCCTAGTAGATGGATCTACTAGGGGGGGCGGCGGCCAAGGGGTGGGGGGCTTGCCCCCCAAGCAAGGGGGCGCCCCCTTAGGGTTTCCCCCAACCCTAGCCGCATGGGCCCTTGGGGGGTTGGCGCCCCAGCCCACTTTGGGCTGGGTCCCTTCCCACTTCAGCCCATGGGGCCCTCCGGGATAGGTGACCCCACCCGGTGGACCCCCGGGACCCTTCCGGTGGTCCCGGTACAATACCGGCGACCCCGAAACTTGTCCCGATGGCCGAAACAGCACTTCCTATATATAATTCTTTACCTCCGGACCATTCCGGAACTCCTCGTGACGTCCGGGATCTCATCCGGGACTCCGAACAATATTCGGGTTACTGCATATTCATATCTTCACAACCCTAGCGTCACCGAACCTTAAGTGTGTAGACCCTACGGGTTTGGGAGACAAGCAGACATGACCGAGACGACTCTCCGGTCAATAACCAACAGCGGGATCTGGATACCCATGTTGGCTCCCACATGCTCCACGATAATCTCATCGGATGAACCACGATGTCGAGGATTCAATCAACCCCGTATGCAATTCCCTTTGTCAATCGATATGTTACTTGCCCGAGATTCGATCGTCGGTATCCCAATACCTCGTTCAATCTCGTTACCGGCAAGTCACTTTACTCGTACCGTAATGCATGATCCCGCGACCAGACACTTGGTCACTTTGAGCTCATTATGATGATGCATTACCGAGTGGGCCCGGTGATACCTCTCCGTCATACGGAGTGACAAATCCCAGTCTTGATCCATGTCAACCCAACAGACACTTTCGGAGATACCCGTAGTATACCTTTATAGTCACCCAGTTATGTTGTGACGTTTGGTATACCCAAAGCACTCCTACGGTATCCGGGAGTTACACGATCTCATGGTCTAAGGAAAAGATACTTGACATTGGAAAACTCTAGCAAACGAACTATACGATCTTGTGCTATGTTTAGGATTGGGTCTTGTCCATCACATCATTCTCCTAATGATGTGATCTCGTTATCAATGACATCCAATGTCCATAGTCAGGAAACCATGACTATCTGTTGATCAACGAGCTAGTCAACTAGAGGCTTACTAGGGACATGTTGGTGTCTGTTATTCACACATGTATTACGATTTCCGGATAACACAATTATAGCATGAATAAAGACAATTATCATGAACAAGGAAATATAATAATAATGCTTTTATTATTGCCTCTAGGGCATATTTCCAACAGTCTCCCACTTGCACTAGAGTCAATAATCTAGTTACATTGTGATGAATCGAACACCCATGGAATTCTGGTGTTGATCATGTTTTGCTCTAGGGAGAGGTTTAGTCAACGGATCCGCTACATTCAGGTACGTATGTACTTTACAAATCTCTATGTCTCCATCTTGAACATTTTCACGAATGGAGTTGAAGCGACGCTTGATGTGCCTTGTCTTCTTGTGAAACCTGGGCTCCTTGGCAAGAGCAATAGCTCCAGTGTTGTCACAGAAGAGCTTGATCGGCCCCGACGCATTGGGTATGACTCCTAGGTCGGTGATGAACTCCTTCACCCATATTGCTTCATGTGCTGCCTCCGAGGCTGCCATGTACTCCGCTTCACATGTAGATCCCGCCACGACGCTTTGCTTGCAACTGCACCAGCTTACTGCCCCACCATTCAAAATATACATGTATCCGGTTTGTGACTTTGAGTCATCCAGATCTGTGTCGAAGCTAGTGTCGACGTAACCCTTTACGACGAGCTCTTCGTCACCTCCATAAACGAGAAACATTTCCTTAGTCCTTTTCAGGTACTTCAGGATATTCTTGACCGCTGTCCAGTGTTCCTTGCCGGGATTACTTTGGTACCTTCCTACCAAACTTACGGCAAGGTTTACATCAGGTCTGGTACACAGCATGGCATACATAATAGAACCTATAGCTGATGCATAGGGGATGACGCTCATCTCTTCTATATCTTCTGCCGTGGTCGGACATTGAGCTGAGCTCAATTTCATACCTTGTAACACAGGCAAGAACCCCTTCTTAGATTGATCCATATTGAACTTCTTCAATATCTTATCAAGGTATGTACTTTGTGAAAGACCTATGAGGCGTCTCGATCTATCTCTATAGATTTTGATGCCTAATATATAAGCAGCTTCTCCAAGGTCCTTCATTGAAAAACTCTTATTCAAGTAGGCCTTGATGCTGTCCAAGAGTTCTATATCATTTCCCATCAATAGTATGTCATCTACATATAATATGAGAAATGCTACAGAGCTCCCACTCACTTTCTTGTAAATGCAGGCTTCTCCATAAGTCTGTGTAAACCCAAACGCTTTGATCATCTCATCAAAGCGAATGTTCCAACTCCGAGATGCTTGCACCAGCCCATAAATCGAGCTTTGGAGCTTGCACACCTTGTCAGCATTCTTAGGATCGACAAAACCTTCCGGCTGCATCATATACAATTCTTCCTTAAGGAAACCATTAAGGAATGCCGTTTTGACGTCCATTTGCCATATCTCATAATCGTAGAATGCGGCAATTGCTAACATGATTCGGACGGACTTTAGCTTCGCTACCGGTGAGAAAGTCTCATCGTAGTCAACCCCTTGAACTTGTCGATAACCCTTAGCGACAAGTCGAGCTTTATAGATGGTCACATTACCATCCGCGTCTGTCTTCTTCTTAAAGATCCATTTATTTTCTATGGCTCGCCGTTCAACGGGCAAGTCAGTCAAAGTCCATACTTCATTTTCATACATGGATCCTATCTCGGATTTCATGGCTTCTAGCCATTTGTCGGAATCCGGGCCCGCCATCGCTTCTTCATAGTTCGAAGGTTCACCGTTGTCTAACAACATGATTTCCAAGACAGGGTTGCCGTACCACTCTGGTGCGGAACGTGTCCTTGTGGACCTTCGAATTTCAGTAGGAGCTTGATCAGAAGTATCTTGATCATTATCATTAACTTCCTCTCTAGTCGGTGCAGGCACTTCAGGAACATTTCCTTGAGTTGCGCCATTTTTCGGTTCAAGAGGTAATACTTCATCAAGCTCTACTTTCCTCCCACTTACTTCTTTCGAGAGAAACTCTTTCTCTAGAAAGGACCCATTCTTGGCAACAAAGATCTTGCCTTCGGATCTGAGGTAGAAGGTGTACCCAATAGTTTCTTTTGGGTATCCTATGAAGACGCATTTTTCCGACTTGGGTTCGAGCTTTTCAGGTTGAAGTTTCTTGACATAAGCATCGCATCCCCAAACTTTTAGAAACGACAGCTTAGGTTTCTTCCCAAACCATAATTCATACGGTGTCGTCTCAACGGATTTCGACGGAGCCCTATTTAAAGTGAATGCAGCAGTCTCTAAAGCATAGCCCCAAAAAGATAGCGGTAAATCGGTAAGAGACATCATAGATCGCACCATATCCAATAAAGTGCGATTACGACGTTCGGACACACCATTACGCTGAGGTGTTCCAGGCGGCGTGAGTTGTGAAACTATTCCACATTTTCTTAAGTGTGTGCCAAATTCGTGACTCAAGTATTCTCCTCCATGATCTGATCGTAGAAACTTGATCTTCCTGTCACGTTGATTCTCAACCTCACTCTGAAATTCCTTGAACTTTTCAAAGGTTTCATACTTGTGTTTCATTAAGTAGATATACCCATATCTACTTAAATCATCAGTGAGCGTGAGAACATAACGATAGCCACCGCGAGCCTCAACACTCATTGGACCGCACACATCAGTATGTATGATTTCCAATAAGTTGGTTGCTCGCTCCATTGTTCCTGAGAACGGAGTCTTGGTCATTTTACCCATAAGGCATGGTTCGCACGTGTCAAATGATTCATAATCAAGAGGCTCTAAAAGTCCATCTGCATGGAGCTTCTTCATGCGTTTGACACCTATGTGACCAAGGCGGCAGTGCCACAAGTATGTGGGACTATCATTATCAACCTTACATCTTTTGGTACTCACATTATGAACATGTGTAGTATTACGTTCGAGATTCATAAAGAATAAACCATTCACCATAGGAGCATGACCATAAAACATATCTCTCATATAAATAGAACAACCATTATTCTCGGATTTAAATGAGTAGCCATCTCGAATTAAACGAGATCCCGATACAATGTTCATGCTCAAAGCTGGCACTAAATAACAATTATTAAGGTTTAAAACTAATCCCGAAGGTAGATATAGAGGTAGCGTGCCGACGGCGATCACATTGACCTTGGAACCATTCCCGACGCGCATCGTCACCTCGTCCTTTGCCAGTTTCCGCTTATTCCGCAGCCCCTGCTTTGAGTTACAAATGTGAGCAACTGCACCGGTATCAAATACCCAGGAGCTACTACGGACACTAGTAAGGTACACATCAATTACATGTATATCACATATACCTTTTGTTTTGCCGGCCTTCTTGTCTGCTAAGTATTTAGGGTTGTTCCGCTTCCAGTGACCGCTTCCCTTGCAATAAAAGCACTCAGTCTCGGGCTTGGGTCCATTCTTTGGCTTCTTCCCGGCAGCTTGCTTGCTGGGCGCGGCAACCTCCTTGCCGTCCTTCTTGAAGTTCTTTTTACCCTTGCCTTTCTTGAACTTAGTGGTTTTATTGACCATCAACACTTGATGTTCCTTCTTGACTTCTACCTCCGCTGATTTCAGCATTGAGAACAACTCAGGAATGGTCTTTTGCATCCCCTGCATGTTGAAGTTCATCACAAAGCTCTTGTAGCTTGGTGGAAGCGACTGGAGGATTCTGTCAATGACCGCATCATCCGGGAGATTAACTCCCAGCTGAGACAAGCGGTTATGTAACCCAGACATAGTGAGTATGTGCTCACTGACAGAACTATTTTCCTCCATCTTACAGCTGAAGAACTTATCGGAGACTTCATATCTCTCGATCCGGGCATGAGCTTGAAAAACCATTTTCAGCTCTTCGAACATCTCATATGCTCCATGTCTCTCAAAACGTTTTTGGAGCCCCGGCTCTAAGTTGTAAAGCATGCCGCATTGAACGAGGGAGTAGTCGTCAACACGTGTCTGCCAAGCGTTCATAACGTCTTGGTTCTATGGGACGGGAGCTTCACCTAGCGGTGCTTGTAGGACATAATCTTTCTTGGCAGCTATGAGGATGATCCTCAGGTTCCGGACCCAGTCCGTATAGTTGCTGCCATCGTCTTTCAGCTTGGTTTTCTCTAGGAACGCGTTGAAGTTGAGGACTACGTGGGCCATTTGATCTTTGTAGACATATTGTAAAATATTTTAGACTAAGTTCATGATAATTAAGTTCATCTAATCAAAAATTAATGAACTCCCACTTAGATTAGACATCCCTCTAGTCATCTAAGTATTACATGATCCGAGTTAACTAGGCCGTGTCCGATCATCACGTGAGACGGACTAGTCAACATCGGTGAACATCTTCATGTTGATCGTATCTTCTATACGACTCATGCTCGACCTTTCGGTCTTCTGTGTTCCGAGGCCATGTCTGTACATGCTAGGCTCGTCAAGTCAACCTAAGTGTTTGCATGTGTAAATCTGTCTTACACCCGTTGTATGTGAACGTCTGAATAAAACACCCGATCATCACGTGGTGTTTTGAAACAGCGAACTGTCGCAACGGTGCACAGTTAGGGGGAACACTTCTTGAAATTATTATGAGGGATCATCTTATTTACTACCGTCGTTCTAAGTAAACAAGATGCAAAACATGATAAACATCACATGCAATCAAATAATAAACGTGACATGATATGGCCAATATCACATAGCTCCTTTGATCTCCATCTTGGGGCTCCATGATCATCTTGTCACCGGCTTGACACCATGATCTCCATCATCATGATCTCCATCATCGTGTCTCCATGAAGTTGCTCGCCAACTATTACTTCTACTACTATGGCTAACGCGTTTAGCAATAAAGTAAAGTAATTTACATGGCGTTTCTTAATGACACGCAGGTCATATAAAAGAATAAAGACAACTCCTATGGCTCCTGCCGGTTGTCATACTCATCGACATGCAAGTCGTGATTTATATTACAATAGCATGAACATCTCATACATCACATATAGATCATTCATCATTCATCACAACTTTGGCCATATCATATCACAAACCACTTGCTGCAAAAACAAGTTAGACGTCCTCTAATTGTTGTTGCAAGTTTTACGTGGCTGAATTAGGGTTCTAGCAAGAACGTCTTCTTACCTACGTTAAAGCCACAACGTGATTTGTCAATTTCTATTTACCCTTCATAAGGACCCTGTTCATCGAATCCGCTCCAACTAAAGTGGGAGAGACAGACACCCGCCAGCCACCTTATGCAACTAGTGCATGTTCGTCGGTGGAACCGGTCTCACATAAGCGTACGTGTAAGGTTGGTCCGGGCCGCTTCATCCCACAATACCGCTGAAGCAAGAAAAGACTAGTAGCGGCAAGAAAGTTGACAAATCTACGCCCACAACAAATTGTGTTCTACTCGCGCAAGAAGAACTACGCATAGACCTAGCTCATGATGCCACTGTTGGGGAACGTCGCAGAAAACAAAAATTTTCCTACTCGTTTCACCAAGATCCATCTAGGAGTTCATCTAGCAACGAGTCATCGGATGCATCTACATACCTTTGTAGATCGCGCACGGAAGCGTTCAAAGAACGGTGATGATGTAGTCGAACACGACGTGATCCAAATCACCGATGACCAAGCGCCGAACGGACGGCACCTCCGCGTTCAACACACGTACGGGACGGGAGACGTCTCCTCCTTCTTGATCCAGCAAGGGGAAGGAGAGGTTGATGAAGATCCAGCAGCACGACGGCGTGGTGGTGGATGCAGGGCGTCACAGTAGCAGGGCTTCGCCTATACTACGAGAGAGAGACGTAACGGGGAGAGAGGGAGGCGCCAGGGGCTGGTGTATGAAGTCCCTCCCTCTCCTCAACTATATATAGGGGTGCCAAGGGGGGGTGCCGGCCCTAGTAGATGGATCTACTAGGGGGGGCGGCGGCCAAGGGGTGGGGGGCTTGCCCCCCAAGCAAGGGGGCGCCCCCCTTAGGGTTTCCCCCAACCCTAGCCGCATGGGCCCTTGGGGGGTTGGCGCCCCAGCCCACTTTGGGCTGGGTCCCTTCCCACTTCAGCCCATGGGGCCCTCCGGGATAGGTGACCCCACCCGGTGGACCCCCGGGACCCTTCCGGTGGTCCCGGTACAATACCGGCGACCCCGAAACTTGTCCCGATGGCCGAAACAGCACTTCCTATATATAATTCTTTACCTCCGGACCATTCCGGAACTCCTCGTGACGTCCGGGATCTCATCCGGGACTCCGAACAATATTCGGGTTACTGCATATTCATATCTTCACAACCCTAGCGTCACCGAACCTTAAGTGTGTAGACCCTACGGGTTTGGGAGACAAGCAGACATGACCGAGACGACTCTCCGGTCAATAACCAACAGCGGGATCTGGATACCCATGTTGGCTCCCACATGCTCCACGATAATCTCATCGGATGAACCACGATGTCGAGGATTCAATCAACCCCGTATGCAATTCCCTTTGTCAATCGATATGTTACTTGCCCGAGATTCGATCGTCGGTATCCCAATACCTCGTTCAATCTCGTTACCGGCAAGTCACTTTACTCGTACCGTAATGCATGATCCCGCGACCAGACACTTGGTCACTTTGAGCTCATTATGATGATGCATTACCGAGTGGGCCCGGTGATACCTCTCCGTCATACGGAGTGACAAATCCCAGTCTTGATCCATGTCAACCCAACAGACACTTTCGGAGATACCCGTAGTATACCTTTATAGTCACCCAGTTATGTTGTGACGTTTGGTATACCCAAAGCACTCCTACGGTATCCGGGAGTTACACGATCTCATGGTCTAAGGAAAAGATACTTGACATTGGAAAACTCTAGCAAACGAACTATACGATCTTGTGCTATGTTTAGGATTGGGTCTTGTCCATCACATCATTCTCCTAATGATGTGATCTCGTTATCAATGACATCCAATGTCCATAGTCAGGAAACCATGACTATCTGTTGATCAACGAGCTAGTCAACTAGAGGCTTACTAGGGACATGTTGGTGTCTGTTATTCACACATGTATTACGATTTCCGGATAACACAATTATAGCATGAATAAAGACAATTATCATGAACAAGGAAATATAATAATAATGCTTTTATTATTGCCTCTAGGGCATATTTCCAACACCCTATACTTTCGGGATTAGTGTTGAACCTAAATAAGTGTTATTTGGTGTTTGCGTTGAGCATGAATATGATTTGATCATGTTTATTGCAATACGGTTATTCATTTAAGTTAGAGAATAATTGTTGTTCTGTTTACATGAATAAAACCTTATATGGTTACACACCCAATGAAAATAGTTCGTCGGATCTCGATCATAGTGATACACATAATCATAATATTGAAACCAAAAGATACAAAGTTAATAATGATAGTGCAACTTATTTGTGGCACTGCCGTTTAGGTCATACTGGTGTAAAGCGCATGAAGAAACTCCATGCTGATGGGATTTTGGAATCACTTGATTATGAATCACTTGATGCTTGCGAACCATGCCTTATGGGCAAGATGACTAAAACTCCGTTCTCCGGAACAATGGAGCGAGCAACTGACTTATTGGAAATAATACATACTGATGTATGTGATCCGATGAGTGTTGAGGCTCACGGCAGGTATCGTTATTTTCTGACCTTCACAGATGATTTGAGCAGATATGGGTATATCTACTTGATGAAACATAAGTCTGAAACGTTTGAAAAGTTCAAAGAATTTCAGAGTGAAGTTGAAAATCATCGTAACAAGAAAATAAAGTTTCTATGATCTGATCATGGAGGAGAATATTTGAGTTACGAGTTTGGTGTACATTTGAAACAATGCGGAATAGTTTCGCAACTCACGCCACCCGGAACACCACAGCGTAATGGTGTGTCCGAACGTCGTAATCGTACTTTACTAGATATGGTGCGATCTATGATGTCTCTTACTGATTTACCACTATCGTTTTGGGGTTATGCATTAAAGACAGCTGCATTCACGTTTAAAAGGGCACCATCTAAGTCCGTTGAGACGACACAATCTGAACTGTGGTTTGGCAAGAAACCAAAGTTGTCGTTTCTTAAAGTTTGGATTGTGATGCTTATATGAAAAAGTTTCATCCTGATAAGCTCAAACCCAAATCGGAGAAATATGTCTTCATAGGATACCCAAAGGAGACTGTTGGGTACACCTTCTATCACAGATCCGAAGGCAAGACATTCATTGCTAAGAATGGATCCTTTCTAGAGAAGGAGTTTCTCTTGAAAGAAGTGAGTGGGAGGAAAGTAGAACTTGATGAGGTAATTGTACCTGCTCCCTTATTGGAAAGTAGTTCATCACAGAAATCTGTTCTTGTGACTACTACACCAATTAGTGAGGAAGCTAATGATGATGATCATGTAACTTCAGATCAAGTCACTACCGAATCTCGTAGGTAAACCAGAGTGAGATCCGCACCAGAGTGGTACGGTAATCCTGTTCTGGAAGTCATGTTACTAGACCATGACGAACTTGCGAACTATGAGGAAGCGATGATGAGCCCAGATTCCGCGAAATGGTTTGAGGCCATGAAATCTGAGATATGATCCATGTATGAGAACAAGGTATGGGCTTTGATGGATTTGCCCGATGATCGGCAAGCCATAGAAAATAAATGGATCTTCAAGAGGAAGACGGACGCTGATAGTAGTGTTACTATCTACAAAGCTAGAATTGTCGCAAAAGTTTTTGACAAGTTCAAGGTGTTTACTACGATGAGAGTTTCTAGCTCGTATCTATGCTTAAGTCTATCCAAATCATGTTAGCAATTGCCGCATTTTTATGAAATCTGGCAAATGGATAAACAAAAACTACATTCCTTAATGGATTTACAGAAGAGTTGTATATGATGCAACCAGAAGGTTTTGTCAATCCTAAAGGTGCTAAACAAAATATGCAAGCTCCAGCGATCCATCTATGGACTGGTGCAAGCATCTCGGAGTTGGAATATACGCTTTGATAAGTTGATCAAAGCATATAGTTTTATGCAGACTTGCGGTGAAGCCTGTATTTACTAGAAAGTGAGTGGGAGCACTACAACATTTCTGATAAGTATATGTGAATGACATATTGTTGATCAGAGATAATGTAGAATTATTCTGCAAAGCATAAAGGAGTGTTTGAAAGGAGTTTTTCAAAGAAAGACCTCGGTGAAGCTGCTTACATATTGAGCATCAAGATCTATAGAGATAGATCAAGACGCTTGATAAGTTTTTTCAATAAGTACAAACCTTGACAAGATTTTGAAGTAGTTCAAAATGGAGCAGTCAAAGAAAGAGTTCTTGCCTGTGTTACAAGGTGTGAAGTTGAGTAAGACTCAAAGCCCGACCACGGCAGAAGATAGAAAGAGAATGAAAGTCATTCCCTATGCCTTGGCCATAGGTTCTATAAAGTATGCCATGCTGTGTACCAGATCTATCGTATACCCTGCACTGATTTTGGCAAGGGAGTACAATAGTGATCTAGGAGTAGATCACTGGATAGCGGTCAAAATTATCCTTAGTGGAATAAGGATATGTTTCTCGATTATGGACATGACAAAAAGGGTTCGTCGTGGTTACGTCGATGCAAGTTTTGACACTGATCCAGATGACTCTAAGTCTCAATCTGGATACATATTGAAAGTGGGAGCAATTAGCTAGAGTAGCTCTGTGCAGAGCATTGTTGACATAGAAATTTGTAAAATACATACGGATCTGAATGTGGCAGACACGTTGACTAAATTTCTCTCACAAGCAAAACATGATCATTCTTTGGGTGTTAATCACACAGCGATGTGAACTAGATTACTGAATCTAGTAAACCCTTTGGGTGTTGGTCACATGGCGATGTGAACTATGGGTATTAATCACATGATGATGTGAACTATCGATGTTAATCACATGGTGATGTGATCTAGATTATTGACTCTAGTGCAAGTGGGAGACTGAAGGAAATATGCCCTAGAGGCAATAATAAAGTTATTATTTATTTCCTTATTTCATGATAAATGTTTATTATTCATGCTAGAATTGTATTAACCGGAAACATAATACATGTGTGAATACATAGACAAACAGAGTGTCACTAGTATGCCTCTACTTGACTAGCTCATTAATCAAAGATGGTTATGTTTCCTAACCATAAACAAAGAGTTGTTATTTGATTAACGGGATCACATCATTAGATGAATGATCTGATTGACATGACCCATTCCATTAGCTTAGCACCCGATCGTTTAGTATGTTGCTATTGCTTTCTTCATGACTTATACATGTTCCTATGACCATGAGATTATGCAACTCCCGTTTGCCGGAGGAACACTTTGTGTGCTACCAAACGTCACAACGTAACTGGGTGATTATAAAGGAGCTCTACAGGTGTCTCCAAAGGTACATGTTGGGTTGGCGTATTTCGAGATTAGGATTTGTCACTCCGATTGTCGGAGAGGTATCTCTGGGCCCTCTCGGTAATGCACATCACTTAAGCCTTGCAAGCATTGCAACTAATGAGTTAGTTGCGGGATGATGTATTACAGAACGAGTAAAGAGACTTGCCGGTAACGAGATTGAACTAGGTATAGGATACCGACGATCGAATCTCGGGCAAGTAACATACCGATGACAAAGGGAACAACGTATGTTGTTATGCGGTCTGACCGATAAAAGATCTTCGTAGAATATGTAGGAACCAATATGGGCATCCAGGTCCCGCTATTGGTTATTGACCGGAGACGTGTCTCGGTCATGTCTACATTGTTCTCGAACCCGTAGGGTCCGCACGCTTAAGGTTTCGATGACAGTTATATTATGAGTTTATGCATTTTGATGTACCGAAGGTTGTTCGGAGTCCCGGATGTGATCACTGACATGATGAGGAGTCTCGAAATGGTCGATACATAAATATTGATATATTGGAAGCCTATGTTTGGATATCGGAAGTGTTCCGGGTGAAATCGGGATTTTACCGGAGTACCGGGAGGTTACCGGAACCCCGCGGGAGGTATATGGGCCTTAGTGGGCCTTAGTGGAAGAGAGGAGAGGTAGCCAGAAGTGGGCCGCGTGCCCCTCCCCCCCTTGGTCCGAATAGGACAAGGAGAGGGGGTCGGCCCCCCCTTTCTTCTCTCTCTTCTCTTCCCCCCTTACCGAATCCTATTCCAACTAGGAAAGGGGGGAGTCCTACTCCCGGAGGGAGTAGGACTCCTCCTGGCGCGCCTCTCCTGGCCGGCCGCACTCCCCCCCCCCTTGAGCCTTTATATACGGAGGCAGGGGCACCCCCTAGAGATACAAGTTGATCCACGTGATCATATTCTTAGCCGTGTGCGGTGCCCCCTTCCACCATAGTCCTCGATAATATTGTAGCGGTGCTTAGGCGAAGCCCTGCGACAGTAGTACATCAAGATCGTCACCACGCCGTCGTGCTGACGGAACTCTTCCCCGACACTTTGCTGGATCGGAGTCCGGGGATCGTCATCGAGCTGAACGTGTGCTAGAACTCGGAGGTGCCGTAGTTTCGGTGCTTGATCGGTCGGGCCGTGAAGACGTACAATTACATCAACCAAGTTAACGCTTCCGCTGTCGGTCTACAACGGTACGTAGATCACACTCTCCTCTCTCATTGCTATGCATCACCATGATCTTGCGTGTGCGTTGGGAATTTTTTGAAATTACTACATTCCCCAACAGCAGCTTGGTGAGGCCACCGGATTATATGGTGTGTGTTAGTGCGTAGTCAGGGCACATTGATAACTCACAAGTATAGGGATTAGTTGTAGTTATTTTGAAAAATAATAGTGTTGAACCCAATGAGGAGCTAAAGGTAAAATTAATATTAAGTTCTATCGATAACCGATACAGCTCTACGCACGCTAACACTCGCTTTACCTAGAACAAGAAATAAAACTAGTTTGCAAGAATAAAAAGATAGCTTTGAGAAATAAAAGTTAGTTGTTGTTTTGATAAAAGAACAAGTAAAGGTTTTGGACGAACAATTATAAAAGAATTGTCCCCTGGCAATTGAATATGACACGAGTGAAACTCATCATACTTATGAGGGAGAGGCCTAAGCTAACATACTCTCCGTACTTGGAGCATATGTTCTTATAATTGGAACTCTAGCAAGCATCCGTAAATACTAAAGATTCATTAAGGTAAAACCCAACCATAGCATTAAGTTAAAAGTCCCATTTGATCCCATATGCAATAACTCACGAACTCAGGTTTAGATTTCTGTTACTCCTGCAACCCACTATAAGCAAATCATTAACATATTGCAAAACCCTATAGCAGGAACCCCGCACGTTTGCGCGAGATGGGTGAGCACCATAAGACACCACCATAATAACATACAACTCATATCAACCATACCATACCACAATTAACACAGAGAACAAAACAAAACTACTGAAACATAATAGAGGTGCAACACATCATTGGATAATAATATCTAGCATAGAGCACCATGTTCAAGTAGAGACTACAATGGAGGTTATACCACTACATGGAGAAGAAGAAATTTGTTGATGTCGGCAACAAAGTTGTTGGAGTAGATCGTCGTCACGATGGTTCCCCCGGTGACGCACCGATGCCAACGGGGGAGAGGTGGAGAGAGGCCCCCTCCTTCATCTTCTTACTTGGCCTTCCCCATAGATGGGAGAAGGGTTCCCCCTGAAGGAAATATGCCCTAGAGGCAATAATAAAGTTGTTATTTATATTTCCTTATATCATGATAAATTTTTATTATTCATGCTAGAATTGTATTAACCGAAAACTTAGTACATGTGTGAATACATAGACAAACAGAGTGTCACTAGTATGCCTCTACTTGACTAGCTTGTTGAATCAATGATGGTTATGTTTCCTGACCATAGACATGAGTTGTCATTTGATTAACGGGATCACATCATTAGAGAATGATGTGATTGACTTGACCCATCTGTTAGCTTAGCACGATGATCGTTTAGTTTGCCGCTATTGCTTTCTCCATAACTTATACATGTTCCTATGACTATGAGATCATGCAACTCCCGAATACCGGAGGAACACTTTGTGTGCTACCAAATGTCACAATGTAACTGGGTGATTATAATGGTGCTCTACAGGTGTCTCCGATGGTGTTTGTTGAGTTGGCATAGATCGAGATTAGGATTTGTCACTTCGATTGTCGGAGAGGTATCTCTGGGCCCTCTCGGTGATGCACATCACTATAAGCCTTGCAAGCAATGTAACTAATGAGTTAGTTACGGGATGGTGCATTACGGAACGAGTAAAGAGACTTGCCGGTAACGAGATTGAACTAGGTATTGAGATATCGACGATCGAATCTCGAGCAAGTAACATACCGATGACAGAGGGAACAACGTATATCGTTATGCGGTTTGACCGATAAAGATCTTCGTGGAATATGTGGGAGCCAATATGAACATCGAGGTTCCGCTATTGGTTATTGACCGGAGACATGTCTTGGTCATGTCTGCATAGTTCTCGAACCCGTAGGGTCCGCACGCTTAACGTACGGTGACGATCGGTATTATGAGTTTATATGTTTTTATGTACCGAAGGTTGTTCAGAGTCCCGGATATGATCACGGACATGACGAGGAGTCTCGAAATGGCCGAGACATAAAGATCGATATATTGGATGACTATGTTTGGACATCGGAATGGTTCCGGGTAAGCTCAGGCATTAACCGGAGTACCGAGGGGTTACCGGAACCCCGGGGGAGTATATGGGCCCTAATGGGCTTTAGGGGAGAGAGGGAGGGGCTGCCTAGGGTAGGTCGCGCCCCCCAAGGCCTAGTCCGAATTGGACTAGGGGAAGGGGCGGCGGCCGCTCCTTCCCTCTCTTCTCTCTTCCCTTTCCTTCTCTCCTACTCCTACTACATGGCAGGGGGGGAATCCTACTCCCGGTGGGAGTAGGACTCCCCAGGGCACGCCAGAGTAGAGGGCCGGCCCTCCCCCTCCTCCACTCCTTTATATACAGGGAGGGGGGCACCCCATAGACACACAAGTTGATCATTGATCTCTTAGCCGTGTGTAGTGCCCCTCTCCAGCATAATTCATCTCAGTCATATCGTAGCAGTGCTTAGGCGAAGCCCTGTTCCGGTAGCATCATCATTACCGTCATCACGCCGTCGTGCTGACGAAGCTCTCCCTCGACACTCTGCTAGATCGTGAGTTCATGGGACGTCACCGAGCCGAACGTGTGCAGATCGCGGAGGTGTCGTACTTTCGGTACTAGGATCGCTCGATCGTGAAGACGTACGACTACATCAACCGCGTTGTCACAACGCTTCCGCTTACGGTCTACTAGGGTACATAGACAAAACTCTCCCCTCTCGTTGCTATGCATCACCATGATCTTGCGTGTGCATAGGAATTTTTTTGAAATTAGTGCGTTCCCCACCAGTGGCATCTGAGCCAGGTTTATGCGTAGATATAATTTGCACGAGTGGAACACAAAGGAGTTGTGGGGATGGGTATATACATATTGCTTGCCGTCACTAGTTGATTCTTGATTCGGCGGTATTGTTGGATGAAGCGGCCCAGACCGACATTACGCATATGCTTACGCGAGACTGGTTCAACCGACGTGCTTCGCACATAGATGGCTGGTGGGTGTCAGTTTCTCCAACTTTAGTTGAATCGGATTCAATGAACAGGGTTCTTTCTGAAGATCAAAAAGCAATCACTATACCGCGTTGTGGTTTTTGATGCGTAGGTAAGAACGGTTCTTGCTCGGCCCGTAGCAGACACATAAAACTTGCAACAACAAAGTAGAGGACATCTAACTTGTTTTTGCAGGGCATGTTGTGATGTGATATGGTCAAGGCATGATGCTAAATTTATTGTATGAGATGATCATGTTTTGTAATGAAGTTATGGGCAACTGGAAGGAGCCATATGGTTGTCACTTTATTGTATGAAATGCAATCGCCACGTAATTGCTTTACTTTATCACTAAGCGGTAGCGATAGTCATAGAAGCAATAGTTGGCGAGACGACAACGATGCTTCGATGGAGATCAAGGTGTCAAGCCGGTGACAATGGTGATCATGACGGTGCTTTGGAGATGGAGATCAAAGGCACAAGATGATGATGGCCATATCATATCACTTATATTGATTGCATGTGATGTTTATCCTTTATGCATCTTATTTTGCTTAGTTCGATGGTAGCATTATAAGATGATCTCTCACTAAATTTCAAGGTATAAGTGTTCTCCCTGAGTATGCACCGTTGCTATAGTTCGTCGTGCCGAGACACCACGTGATGATCGGGTGTGATAAGCTCTACATTCACATACAACGGGTGCAAGTCAGTTTTGCACACGCAGAATACTCGGGTTAAACTTGACGAGCCTAGCATATGCAAATATGTCCTCAGAACACTGAGACCGAAAGGTCAAGCATGAATCATATAGTAGATATGATCAACATAGTGATGTTCACCATTGAAAACTACTCCATCTCACGTGATGATCGGACATGGTTTAGTTGATATGGATCACGTGATCACTTAGATGATTAGAGAGATATCTATCTAAGCGGGAGTTCTTAAGTAATTTGATTAATTGAACTTTAATTTATCATGAACTTAGTACCTGATAGTATTTTAAATGTCTATGTTGTTGTAGATAGATGGCCCGTGCTGTTGTTCCGTTGAATTTTAATGCGTTCCTAGAGAAAGCTAAGTTGAAAGATGATGGTAGCAACTACAGGGACTATGTCTGTAACTTGAGGATTATCTTCATTGTTGCACAGAAGAATTACGTCCTGGAAGCACCGCTAGGTGACAAACCCGCTGCAGGAGCAACGATAGATGTTATGAACACCTGGCAGAGCAAAGCCGATGACTACTCGATAGTTCAGTGTGCCATGCTTTACGGCTTAGAACCGGGACTTCAATGACGTTTTGAACGTCATGGAGCATATGAGATGTTCCAGGAGTTGAAGTTAATATTTCAAGCAAATGCCCGGATTGAGAGATATGAAGTCTCCAATAAGTTCTACAACTGCAAGATGGAGGAGAGTAGTTCTGTCAGTGAACATATACTCAGAATGTCTGGGTACCACAACCACTTGACTCAACTGGGAGTTAATATTCATGATGATAGTGTCATTGACAGAGTTCTTCAATCACTGCCACCAAGCTACAAGAGCTTCCTGATGAACTATAATATGCAAGGGATGGATAGGACGATTTCTGAGCTCTTCACAATGTTAAAGGCTGCGGAGGTAGAAATCAAGAAGGAACATCAAGTGTTCATGGTCAACAAGACCACCAGTTTCAGGAAAAAGGGTAAAGGGAAGAAAGGGAACTTCAAGAAGAACAACAAACCAGTTGCTGCTCAAATGAAGAAACCCAAGTCTGGACCTAAGCCTGAGACTGAGTGTTTCTACTGCAAAGGAACTGGTCACTAGAAGCGGAACTGCCCCAAGTATTTGGCGGAGAAGAAGGATGGCAAAGTGAAAGGTATATTTGATATACATGTTATTGATGTGTACCTTACTAATGCTCGTAGTAGTGCCTGGGTATTTGATACTGGTTCAGTTGCTAACATTTGCAACTCGAAACAGGGGCTATGGATTAAGCAAAGATTGGCTAAGGACGAAGTTACGATGCGCGTGGGAAATGGTTCCAAAGTCGATGTGACCGCCGTCGGCACGCTACCTCTACATCTACCTTTGGGATTAGTTTTAGACCTAAATAATTGTTATTTGGTGCCAGCGTTGAGCATGAATATTATATGTGGATCTTGTTTGATGTGAGACGGTTATTCATTTTGATAGGTGGGAACCCGATGAACGAGTTCACGCCCGAGGGTGGCCCAATCTTCATGTCGTAGGATCGAATCGGGAGGGATAACTAGCTGCAAGCAGCCGGGATAACTAGCTTTATACCTGCCAAGGTTGGATGCAACCCGTACGTTGGGGATGGCTGACCGAAGCTACAAGAACTCCAACCCGTCGTCCGAAAAATCGTAGAACCACAAACCGGGACTAATCCACACAAAACGGCCGGAACCGTAGAGCACGAACTAGGGGGAACCATAGGCTCCTTCTCGCGAATCCGAATGAACTCACAAGAGCAAAGGTAGCAAGATCTCTCGGATCTCTCTAGCAGTCTTGCTCCATAAGCTTGTAGCTGAATGGTTTGACAAAAAGGTTTTCTAGAGGATGGGGGAGATGGGGTTTTATAGCAGGGACAACCCCCCTTAGCTAGGTGTGAAAATGGTTTCAAAAGTAAGCAGGTTTGCATGGCTTTCTTGGGTGAATAAGCAGTCAACTTTGGGAGTTGTTGCAGAGCTCCTCGGAAATTCGTGAAGTCTTGACAGCCTGGACACCTTCCACGAGAATGACTAGAACTTTTGACTCACAACTCCAAATGATGTGAGGTTTTTTGCATTGGAAAGATAATTTGATGTAGCTTATGTTGATGTACCTGTCCCGTCTCTCCATCACATGGGTGTGCCACACTAAAACATCAGAGGTAAAAACTGACAGCATCAGCTTCACTTGCAACTTGTTTTCTCCAAACTTGTTCCTCCAAAGCGGTTGCTTCAAGAGCTCATAGGTTGTTGGATTTCTTACATGTGATACCTAAGTTCAACCAAAAACAATGGAGATGAAAGTACAACCATGTGTTCAACATTGTGGTATGAACTTAAGTTAGCGTTCACCTGGCCATGTGTTTGCTTGATTTGGCTTAGTAATTCTTTCCAACTAAATTGTGCACTTTTGTGAAATGTCATGTATGATGTACCCATGTGCTCATCATCCTCCCTCCCTTGATGAAGAGTCGTCCTCGACTCTCTTTGATCTACAAAAGATAAGTAGAAGGGAAGTAGATAATATCCATGCAAAGAAATAATACAATCCTCATTTGTAGCTTTCACCTTTGAATTGTGCTGCATTTGATCATGTACTTGTTTGTCACGACTTGGAGTTTGTTCAGGGATGATCGGTGTTGTTTCAATGATTGAGATGTCCTTATCATCCCTCCTCTTTTGAAAAGGAGTCGTCCTCGAGTCTACCTGGTCTTCACACAAAAGAAAGTAGGGCAAGACCAAATCATAATGCAAATGTTTCATGATATGAAGAATTTTAGTTTTCAGCTTTGCTATCATATGGACGGTGCCAACATGATGTTTTGTTTGACTTAGGAGTTCCTTCCAGCAAATATTTTCATGGGGAAAAAATTTATAACCAACTATGAGCCTCTCCATATCATCCTCCCTCTCTTGGAGAAAAGTCGTCCTCGACTTCGTTCGCTCTACAAAATTATGGCACAAGGACATTACAAAATAACTAGGAAAAGAAAATGATGAATAATCACGTGCAACATTCAGTTTTATTGGATCTTTAATAGCCTCTTTAAGATTAGCAAAATCACATTGCTGGATGGATGATGTACCAAACAATTTTTCTCTAATCTTATCACGCCATTGCTTCAAAAACTCATAGGTGCATACCTCAGGCTTCCTCAAAATGGAAGATCCCTTTTGTTTTACCTCATTGAGTACTTGAATGCCTTTCTGAAAATCAATCTTCACACATGCACCTTCTATAGTGGTGTTCCAAGTGCACCACAATTGTTTCTGGATCTCGTCCTCCCATCGTTTCAAGAGAGCTAATAGGTATGACTTTTGCATCTGCACATATTGTAAAGAAAGATAATTTTGTGAAAGGTTAGTAATTGAATACTCCTCTCTCTTTTCATTTGGTGTATCACTCATTTCTTTAATATGGTGTGGAATGATCTCAATCTCACATTTTGTGGACTCACTCACCTCAGTTTCCTTATCACTCTCAATATATGGAATTGTGGAAAGTGGACATTCTTCCTCACATTTGGTGGAGTCACTCAAATCATTTTTCTTTTCACTTTCAAGTGGTGGGATTTTTGAAAGTGGACACTCTTCCTCACTTTTGGTGGAGTCACTCAACTCATTTTTCTTTTCACTCTCAAGTGGTGGGATTTTTGAAAGTGGACACTCTTCCTCACTTCTGGTGGAGTCACTCAGCTTGCTTCTCTTATCACTCACAAGTTGTGGGATTTTGGATTGTGGACTCTCTTCCTCACATGGAATTTGTGGCACATGTTTCTTGGATGTTGAGAGAATAGTGGTGGTCAAGATGCCAACATTAGGAGTGAGCTTCTTAGGTGAACATGGGCTATGAATCATCGGAGCCGCTCCGTCAACCACGGTCATGCTTTGCGGTCGGTCGTCGTTGTGTTGACGGGTGCCACAACTTCTCCCTCGAGCATGACATACTTGTTGCACTTCAGGTGTAGCAGCGACACATGCATGAGCAGCAACACCATGCCTAGGAACATGTCCTCATCGCTGCACTACTTGAGTAGTAGTGACACGCCCCCAAGCAGCAACCTCAAGCCCTGGAGCATGTATTCTTTGCTGCACTTCATGAGCAACAGGGTATTGTCGGTGTCGAACCCTATCACCACCTGTTGGAAGACGCTCGTGAAGAATCCTCTCCATGGCTCGTAGTATGTTGTTCTTGATTTGTTGCACATCAGCGCGGGTGGCCAAACAATTTCCTTCTCCATGATTCTTTCGATGCACACTTGGTGTAGATCCTGCCATGTTAGTAGGGCAAAAAAGTGGAATAGGATAATTTTGTAGAATCACACAACCTCACCTCTTACTCACCAAAGTTCTTATGAGTTCACATCAGACCGTGCTTCTCTCGGATGTGTTAAAACGATTGAAAGACAGGGATCAAAGAACTAGCTTCGGTTTTTCGTGGATCTCGGTGGGGTAAACAAAAAAGGGCTTGTGCTGAAATCAAGTTGATGCAAATCAAGAAAATATGGGGATAGATCTGCTGCACCTTTGCACCAAGATTGGATAACACACAACACACAAGCTTCTGAATTTTTTTCTATCAAGCCGAAACTTTTGGATCTTACACAACACTTTCTTTTTCTCTTTTGACTTTTTTTCTGACACTCTTTTCTTTCTCTCTTTTATTTTTTTGCCACTTTTTTTCCTCTCTTTTTCCAAAGCACAACAACCAAATCTGAAATCTATTACGAAGATGAACTTGGTGCAGATCTAAAAGATGAAGAACATGCAAGGTATGCAACAACAAGATCTCCGCACTAACAAGGCTTGGATTTATTTTTGGTGGAGCTTTGGACTTCTAGGACAGAAAATATAGCATGAAAAACACTCGATCTAAAGGGATGATAGCAAGATAAACTTGGATAATAGATCCTACCATGTCAACGAAGGCTCTGATACCAGATGATAGGTGGGAACCCGATGAACAAGTTCATGCCCGAGGGTGCCCCGATCTTCACGTCGTAGGATCGAATCGGGAGGGATAACTAGCTGCAAGCAGCCGGGATAACTATATTTATACCTGCCAAGGTTGGATGCAACGCGTATGTTGGGGATGGCTGACCGAAGCTATAAGAACTCCAACCCGCTGTTCGAACAATCGCAGAACCACAAACCGGGAATAATCCACACAAAACGGCCGGAACCATAGAGCATGAACTAGGGGGAACCAGAGGCTCCTTCTCGCGAATCTGAATGAACTCACAAGAGCAAAGGTAGCAAGATCTCTCGGATCTCTCTAGCAGTCTTGCTGCATAAGCTTGTAGCTGAATGGTTTGACAAAAAGGTTTTCTATAGGATGGGGGAGATGGGGTTTTATAGAAGGGACAACCCCCCTTAGCTAGGTGTGAAAATGGTTTCAAAAGTAAGCAGGTTTGCATGGCTTTCTTGGGTGAATAAGCAGTCAACTTTGGGAGTTGTTGCAGAGCTCCTCGGAAATTCATGAAGTCTTGACAGCCTGGACACCTTCCACGAGAATGACTAGAACTTTTGACTCACAACTCCAAATGATGTGAGGTTTTTTGCATTGGAAATATAATTTGATGTAGCATCTGTTGATGTACCCCTATGGCCCCGTCTCTCCATCACATGGGTGTGCCACACCAAAACATCAGTGGTAAAAACTGACAGCATCAGCTTCACTTGCAACTTGTTTTCTCCAAACTTGTTCCTCCAAAGCGGTTGCTTCAAGAGCTCATAGGTTGTTGGATTTCTTACATGTGGTACCTAAGTTCAACCAAAAACAATGGAGATGAAAGCACAACCATGTGTTCAACATTGTGGTATGAACTTAAGTTAGCGTTCACCTGGCCATGTGTTTGCTTGATTTGGCTTTGTAATTCTTTCCAACTAAATTGTGCACTTTTGTGAAATGTCATGTATGATGTACCCATGTGCTCATCACATTTAAATAAGAAAATAATGGTTGTTCTATTTATATGAGTAATATCTTTTATGGTCATGCACCCTTGATGAGTGGTCTATTTTTACTAAACCTTGATAGTAGTGATACACATGTTCATAGTATTGAAGCCAAAAGATTCCCCCAAAAAAGTATTGAAGCCAAAAGATGCAGAGTTGATAATGATAGTGCAACTTATTTGTGGCACTGCCGTTTGGGTCATATTGGTGTAAAGCGCATGAAGAAACTCCATTCTGATGGACTTCTGAAATCACTTGATTATGAATCACTTGGTACTTGCGAACCATGCCTCATGGGCAAGATGACTAAAACTCCGTTCTCCGGAACAATGGAGCGAGCAACAGAGTTATTGGAAATCATACATACTGATGTATGTGGTCCAATGAACATTGAAGCTCACGGCGAATATCGTTATTTTCTCACCTTCACAGATGATTTGAACAAATATGGGTATATCTACTTAATGAAATATAAGTCTAAAACATTTGAAAAGTTCAAAGAATTTCAGAGTGAAGTGAAAAATCATCGTAACAAGAAAATAAAGTTTCCACGATCTTATCATGGAGGAGAATATTTGAGTTATGAGTTTGGTCTTCATCTGAAACAATGCAGAATAGTTTCGCAACTCACGCCACCCGGAACACCACATCGTAATGGTGTGTCTGAACGTCGTAATCGTACTTTACTAGATATGGTGCGATCTATGATGTCTCTTACTGATTAATGCTATCATTTTGGGGTTATGCTTTAGAGATGGCTACATTCACGTTAAATAGGGTACCATCTAAATCCGTTGAGACGACGCCTTATGAACTATGGTTTGGCAAGAAACCCAAGTTGTCGTTTCTTAAAGTTTGGGGCTGCGATGCTTATGTGAAAAAGTTTCAACCTGATAAGCTCGGACCCAAATCGGAGAAATGTGTCTTCATGGGATACCCAAAGGAGACTATTGGGTACACCTTCTATCACAGATCCGAAGGCAAGATATTCGTTGCTAAGAATGGATCCTTTCTAGAGAAAGAGTTTCTCTCGAAAGAAGTGAGTGGGAGCTCTGTAGCATTTATGTTATTATATGTAGATGACATATTGCTGATCGGAAATGATACTGAATTTCTGAATAACATAAAAGGATACTTGAATAGGAACTTTTCAATGAAAGACCTCGGTGAAGCTGCTTATATATTGGGCATCAAGATCTATAGAGATAGATCAAGACGCTTAATTGGACTTTCACAAAGCACATACCTTGATAAAGTCTTGAATAAGTTCAAAATGGATTAGGCAAAAAAAGGGTTCTTGCCTATGTTACAAGGTGTGAAGTTGAGTCAGACTCAATGCCCGACCACTGCAGAAGATAGAGAGAAAATGAAAGGTGTCCCCTATGCTTCAGCCATAGGCTCTATGATGTATGAAATGTTGTGTACTAGACCTGATGTGTGTCTTGCTATCAGTTTAGCAGGGAGGTACCAAAGTAATCCAGGAGTGGTTCATTGGACAGCGGTCAAGAACATCCTGAAATACCTGAAAAGGACCGAGGACATGTTTCTCGAGCTCGTATATGGAGGTGACAAAGAGCTCGTCGTAAATGGTTACGTCGATGCAAGCTTTGACACTGATCCGGATGACTCTAAGTCACAAACCGGATATGTGTTTCTATTAAATGGTGGAGCTGTCAGTTGGTGCAGTTCCAAGCAGAGCGTCGTGGTGGGATCTACATGTGAAGTGGAGTACATAGCTGCTTCAGAAGCAGCGAATGAAGGAGTTCATATCCAATCTAGTGGTCATACCTAGTGCATCGGGTCCAATGAAAATCTTTTGTGACAATACTGGTGCAATTGCCTTGGCAAAGGAATCCAGATTTCACAAGAGAACCAAGCACATCAAGAGATACTTCAATTCCATCCGCGATCAAGTCAAGGAGGGAGACATAGAGATTTGCAAGATATATACGGATCTGAATGTTGCAGACCCGTTGACTAAGCCTCTCTCACGAGCAAAACATGATCAACACCAAGACTCCATGGGTGTTAGAATCATTACAGTATAATCTAGATTATTGACTCTAGTGCAAGTGGGAGACGGAAGGAAATATGCCATAGAGGCAATAATAAAGTTGTTATTTATATTTCCTTATATCATGATAAATTTTTATTATTCATGCTAGAATTGTATTAACCGAAAACTTAGTACATGTGTGAATACATAGACAAACAGAGTGTCACTAGTATGCCTCTACTTGACTAGCTCGTTGAATCAATGATGGTTATGTTTCCTGACCATATACATGAGTTGTCATTTGATTAACGGTATCACATCATTAGAGAATGATGTGATTGACTTGACCCATACATTAGCTTAGCACGATGATCGTTTAGTTTGTTGCTATTGCTTTCTCCATAACTTATACATGTTCCTATGACTATGAGATCATGCAACTCCCGAATACCGGAGGAACACTTTGTGTGCTACCAAACGTCACAACGTAACTGGGTGATTATAAAGGTGCTCTACAGGTGTCTCTGATGGTGTTTGTTGAGTTGGCATAGATCGAGATTAGGATTTGTCACTCCGATTGTCGGAGAGGTATCTCTGGGCCCTCTCGGTGATGCACATCACTATAAGCCTTGCAAGCAATGTAACTAATGAGTTAGTTAAGGGATGATGCATTACGGAACGAGTAAAGAGACTTGCCGGTAACGAGATTGAACTAGGTATTGAGATACCGACGATCGAACCTCAGGCAAGTAACATATCGATGACAAAGGGAACAACGTATATCGTTATGCGGTTTGACCGATAAAGATCTTCGTGGAATATGTGGGAGCCAATATGAACATCCATGTTCTGTTATTGGTTATTGATCGGAGACATTTCTCGGTCATGTCTACATAATTCTCGAACCCGTAGGGTTCGCACGCTTAACGTTCGGTGACGATCGGTATTATGAGTTTATATGTTTTGATGTACCGAAGGTTGTTCGGAGTCCCGGATATGATCACGGACATGACTAGGAGTCTCGAAATGGTCGAGACATAAAGATCGATATATTGGATGATTATGTTTGGACATCGGAATGGTTCCGGGTAAGTTCGGGCATTAACCAGAGTACCGGGGGGTTACCGGAACCCCCCGGGGAGTATATGGGCCCTAATGGGCTTTAGGGGAGAGGGGCAGGGGCTGCCTAGGGCAGGCCGCGCCCCCCAAGGCCTAGTCCGAATTGGACTAGGGGGGAGGGGCGGCGGCCCCTCCTTCCTTCTCTTCTTTCTTCCCTTTCCTTCTCTCCTACTCCTACTACATGGAAGGGGGGAATCTTACTCCTCGTGGGAGTAGGACTCCCTAGGGCGCGCCATAGTAGAGGGCCGGCCCTTCCCCTCCTCCACTCCTTTATATACGGGGAGGGGGGCACTCCATAGACACACAAACTGATCATTGATCTCTTGGCCATGTGCGGTGCCCCCCTCCACCATAATCCACCTCGGTCATATCGTAGCGGTGCTTAGGTGAAGCCCTGTTCCGGTAGCATCATCATCACCGTCATCACGTCGTCATGCTGACGAAGCTCTCCCTCGACACTCTGCTGGATCGTGAGTTCGTGGGACGTCACCAAGCCGAACGTGTGCAGATCACAGAGATGTCGTACTTTCGGTGCTAGGATCGGTCGATCGTGAAGACGTACGACTACATCAACCGCGTTGTCATAACGCTTCTGCTTACGATCTACGAGGGTACGTAGATGAAACTCTCCCCTCTTGTTGCTATGCATCACCATGATCTTGCGTGTGCGTAGGAATTTTTTTGAAATTACTGCATTCCCCAACACCCCCTCTGGTCCTTGACCACCATGGCTCTCGGAGGGGCGAGATCTTTCCTCCTTTGTTTCTCTTTTTTTTGTGACTTCCTAGAATTGTTTCTTCGGTGAGCGTCGTTTCTTTTGTAGTCGAAGATCCGTAACTCCAACCAGGCTAAAATTTTTAACAAGATTTTTTTCTCATATTAGCTTCCTTGCTCCCTAAGGAGAGGTCAAACCGACCTAGAGTTTGGCCACAAGCCAGGGGCTGATACGTCTTCAACGTATCTATAATTTTTGATTGTTGCATGCTATCATAGTATCAATCGATGTTTTATATGCAATTGCATGCTATTTTATATCATTTTCTGGGACTAATCTATTAACTAGTGCCAAGTGCTAGTTGTTGTTTTCCGCTTGTTTTGGTTTTCCACGAAATCATTACCAAACGGAGTCCAAACACTATGAAACTTTTTGATGATTTTTTCTAGACCAACTGAGAGCCACCCCTATAAATTCTCTAAAATCAGGAGACCAACAGAGAGCCACCCCCAAACACTTCTCCCGCCACCGCAAGTTTTTGTTCTTCCGCAATCCCATCTGGAGGCATTTTCCGGCACTCTGCCGGAGGGGGAATTGATCACGGAGGGCTTCTACATCATCCTTGCCGCCCTTCCGATGATGCATGAGTAGTTCACCACAGACCTACGGGTCCATAGCTAGTAGATAGATGGCATTTTCTCTCTCTCTCTCTTTGATCTTCAATACAATGTTCTCCTTGATGTTTTTGGAGTTCTATCTGATGTAATCTTCTTTTTCGGTGTGTTTGTTGGGATCCGATGAATTGTGGGTTTATGATCAGATTATTCATGAATATTAATTGAGTCTTTTCTGAATTATTTTATGCATGATTATTATAGCATTGTATTTCTCTTCGATCTATCCATTTAGTTTGGGAACCTAAATTGATTTATCTTGCAACGGGAGAGGTGCTTTGTGATGAGTTTTGCGATGCTCTATCCTAGTGACGAAGTCGGGGACAAGACACGTATTTGTATTGTTGCCATTAAGGATAATATGATGGGGTTTATTCATATTAGTTGAGTTTACTTTGTCTACATCATGTCATCTTGCTTAAGGCGTTACTCTGTTTTATACTTAATACCCTAGATGCATGCTGGATAGCGGTCGATGGGTGGAGTAATAGTAGTAGAAGCAGGCAGGAGTCGGTCTACTTGTCTCAGATGTGATGCCTACACACATGATCATTGCCTTGAATATAGTCATAACTATGCGCTTTTATATCAATTGCCCAACAATAATTTGTTCATCCACCATATGTTATGTGCTCAAGAGAGAAGCCTCTAGTGAGAACTATGGCCCCTGGTCTACTTTTATCATATATAAAAACACAAAAATACTTGCTGCACTTTTACTTATTTTATTTTATTTTGTAATTTATTTATTGACCTATCACTACAAGATTTAATCCTTGCAAGTAACCGCCGAGGGGATTGACAACCCCCTTTTTTGTGTTGGGTGCAAGTATTTGCTTTTGTGTGTGTGCTCCTAGTGAGGTTCTGTGTGGTTTTCCTACTGGATTGATAACCTTTGTTCTTAACGGAGGGAAATACTTATCCCTACTGTACTGCTTCATCCACTCCTCTTCGGGAAAATCCTAACGCAGCTCACAAGTAGCAGGAAGAATTTCTGGCGCCGTTGCCGGGGATGCATCACCAAAACCTATCAAGTACCTTCGCACAAACTATCATCTACTTGCTCTTAATTTTTATTTGCCTTTGTCTCTTGTTTTCATCTCCCCCACTTCTATTTTTTTTACGAAAATAGAAAAATAATTTTATTTGCTTGTTTGCTTGCTTTGTTTGAAGTTGCCATCATGTTTGAATTTGTTATCGCTAAGAGTGATGATGGTAAGACTCCTAAAGAAGAAATTTCTGTAAATTTGGATACTAATTTTTTTGTGATGGGAAGTGAGACATCATAGGAAAAAGTATTATTCAGGAATTCTTTGCTTGTACGGGAACTTTGATCTGCAATGGTGTCCCTATTCTTAAGAGAACCAATAGTTATGCTGAAGCTATTTCTGCACTCATTCTTAAACTTGAAAGAAGATTTCTGCGTACTCACCCCACTTTGCAAAGGTTGTTCTATGAACTACCTGTCATAAGCGATCCTAAAGTTAAAAAGATAGCTACTCTTATTCTTATGAACGAATTTGATTATATCGTACGAGAAGATAAAGAAATCTTTGACTTTTACAACATGAATCATGAATGTACTATAATTGATAAACTTTTAGTTAATGAGGATATTATGAGGAGGTATGTGTTTCGTGATTACCACACTTTTGATGAAAATGCTAAGAAGGAAGTTCCCCCTTTACACATTATCCAACAAGTTTCCAATGGTATTAATCGACAATATTCTTGAATCGTAAAAGGGAATCACGAAGGGGTTAAAAGAAAATTCCATTAAGATGCTAAACTTTTAATAAATGATGTGTTCCCCATTAATTTTGAAAATCATCCTAGTAAACACATGCCTCATGATTTGGAAACTAAGGATGACAATACTTAAAACTATGCATTACGCTTAGCTACGGCGTAAAACACTAGCGCTTGTTGAGAGGCAACTCAATAGTTATCTTATTTTTCTTGTTTTATTTTCTGTTTTCTTGTGTCCACACAATTATTCTATTGCTATGATTGTGTTTTTATGTCTTAATTAGTGTTTGTGACAAGTAAAGCCTTTATGATGATTTGGTCGATAGTTGACTTGATTATGTGAAAAAATAGAAACTTTTGCGCCTAGTAATATAATTGTTTAAATTCACTGGAACGTGATAAATTTTTTGAATATTTTACACATTATTTATATACAAATTTCCCTCATTGTACTAATTTTTCAGAATTTTTGAAGTTACAGAAGTATTTCGTTTGTTTAGATCATTACAGACTGTTCGGTTTTTGACATATTCTATTTTCATTACATAGTTTGCTTGTTTTAATGATGCTATAGATTATATTGGGGGTATAAGTCATGGAGAAGTTAGAATACAGTAGGTAATATGCAGTATTAAAATATGAATGGGTTGAGAACAATAGCTAAAGTTTATGATTTGCTTGTTATACTAACGGATCTCATAAGGTTTCTGTTGAATTTTGTGTGCTGAAGTTTTCAAGTTTTGGGTGAAATCACGATGGATGGAGGAATAAGGAGTGGCAAGACCCTAAGCTTGGGGATGTCCAAGGCACCCTAACGTAATATTCAAGGACAACCAAGCATCTAAACTTGGGGTGCCCCGGAAGTCATCCCCTCTTTCGTCTACAATCCATCAGTATATTACTTGAAGCTATATTTTTATTCATCACATGATATGAGTTTTGTTTGGAGCGTCGTGTATTATATGAGTCTTTATTTTATTTGATTTTTAGTTTGCCATAATCATCGCTTGCTGCACACACACACCTTTTGAGAGGGACACACATTTATTCATGATTTGTTAGAATATTCTATGTGCTTCACTTATATCTTTTGAGCTAGGCACTTACTCTAGTGCTTCATTTATATTTTTTAGAGCACGACGATGGTTATATTTTAAAGAAATAGTTGTACTCTTATGCTTCACTTATATCTTTTTGAGAGTCTAATAAATAGTAATGATAATACGCATAGGTTATAAAATTAGTCCTAATACGATAGATATTCAAAAGAGATATAATAAAAACTTTCATGTAGAGGGCATGGCGTCATGAGTCATGGCGCTATAGTATGGTACATAGCGGCCCCCGCGCAAGCGCTATGAAAAATATTAAATTAAAAAATATTTACAAAGTAGGGTCAAATCGTGCTAAGAGCATCTACAACAAGATATACCAAAACCCGCCCTCAAACTCTACGGAGGCACCCAGGTGCGTCCGCGCACAGTGACTAGTCAACATCCATTCCAACCACATACCTCAAACTCAAATCCATACTAGATCATGCAACACACAAAAGCTATGTAAATATATGCTACGTAGATAAACCTAGCCTACTCGTCGTCGGAGATGTAGACGACGCCTGTTTCCTAGGGGGGTGGCAGCCTCCCGCGACTGCTCCGGCTCCTTGTCGGACTTCATGTCCGAGAAGATTGCATCCACCTTCGCTCGCCGATCACGGATGTAGTGGCGGTTCGCCTCCACCTTCGCCTTGGAGCAGATGGACTCCATGATGGCTTGCTGCTCCACCGCCTCATCCGCTTGGGCGACCTCATATTCGCTAAGCGCGTCGGCCATGCCGGATCCGGCTTGGGCAACCAGAAGCACCTAATCCGCCTGTTGTCCTCCTCCTCCATCGCTGCGTCCAACGCCTGCTCCTCCACCTCCTCCTCCTCATGCTTCGGAGAGTCCGGAGGCAGGCTAGCTGCAATCTGAGCCTCATGTCGTGCCCGAAGCTGCTTTAGGAATAGCAGCCGGCGCGCATGAGCGAGCATAGTGTAGGTCGTTATTTGTTGCAGACAGCGAGTTGCGAGCAAATGGGTGGGTGGGTGGTGGCGCGGAGGGAAGGGAAATGGGACGCAGCTAGGGTTGGGGTCGTCCAACTTAAATAGATGTACTTGGGCTTCAGGCGGCGTGTTGTAGTGTCCACATAAAAAATCGGAGGAGACCCACTGGACCGATGGGTTTCTGAGTGTTTCTACATGGGTCCCTATGGTGTGATGGACGCGCCTGAGTCTCCCATATCCATCACAGATATAGGTTGGATATGAGGGGTGCTGCCTGCCCGGGCATACGCGGCCGATACGAAGAGCCCGGCTGGACCGGGTCGTCTGCCCGAGCATATAGGGAAGGGGGTTGGGTGCTGTAGATGCTCTAGTCTCTCGGTTACACGTTAAAACAGTGATTTTGGACGGCAATGGGAGAGATTCAAGATGCCAGTGGACAGCGCCAGGTTAATGCGGACCATGGACAGCGAAAGCGCTGGGCGTCTTGTGTTGTGCCATCTCCGGGCGATGCAAGATGCCTTTCTCGGCTCCAAAATCGCATGTGGTCCAAGTCGCCGGCGGATCGACAGCATGCCCGGCCGTCCGCCTCATTCACGGCCCCCGGGTCACGAGTCCGTTCCGAGGCCAGCTGCCCTGGTCAAGCCCAAATGGGACCGGGTACATGATCCAAATGGGAAACACTGTTTTTTTGCACGATATATACAAGTGTCTGTCGTCGTCTTCCAGACCGAAAGAAACACTATTATTCGGTGCCCGTGAGGAGGAGCCAACCACACGGTGCGGCAGTACTGCACAAGAAGCATACGCAGAGATAGATGACGGGGAGTGGAAGGTCACTGCTCTCCGAGCAGCAGGGACTTGACGATGGCGTCGGCCATCTCCTGGACAACGGGGAAGAGGTGTCCGGACTTGGGGAGCTCGTGGTAGACTACCCACGGGAGCCCCTCGCTGATGTACCTCGACAGGATGACCGGCACGATGCGGTCCTCCGCGCCATGCCAGAGGTGCACCTTGCCTTCGCCGCCGGCGAACGGGTCCTTGAGGTTCAGGGGGCTCCAACCCCACTTCCCGAACCCGACCATCATGTCGCGGTGCAGGCAGTAGTACTCCCCCTGCTGCCTTATCATCGTCTGCGAGACGCACAAACGGACCAGAGAAATGAACCGTCAGTTCAGTTACACGGGGATTTTGTATCCAGCTTAACCATGCCAGGTGCTTGTTACCATACGTACCATGTAGGTTCGCATTCCAAACTTCTCCATGAGCTTCGCGTCTTCTTCGGACAGGAGCGCAGGGTTGTAGGCGATGACGCTGGAGGCCGGGAAGAGCTTCTGGGTGTTCCACCAGTAGGTCAGCCATGGCAGATGGTGGGAGACCCAGACCGCCCATTGGTCCCGTGGGAGCTGCTGGTACCAGGCGTCCCATGACACGTTCGACGGCAAGCCGGACCACCAGTAGTTGCCCACCGGCCCGAGAATGGCCACCCCGGAGAGCCTGTTGCACCACGGCGGAACAAACATTCAGACCTGAAGCCTTGGATGTTGCAGTGAAGAAAGATGCACGGTGATCAGCTTGATAAGTTCATGATGCCGTGTTACCTGTGAGGGATGTACTTGAGGCAGCTCCACATGATTTCGCCGCCCATAGAGAAGCCGATGAGGTGGAATTTGGAGCCCAGCTGCAGGTTGTCGGCCAGCTCCTCGATGTCGAGGGCGATGCTCTTCTCGGACGCTGCCGGGTCAGGGTCGCTCTCACCATACCCAGGCCGGTCGAAGGACAGCAGGTAGATGCCCAGCTCTTGGGCCAGCTCCTGTACCAGATTTCACCAGTCCATGCCGTGACAATCACTTCGTGTCAGCATGAAAAGATTGTTCGATCCTTAACATGATTCTTAAGATAATAATTATGTACCGGGGAAACTTGAAGCACGTCGTATCTGCAGGAGTCGAATCCATGGACAAAAATGATCTTGTACTTGGCCTCCTCCTTTGGGACGCCAGATTCCAGGTATGCCAAATGCCTGCCGTCTTTGAGCTTTGTTCTTGATGCTGTAACAGGGGGGGCACCCGGCGAGCCAGCGATTTTCGGAGCCGGAGGCTGAAGCTGCTTGTACAGCAGCGCCGCCAGGAACACAAACAGAGCTAGAGAGAGCTTCCACGCCATGCCTGTGAAATGAGATAGCAAACACGTGAAATCAGTGCTGTGTCACTGCAATTTGAACTTCTGCGCCTCGTTTAAATTAGCGCACAGATTGTAAGATGTCTTCTGGCTTAAGAGATGGATTGTTTCAACTTAGCTTTTGACATAAATCAGAGATGGAAGGTTTGAACATGCACCAAGTTGCAACGTCATAAAGTTCTACTAGAAGGTTTGATATTACAGTACAGGTCCAACATGACACCAATGCTTTCGTGACATTTTCAATATGAGAGATTGTAGAACCTATCTGGAGATATTCTCATGACATTGACAGCACCAGCATTAGAATTTCTGAATAAGTCTTGTTGTTGTGGACAAATTGGTGAATCAGGCATTCAGACGTATTGAAACCATTATACCAAGAGAAAATCTCCCAAATGATTGGCAGATCAATGAAGTCTGAAGGAAAGCATAGTAGGTCCCACGAAATAATTAAGTATGCCATGCATCTGTGATCTGTCAGCTAAGAAACAGATAGAAGCAAAAGATAGAATAATCTACTAGTAGTAGTATCATCTTAAACTGTCAGTTTCAAGCATAGGTTCATCCACTGTCAACTCGATCCCTGCATGGAATAAATAATGAAGGTTTGATTGTCTGATAGTGCTATGCCCTAAGAAATCAAATCAAGATCTGATCTTCAACGTGTGGTTTGTGATCGGTGATTCTAAGGCTTCTAGCTGTACTCCTTTCGTTTCCAGACAGAAGGGCTCAAATCCCAAATTATTCTTCTCTCTCTCAAAAATAAATAAATAAATGAGTGCAGACGTTTGCGTGTGCTCTCTCCATGACTTAAAATAGTATTTCATTATCATAACCACCATAATATCATGTTTATTTGTAATAATACACTAATATATAAATCCACGCAAGTCACGAGGTAAACCCTCATGGGTCATGTATTCGAGAACCACGCAACACCTCTGTCAACACTTATGCGACTTACTAGAGTTTTGAATGCAGTAATTCTTTTCCTCTGAGAAAATGACATCATATGCTTTGCAGGAAAACAACACCAGGATTTGAAATTGAAAAGTGGTCAATGAAATTTCTACGACAGATGTAGAGTGGTATGAAATTTTTGCGACAAAACTTTGGACATGGGACGCAGGAAAGGTAAGTTACTTTGAATATTCTAGCAAGGGGAAATGTTCTGAACACTATGCAGTTTAGCAACAGATCTGAAAGGATAACCAACTCTGAAGAGTTTCTACAGAAAATTGAAAGTTCAACTATACCAGGTTCCTTTGTGAGCCAGGAAGCGGTTGAAATCAAAAGATATAGAACAACTATGTCATCTTGGACTGCCGGTTTAATGCCGATGTTCATCAGGTAGCGCTACTGAATCATTCTCTCAAGAAGAGTAATCTAACTGGGTCATCTAGAATCAAGCGACAAAAACTGGCGTAAATTTCTGAAACCGAGCAACTATTTTATTCCCCTGGAAGCAAACTTGTACACAAATTTTGCAGGGAATCCAGGATGACTCCTTCACCTATTGTCTTTATTTGGATTTATGCATGTGAATAACTTGCTTGGTGAATAAATTTGTACTGCTAAAAAGTGGCAAGGACGGGGAATCAGGTATATTACGATGCTAAGGATTTGTAACATGAATTAAGTCGTGTTTTTCAACTGGTTCAGACGAGTGCAAGAAGGAACAAAAACTACTACTATTTGGAGGCAACAAACAGAGGTGCACTTCACTTATGACCGGACAATCTCGCGAATCACGTCGTTACACGTCGTCGTAAGAGCAAATCCAGCACTACTCGCGATCAAAGAAGCAAGAAGGCAACCGGGCGGATCACATGGCACCGCAGGTCCAGAGCAACACATAAGAGTCAGGCAAAACCGCCAAGCATAAGGCGTAAACAACAAAGAGATTAGGAGAGGACGGAGGGGTGTGCGTGCGTACCGCCTCCGCCGGAGGCCGGCGCCGGCGTTGGAGGCCGCTTGGCGGCGGAGTCGGCCATCGATCGGCTGCGGCGGTAGCAGCGAAGGGCGGGGTGGCGAGCAGGCAAGTTCCACGAGTACGACGGCGGTGGGCGGTGGCCCTGTCCCCGCTGCCTTTAACAACTTGGCCGTGCTTCCTGACGGCCGCTACTGGTGGTAATGGCCTCTCTTGGCCTTGTATTAAATCAGGGCTGTACACTAGGGCCCCGCGTCTGTAGCAGGGCCGAGACAATCTGGGTCAGAGTCGATTTCAAAGGCCTCCCAAAGTGGGTATCTCTTGAAAGATACTACTCGTGACGGCAGACTTCTGCTCAGAATGCGATGTACAAATGTGCTTGGGGCAGCCCACGCCCTAGCTAAACTTTCCTATCAACATTTTGGGCCCTCCTCGACTTTTCACGAATACGCTGGGTGCGTATCTTTTCATTAATAGATAGAAATAATGTTACAGAATGTCTCGTCAATGCATACACAGAGGCGCATAGACAAAAATTGGGAGCAGCAATGAGGGGTTGCTCAGCCCCTAGAGCAACAAGCGACTGTGTTAAGATCATGGCAAAAAAAAAAAGACTATTAAGATCATACCCAGACCCTTAGCACCAGCGTTAGTCCATTGCCGCGCCTCGTCTTTGATTTCCTGCAGCACACACGCCGCGGAGGGTCTCTCGCCATCGGAAACACATCATTTTTTTTCTTCTGAAACAAAGACTATAAAGGAGGCCCCCCTACAATATAATTGGTATAACATACCTAAATTATAAAAGCATCTTCAGCCGTTGCCCCTCCTCAGGAGCATAAAAATCACTTCCTGGGGGCAAGCCGGCGATACAATCGGCACTGGGGGCGGTTTTGCGCCCAGTCGTCGCCCCCAGCTCGCCCCCAGGCGCCGAAATTGGCCTACTTTGCAGCCCAATTTCGGCGAATAAAGGGCCCATATGGACGAGAATGGGCCCATATTCGGTGTGGTTTCGCCGTGTCTCGGCGTTCAATTATCAACACAATTATTTCTTATCACATATTTCATCACAGAAAAATCAAATACTTCAACAAAATAGTACAACAACAAATAGTTCAATACAAATTATATAGTTCAACAAATAAAAACTCGTATTTCATCACACGGCGTCCCCCTTGAGCCTCCATAGGTGCTCAATCAGATCTTTCTCCAGTTGATGATGCACCTGTGGGTCTCGGATCTCCTGACGCATACTGAGATAGGCAGTCCAAGTTGCCGGTAGATGGTGATCAACTTCGGCTAGAGGACCCTGCTTGTAGTATGGTTCAGTGTCAAACACTGGGTCTTCTTGCTCGCTCTCGATGATCATGTTGTGCAAGATGACACAGCAAGTCATAATCTCCCACATTTGATCTTTGGACCAGGTCTGAGCGGGGTACCGAACAACAGCGAATCGAGATTGGAGCACACCAAATGCCCGCTCGACATCCTTCCTGCAAGCCTCCTGAACTTCCGCAAACCAGGCGTTCTTGCCTCCTGCCGCAGGGTTTGAGATCGTCTTCACAAATGTCGACCATCTCGGATAGATGCCATCTGCTAGGTAGTACCCCTTGTTGTATTGGTGCCCATTGATCTCGAAGTTCATCGGAGGAGAATGGCCCTCAACGAGCTTGGCAAAAACAGGAGAGCACTGCAGCATGTTGATGTCATTGTGAGTTCCAGGCATACCAAAGAAGGAGTGCCAAATCCAGAGGTCCTGTGTGGCTACCGCCTCAAGCACCACACTGCAACCGCCTTTGGCGCCTTTGTACATCCCCTGCCAACCAAATGGGCAATTCTTCCATTTCCAATGCATGCAGTCGATGCTTCCAAGCATCCCAGGAAATCCTCTTGCTGCATTCTGGGCTAGGATCCAAGCAGTGTCTTCCGCATTGGGTGTTCTCAAGTATTGTGGCCCAAACACTGCCACCACTGCCCGACAGAACTTGTAGAAACACTCTATGCTGGTGGACTCGGCCATGCGCACATAGTCGTCGAGTGAATCACTGGGAGCTCCATATGCAAGCATCCTCATCGCTGTCGTGCACTTCTGGATGGAGGTGAATCCAAGAGCACCAGTGCAATCCATCTTGCACTTGAAGTAGTTGTCGAACTCCCGGATGGAATTCACAATCCTGAGGAAGAGCTTTCGGCTCATCCGATAACGGCGCCGAAATGTTTTCTCGCCATGAAGTGAAGCATCGGCGAAGTAGTCGGAGTAGAGCATGTAGTAGCCTTCGAGACGATGCCGGTTCTTTGCTTTCACCCGCCCCGGCGCCGAGCCACCTCACTGCGGCTTTTCATTGCTCGCCAGCAGCTGGGCGAGGGCGGCGAGCACCATGAGATGCTCTTCTTCCTGGACATCGGCCGCGGCTTCCTCCTCTAGTAGCGCGGCGAGCTCTTCCTCGTCATTCGAGTCCATCGCCGAGACAGGCAAAACACCGAACACCTTGCGCTCGGTGGGCGTGTACCCACCGCTAAATCGCGCCTCCGTGGCCGAAAACGCCCAACTGCTGTGGGAGGGGCTGCCGCGGCGAAGCGCTGCTATTTTCCGGCGGGGAGTGGCTATCTAGCGGAGTAGGGCGGCGGGCATCGCCGGGATATAGCTAGTGGTGGTCGAGGGGAAGAAAACCAGGCGTGCGAGGGCGCGGGGGGTGCGAGGCGAGTCGGGGGAAGAAAACCTTGACTTTTCCCCTGTCGGTGTGGGCCAGGCGTGCTTTTCCCTAGCGCCGGAGCCCCCAACTGCTCCCCAGCGCGCCGGGTTCGGCCTGTGACCGCTGGGTGGAAAAAAGGTCCGAATCGGCGATTTTCAGCGTCCTGGGGGCGCGACTGGGCCATTTTTTCGGCGCCGGCGCCGAAAAAATGGCCTGGGGGCCTGTTGGGCGCGCGGCTGGAGATGCCTTAAGTATCATGCCTTCAAGCTGGATGAGTGGGAAGGCATCACCTCTTTTCACCACTAGATTATGCCTTAGTCTGCAAAACACAATGATTGCGGTGCTTCCACAGTGTAGCTGTGAGAATCGCGAGAGAGCCAAAACCCTTCCAGAAACGGAGGGGCGCTTTTTTGGTTGAGGATTCGCACCAGGTGAAGAAATCAAAGAGCATCGTCGCACTACAAGAAATATGTCAACTAGTGACCTTCTGCCAGTGACCCTGAAGGAATTGGTCATAGATATATGACCATTTCAGACCAATTGGTCAAAAGCTGTTCGGGGGGCTCCAAACCCTAAACTATAACGACAATTTTGGTCAGAAAGGTCGTAATTTTCTTACACGAAATGGTCATAAAGTAGATAGCACTGGTCCGCTGCCTTATTTCTAGCTGATCATGACCAATATAGATGGTCATAACCTTGTAAATTATGGTGGGTTGCTACGCGCCACCTCATCAGTTTTGCCTATGTGTCATGTCCATGTGGCAGTTTTTGTCCTAGGTTGTGAAGCAACCTATATTTCTGTTAGTCCCAAAATTCTTCAAAAAATCTCATAAATTCTCTGGGTCATATCTTCGTCAAATATGTCAAAAACCTTCCTCGCCTAGTTAAAATATAATTCAAAAATATTCATTTTTCTATTCTGTTCAGAACAACACTTTGTGAAAGAAGTACAACTTTGTCATGTCCAAATGGTATCCAAGTCTGCCCCCTGCCTCCCCGTGCCCGACCGCTCGCTCCGCCTCAACCTCGCCGTCTCCAAGGACCTGCGCCGCCGCCTCTAGGATCACGTCTTCGCGCTCAAGGAGGACTCCACGCTGCCGCCCGTCGCATCGACCTCATCAGGGTCAGTCCCTTTCCCCCCTTCTCCACTTCCCTGTCCATTCTGCTGTGGTCCGCCCTGACGGATCGAAATGGCCCCTGACTCACAGATCTCTCCCGTCCCCTCCTCCCCTCGCAGCGGCCGCCCTGCTCGCGTTGTTCCAGCAGTGGGGTCTCCGGTGCGGCCCGACGGTGAACCCGGGGCACCCGTGCGGGACGCGGGATTGGATCGAGTCCTTTGCGCAGAATGCGTCCGTCGGCTGCAGCTGCGACCGCTGGCCCGTGTGCCGCATCACGCACCTGTTCGTTCCCTGTCTTCCCCGCTCGCCCGAGGCCTCTGGCTTTTCAGTTTTCCCGGTGCCTTTGCTTGTGGATTGACGGCTGGGCTCTGGATCATGCAGGAACATCACTGGATTCTGGAATCTGACCGAGATCCCGCCGGAGCTCTTCAACTCGACGGAGCTGGTCTCTCTGTGAGTCATGGCATTGGTGTCTGTTGCTGTGCAAACTGCTTACACTAGGCAATGCGAGAATTAACCAGCCTACTAGAAGTAGGACAATGAGGTTGGATCACTGTGCAAACTGCTTACACTAGGCATACCTCCCTTTTGAAGCCGGTGTGCAAACTGCTTAGACTAGGCATTGGTGTCAATTTGCTCTAGTCCTGTTCCATCTAGCCGTTCTGATATGTCAATTTGCTCTAGTCCTGTTCCATCTAGCCGTTCTGATATGTCAATTTGCTCTAGTCCTGTTCGATTTGTATGGATCTAAGAACAATTCCTTAGGGCTGAAATTATAAATGTATACGGCAACAAATTCTTGTGGTTCTAAATTTGCTGAAATTGCAAATGTGTCTGAGAACAAATTATTAATAGAATTCTTGGGGTTGCTGAAATTAGAATATTAATAGACTGCGTTGACGACTCTGCTTCATTTTACTGTGATGCCGAATAAATCATATGTAATGGTTCAAGGTACAAGGGGAATTCGCTGGCCCAGATGAGGAGCCAAAGCAACACCAAGTCACAGTTTCACACGCCGCTTCTAAGGGGAGATATGCAAGGTAATAAACTCCTAACATCTTCAGTTTTTTTCTGGGTTGCTCTTTGTTCAACACCACCGTGCATGGTCATTTTGCATTCTAAAATGTGATTTCCAGATCTATAGCTCAAATACTGTGGTTCCCAGTGTTAACTTGTCCGTTGTTGTTTATATTCCAAACTGTTTTCCCTGAAAAATGGGTATCATAAATTCTTCTGTTCCCATGTGGTTAGCCTGATTTTGTTCTTAAAAAGTAAACATTCTACACTGCAGGGTGCATTAGTGATTGGCTAAGAACAATACTGAAAAAAGAGCAGTCTATTCATTCCAAAAACATTCTCTGATTCTAAAATTTACTGAAATTAGAATAAAATATACACAATGTGTTGATAACTCTGTTCCGTTCACTATATTCTATTTAACACATGTGTTCTGGTTCAGGTTTAAAGAGAATTTGAATGCCAAGCCACTGGAGACGAAGCAAAACCACCATCAAGTTGCTGTCTCATGCGCCGCTTCAAAAGGGAGGTATGCAAGTTGAACACTCCTAACCTCTTACTTATTTCTTTTTGGATTGCTCATTGGTGTCTGCTGTGCAAACTGCTTACACTAGGCATTGGTGTCTGTTTCTGTGCAAACTGCTTACACTAGGCATTGGTGTCCCTCCACTCCTCACAGCGCCCCCCTCTTCCTCCCTCCCGCCATTTCAAGTTTGGATCCGTGATTGCAGCTCCTCTTTTCTGTAATTGCAGCAATGTCGCTTGATGAGTTGATGTCGTTCATGATGTGATGTTCTGTATGCATATCAAGGTGCCTAACAACTACCAGCAGTTCATTAGCATCCCGACTGCCCATGTTAACTCCGCCTCCTACTTCTCGACGGACGCTGCATCCTTCCCCGGCAGGCTGGCAATGGCTGCGTGCCTGCGCCCTGCTGCTTCCACGCCGGTGTCGGCCACCGCGCCCAGTCGCCATGGCCAGCGGCAGCAGTCTCCTCGGCGGCCGGCAGTGTGCAGGTGTGCACCCTGGCACTGGGGACTGGAGACGTGCAACATAGAAGGCCAGCAGCTAGTAGCTGAGCAGCTGTACAGAGCCGGAGGTAAGATTGAGGTGGACCAGATTGCTAATTTCTACCCAGTACAGTACATGTTCGTTGTTTGCTAGAGAGTTGAGAGCTACCCAGTGCAAAGATGATGAATCCCAGCTTGTACAAATAAATGAATGATAAGCAGGCTAAGCAACATAATAACCAGGCTTCAGTTGTCTCCTAATTGCTATCCAGTACAGTACATGAACACATTCACATATTTGTTGAACTTCTCAATGCATGTACTATGTAGGCTTGAGACTGAGTTGCTTCTCAGGGTCAAGCTGGTGGGAGGGGTTTAGTGCATCCATGGTACTTGATATTAGATGTAATTTTTGTTATGATTATTAAGGAATGGGCAGCTAGTGATCTGTGTGGTTCTAGTGACAGGGCAGCTGCAGATGTAGACTACGGTGATGTGCACCGATAGTACTACAGTAGTAGCAACAGACTAGCCCATCTCTGAAGAAAAGCTTGTAACAAAATTGATGCATATGATTAAACTGATGTGTTATTTGCTGTCCGCATGTTAATATGCAAACAACAACAGAGCTAGTGATGCAATACCTGTATAATATGAAAACAACAACAGAGCTAGTGATGCTATGCTAAAATTAATGTGTACTTGTCAAACTCAAGATTATGCCTGTTAAAAATTTCAAATGTCCTTTTTTTCTTAAATTCAAAGAGTCCTTCTGGCTTGTGTAGGTGTCTTGCGACCTGTTCTAATTAATGTGTACAGTGCAAGCTCTTGTTTTTGTCTAAATGCGTGCACATAAGTTCAATTACCTTCTGAGAAATTGTTGATGCAATTTTTTTTCTGTTTCTCAAATACAAAATAGCTTGCTCCTTCTAGTTGTGGCATCCCCGCTGTTAATCTTTATGATGTTGTTCCTCACTAATATAATATTTACTGATTATTGGTAGTCACCAGTATTCACTGATAACTATGCCTCATTTTGATTGTTCTATTGTTATTTATGCCAAAAGGTTAACATGTTCAAATTTATTTTGTTCCTGACCATTTTGTTTTATAAAATGCAGATGGTGGCCTCTATTCATGATTCGTCGTGAGCTTTAGGATGAAGAAGTTGGAAGAAGCAATGCATGCTGGATCTAGGCATGCATGCATGCTCTAGTATCCCTGCTTCTGAACCTAGCTAGGGAGGTGCATGACTTTGTTGTAACGCTGATTTTTCTGGGAATTTTGCTGTACTGGTGATTTTGCTGAGAGTTTGGTGTATATTTGCTTGCCACTATGTTTACTTGAAATTTATTTCTGGATTGGAAAATATATTGGCATTGAATCTGGGCTGAATGTATATCTATGATGTAAATATTATTTGACTTGAAGAGGCACAACCCAAATCGAGAAGTGGATAAAATGTTTATTGGACCAAGTCTATTTGGGCTTTGAAAAGGCCATGGCCCAAAATATATTAGTGGGAACAAAGGCTGAAAATTAAAAAAAATTGTATTGTAAAATGACCGAGGCCCAAAAAGGAAATGGCATGTGAAAGGCCATGACCCAGAAAATAAAAAGGCTGAATTACTGGGCCAGGCCCATGTAGCTAGTGAAAATTAACAGAAAAATATATAAAAGGCTGAATTAATGGGCTCGGCCCATATAAACACCGAATTGGACCGGGCTGATTCTTGTGCTACATCAGATTGCCACGTCGGATGCCTACGTGGCCTGGGGAGGCTGCTAGTGACTAAAACACAACAGTAGGCATATTTTGGTCGTAAACGTCTACGACCTTCTCACACAGAAGGTCGTTATTTTCAGTTTACGACCGCCAGCTTTTGACCTTCTGTCTTTTGGTCACAAAAAGGCCGCAAATGAAAAACAATGACCTTTCAGTGACCAATAGTCAAGGTCACAAGTTAACATATTTCTTATAGTGTCGGTGTTGTTGTAGGCACCATGAGGGAACGTCGTGTCAAGGCTGCCGAGAAAAGGGACATCCTGCGAGAAGATGTTGGATCGTTTCCTGGCTTTGATCACAAAAGAGGCATTGGGCATGATGGGGCAAGCAATGTTGCTGGAGGTGATCCGCCGTCCAGCAGTGATCCTGGTCCGCTAACCAGATGAAGAATCAGATGCGAAGAAGAGCCCAAACTCGCCAGGTCATGCGCCAATGTGGCGAAGGAGTAGAGTCTGGGAAGAGTTGCAAGTAGCAATATTTTGGAGAATACACACCAGATGAGGTCCATTGCCACCGGATCACGTCCGGGTCAGGTCCAAGAGAGATGAGTTGGATTTTGCGCCATAGATCGATGTATTCAATAGTTGCCGCGACACCCATGGCTCCGCGAATGTCCTGAATCCAGGCCCGTCCCTGCGAAGCATCACATGCCAGACATTGTTTTTTAGCTTGTGAGGAACCAAGGTGGAGAGAGAAGGGGCGAGCTCGACGATCGATCGCCCCTCGAGCCAGTCATCTGCCAAGAATTGACACGTGCGACCATCACCAAGATACCAAGTTGTGGATACACGAACAAATTGTCTAACCTAGGGATCATAGGGGAGATGAAGCTGGTGCCATGGTCTCGACGCATCAGTCGCCTGCAGCCATAACCAACGAGTGTGGAGGGCACTCCCAGTGCGCCTCAAGTCATGGATTCCCAATCCACCCAGCTTGATAGGGCGACAAACTCTTTCCCAGTTGACTAGATAGTGGCCTCCGCAGGCATCAGGTTTGCCATGCTAGAGAAAGTCACAAATCCCGTTGATCTTCAGTATGGTTGCGTTGAGAGCCATAGCGAGCAGCAAGTGCGCCAACATGGCAGAGAGAACATGCCTAGCAAGAGCGAGACACTCCCCTCTTGACAGAAGAGATGCACGCCACGTGGGTGACATCCTGGCCATACGCTCCACAAGCGGTAGAAGGGTGGTGGTCGATGGTTTCTGAATGGAAATAGGCAAGCCAAGGTAGGTCATCGGGAAGGAAGCCACCGGGCAGACTAGCGCATCCCCAATTTCAACGATTTGCTCAGGCAAGCATCTGTTGGGGATGACAGAGCTTTTATGGAAGTTAGTGTGGAGACCAGATACCTGGAGGAACTCACGCATGATGACGATGATGTTGTCGGCGTATGGGGACACGCTCAAAGCTGCGTGGCGGTCGGTGAGGCGCCAAAGAACACCATATCGCATAGTGTGCATTAGCAGGGAGTTGAGAGAGCCGATCACCCATGTGAACAACATTGGGGATCGCCTTGCCACAGGCCTTTGACATGAAAAATTGGGGGTCCTGGTGTCTCGTTGATGAGTACCCAAGAGCTCGATACCCATTCTCGCCATCAACGTCCAAATCCTAGATGTCACATTGTCTCGAGGAGAAGAAGGCAGGAGAAGGAGTCAGATGCGCTGGATATTTCAAGCTTCAAGCGAACCCTGGGCACCTTGAGATTATGCAATAGACGCACGGTTTGCTACACCACGATGGAATTTTCATGGATGCTATAGCCGGCAATGCTTGCGCTTTGGCTGGAAGACACCAGATCACCCAGTCATGGATCCAGACGGAGTGAGAGCACCTTCGCGAACAACTTAGCAAGCAGGTGGATTAGACTAAAAGGTCTATAGTCAAACAAGGAAGATGCATCTTGTTTCTTGGGAACAAGAGTGAGCATGGCCTCGTTCGGCTTCTGAAATCCATGGCCGTTGAGCTAAAACAACTTATCAAAGGCTTCACAAATATCCTTTTTGATCACGGGCCAGCAGACCTGCAAAAATTCGAGGGTAAATCTGTTAGGGCCCGACGCCTTCCCGACAGGCAACAATTTGGCTTCTAGATTTCTTCCTTGGTGAATGGATGAAGATAAGTCGAACTCACGTGTATCCAGCGCTCCCAGATGAATGGAGAATTCCTGATTGTCAGGGGAACAACCAATGGGTGAGAAGTGGGAGAATGTAGCCTCCGCCATAGCTGCCTCGTCGGACGCGGTGTTGATGACCCACAAGTATAGGGGATCTATCATAGTCCTTTCAATAAGTAAGAGTGTCGAACCCAACGAGGAGCAGAAGGAAATGAGAAGCGGTTTTCAGCAAGGTATTCTCTGCAAGTACTGAAATAAGTGGTAACAGATAGTTTTGTGATAAGATAGATTGTAACGAGCAACAAGTAACAAAAGTAAATAAAGTGCAGCAAGATGGCCCAATCCTTTTGTAGCAAAGGACAAGCTAGAACAAACTCTTATAATAGGAAAATGCTCCCGAGGACACATGGGAATATCGTCAAGCTAGTTTTCATCACGTTCATATGATTCACGTTCGATACTTTGATAATTTGATATGTGGGTGGACCGGTGCTTGGGTGCTGTTCTTACTTTAACAAGCATCCCACTTATGATTAACCTCTATTGCAAGCATCCGCAACTACAACAAAAGTATTAAGGTAAACCTAACCATAGCATGAAACATATGGATCCAAATCAGCCCCTTACGAAGCAACACAAAAACTAGGGTTTAACCTTCTGTCACTCTAGCAACCCATCATCTACTTATTACTTCCCAATGCCTTCCTCTAGGCCCAAATAATGGTGAAGTGTTATGTAGTCGACGTTCACATAACACCACTAGAGGTTAGACAACATACATCTTATCAAAATATCAAACGAATACCAAATTTACATGACTACTCATAGCAAGACTTCTCCCTTGTCCTCAGGAACGAACGTAATTACTCACAAAGCATATTCATGTTCATAATCAGAGGGGTAATAATATGCATATAGGATCTGAACATATGATCTTCCACCAATTAAACCAACTAGCATCAACTACAAGGAGTAATCAACACTACTAGCAACCTACTAGCACCAATACCGGACTTTGAGACAAGAATTGGATACAAGAGATGAACTAGGGTTTGGAGATGAGATGGTGCTGGTGAAGATGTTGATGGAGATTGCCCTCTCCCGATGAGAGGAGCGTTGGTGATGATGATGGTGATGATTTCCCCCTCCGGGAGGGAAGTATCCCCGGCAGAACAGCTCTGCCGGAGCTCTAGATTGGATCCGCCAAGGTTCCGCCTCGTGGCGGCGGAGTCTCGTCCCGAAAAGTTCCTCTCTATTTTTTTCTCATCGAAAGACCTCATATAGGAGAAGATGGGCGCCGGAGAGCCACCAGGGGGCCCACGAGGTAGGGGGGCGTGCCCTAGGGGGGGCACCCCCACCCTCGTGAGAAGGGTGTGGGCCCCCTGGCCTTCATCTTTGGCGTGGATTTTTCTTTATTTCTTTTAAGACGTTCCGTGGAGTTTCAGGACTTTTGGAGTTGCGCAGAATAGGTCTCTAATATTTGCTCCTTTTCTAGACTAGAATTCCAGTTGCTGGCATTCTCCCTCTTTATGTAAACCTTGTAAAATAAGAGAAAATATCCATAAGTATTGTGACATAAAGTGAAATAACAGTCCATAATGCGATAAATATCGATATAAAAGCATGATGCAAAATGGACGTATCAACTCCCCCAAGCTTAGACCTCGCTTGTCCTCAAGCGAAAAGCCGATAACAATAAATATGTCCTCATGTTTAGAGGTAGAGGCGTCGATAAAAATAAAATACGGACATGAAGGCATCATGATTATTCTCATAACAGCAACATATATAGATTTTGTCATACGATTACTTATGTTCAAGTGATGATCTATTGACAATGCAAAAGTATAAATCATAAACCTTATTGGGCTCCGACAAACTATAATCTCAGTCATTGGACCAATTGCAATTTATCATAACATCGGAAAGAGTCTATGTCAGAGCTAAAAAGCAAGTCCACATACTCAACTATCATTTAGTCCTCCATAATTGCTAACACTCACGCGATACTTGTGGTTACGGAGTTTTAATCGGACACAGAGAAAGATAGGGGCTTATAGTTTTGCCCCACAACCTTTTACCTCAAGGGTAATGTCAACAATAATGGTTCATGCTCCCCTACATCCAATTAGATATATATATCATGTTCTTTCCAACATGCTGAGCTTGACAAAGGATAAAATGAAAAAGAAAAGGTGAAGATCACCATGACTCTTGCATAAGGTAGAAGATAATAATAAAGGATAGGCCCTTCGCAGAGGGAAGCAGAGGTTGCCATGCGCTTTTATGGTTGGATATATAAAATCTCAATGCGAAAGAACGTCACTTTATATTGCCCCTTGTGATATGAACCTTTATTATGCAGTCCGTGGCTTTTATTACTTCCACATCACAAGATCGTATAAAGCTTATTTCTCCCACACCAATCAATCATACATATTTAGAGCAATTTTTATTGCTTTGCACCGATGACAACTTACTTGAAGGATCTTACTCAATCCATAGGTAGATATGGTGGACTCTCATGGCAAAACTGGTTTAAGGATATTTGGAAGCACAAGTAGTATTTCTACTTGGTGCTGAGAATTTGGCTAGCATGAGGGGGAAAGGCAAGCTCAACAAGTTAGAGGATCCATGACAACATACTTTATCTCAGATATAAGAAAGACATGACTCATTACGTCGTCTTCCTTGTCCAACATCAACTCTTTAGCATGTCATATTTTAATGAGTGCTCCCAATCATAAAAGATGTCAATGATAATATATCTATATGTGAAACCTCTCTTTCCTTATTACTTCCTATTAATTGCAACAATGACCAAAGCTATGTCTGCCAACTCCCAACAACTTTTAATCATCATACTCTTTCTATGTGAAGTCATTACTCTCAATAAGATCAATATGAACTTTTTGTTTCTTTTTATTCTTTTTCTCTTTTCTTTTATTCACCCAAGATCATGGCAAAATAATCAAGCCCTTGACTCAACACTAATCTTTATTATATATAGCTCACGGACTCGATTACATAGAGAGATCATAAAGCAAAACTCAAAACTAGATCATGCCATAAACTTTATTCTACTAGATCAAGATACTACTAATAGGATCGAACTAAGAAAAATGGTAAAGATAAGAGTTGTGATTGTGATACGATACCGGGGCACCTCCCCCAAGCTTGGCAGTTGCCAAGGGGAGTGCCCATACCCATGTGATTATGTCTCCTTCTTTGTTGTTGGTGTAATATTCTTGGCGATTATTCCCCTCAGGATACGGTTCTCCTCCTCGAGCTTATTGACTTGCTGCTTGAGGTCCATTATTTCCTTATGAAGCTTCCCTGTGACAACTAAAGCTCCTTGCACCCAAGGGTGTTGCATAGACACGGGAGAACAAGTGACACTCCTCTTCATATTTTCATAAGTAAGAAATCTAACATTAGAAGGGATAACCGAGTTTGGAATAGCTGAGCTCTGTAGTTCCCCCATTGTGAACCCAGCTCGGAGGCGAGAGGTGACTTCTTGATCCTCCATAGCATCTACTCTCATCAAGTCAGCCTCCATCTCCTCCGTTGCTGGCCCAAAGTGGTCAGCATCGCTGTTTGCCCTTGGTTCCGGTGCCGGATTAGATACCTAGCTCTCCCCGATTGACTCTTGAGAAGACATCTTGCTCTAATCTGCAGCAGCAACATCTCGAAAACAAAAACAGAGGAAATTTGCGTGATACGGGAGTCAAAACCTTCGGGAGAATATATAATGAATTTTTACCGACCAAAATACGTAACGTGCAAGAAAACGGAGTCTGGAAAGCACACGAGGTGCTCACGAGGTAGGGGGGCGCGCCCAGGGGGGTAGGGCGCGCCCACCACCCTCGTGTCCTTCTCGGACTGCTACTTATTTTTCTAATTTTCTAAATAATCCAAAACGGAGAAATATTGCCTTAAAAATTGTTTTGGAGTCGGTTTACTTACCATACCACATACCTATTCCTTTTCGGAGTCTGAAATGTTCCGGAAAGTGTCCCTTATGTATTCCTCCGGGGTTACGGTTTCAATAATATTGGTTTCAACATTTATGGGATTACCTGAGATATAATGTTTAATTCTTTGACCGTTTACCACCTTCGGATTTGTGCCTTCGAAGTTGTTGATTTTTATGGCACCGGAACGATAGACCTCTTCGATAACATAGGGGCCTTCCCATTTAGAGAGAAGTTTTCCTGCAAAAAATCTTAAACGGGAGTTGTATAGCAATACATAATCACCTACATTAAACTCACGCTTTTGTATCCTTTTGTCATGCCATCTTTTAACTTTTTCTTTAAACAACTTGGCATTTTCATAAGCTTGGGTTCTCCATTCATCAAGTGAGCTAATATCAAATAACCTCTTCTCACCGGCCAGTTTAAAATCATAGTTGAGCTCTTTAATAGCCCGGTATGCCTTATGTTCTAGTTCGAGAGGTAAGTGACATGCTTTTCCATAAACCATTTTATATGGAGACATAGCCATAAGATTTTTGTATGCAGTTCTATAAGCCCATAGTGCATCATCAAGTTTCTTAGACCAATTCTTTCTAGACCTATTGACAGTCTTTTGCAAAATTAATTTCAGCTCTCTATTGCTCAACTCTACTTGACCACTAGACTGAGGGTGATAAGGAGATGCAATTCTATGATTAACATCATATTTAGCAAGCATTTTACGGAAGGCACCATGAATAAAGTGTGAACCACCATCAGTCATTAAATATCTAGGGACTCCAAACCTCAGGAAAATAACTTACTTAAGCATTTTAATAGAAGTGTTATGATCAGCACTGCTAGTTGGAATAGCTTCTACCCACTTAGTAACGTAATCAACAGCAACTAGAATATGTGTGTATCCATTAGAGGCAGGAAAAGGTCCCATATAATCAAAGCCCCAAACATCAAACGGTTCAATAACAAGTGAATAATTCATAGGCATTTCTTGACGTCTACTAATATTACCAATTCTTTGACATTCATCACTAGACAAGACAAACTTACGGGAATCCTTGAAGAGAGTAGGCCAATAAAAACCAGATTGCAATACCTTATGTGCAGTTCTATCTCCAGCGTGGTGTCCTCCATAAGACTGGGAATGACACTTGCGTAGGATCTGTTCCTGTTCATGCTCAGGTACACAACGTCTAATAACACCATCTACTCCTTCTTTATAAAGATGTGGGTCATCCCAAAAGTAATGCCTTAAATCATAGAAAAACTTTTCCTTTTGTTGGTATGTGAAGCTAGGGGGTATAAACTTAGCAACAATATAATTAGCATAATCAGCATACCATGGAGTACTACGAGAAGTACTTATAACATTTAATTGTTCATCAGGAAAACTATCATTAATAGGTAGTGGGTCATCAAGAATATTTTCTAACCAGACAAATTGTCTGCAACGGGTTTCTCAGCTCCCTTTCTATCAACAATATGAAAATCAAATTCTTGTAGCAAGAGAACCCATCTAATGAGTCTAGGCTTAGCATCTTTATTTTCCATAAGATATTTAATAGCAGCATGATCAGTTTGGATAGTTACTTTAGAATCAACAATATAAGATCTGAACTTATCACAAGCAAATACAACTGCTAAAAGCTCTTTTTCAGTAGTAGCATAATTTCTTTGAGCATTGTCTAGAGTCTTACTAGCATAATGAATAACATTTAATTTATTATCAACTCTTTGCCCTAGAACAACACCTACAGCATAATCACTAGCATCACACATAATTTCAAAGGGTAAATTCCAATCAGATGGCTGAACAATAGGTGCAGTGACTAATGCTTTCTTAAGTATTTCAAATGCTTCTACACAATCATCATCAAAGACAAATGGTATATCTTTTTGCAATAAATTGGTCAGAGACCGAGAAATTTTGGAGAAGTCCTTAATGAACCTCCTATAAAATCCAGCGTGACCAAGGAAACTTCTTATACCTTTGATGTCCTTGGGACATGGCATCTTTTCAATAGCATCAACATTGGCTTTAGCAACTTCAATACCTCTTTCAGAAACTTTGTGCCCCAAGACAATACCTTCATTAACCATAAAGTGGCACTTTTCCTTCAATACAAGATTAGTTTCTTCACATCTCTGCAAAACTCGATCAAGATTGCTCAAGCAATCGTCAAAAGAGGAACCATAGACGGAAAAGTCGTCCATGAAAACCTCACAAATCTTTTCACAAAAGTCAGAGAATATAGCCATCATGCATCTTTGAAAGGTAGCAGGTGCATTACATAAACCAAAAGGCATACGTCTATAAGCAAAAGTACCAAAAGGGCATGTAAAAGTAGTCTTTGATTGATCTCTAGCCAACACATGTATTTGAGAGAAACCAGAATAACCATCTAGAAAGCAATAGTGTGTATGTTTGCATAATCTTTCTAGCATTTGATCAATAAAAGGTAAGGGGTAATGATCTTTCTTAGTAGCTTTATTTAATTTGCGGAAATCAATTACCATCCTATAACCTGTGATAATTCTTTGTGGAATCAATTCATCTTTATCATTAGGAACAACAGTAATACCTCCCTTCTTAGGGACACAATGGACATGACTTACCCACTCACTATCAGCAACGGGATAGATTATACCTGCCTCCAGAAGCTTTAGTATTTCTTTTCTTACCACTTCTTTCATTTTAGGATTCAGACGTCGTTGAGGATCACGAACTGGTTTGGCATCTGCTTCCAAATTTATTTTATGTTGACATAGAGTGGGACTAATGCCCTTAAGATCATCAAGAGTATATCCAATAGCAGCACAATGCTTCTTCAGAGTTTTCAATAATCTTTCTTCTTCATGCTCTGAAAGGTTAGCACTAATAATAACAGGATATATCTTATTTTCATCAAGATAAGCATATTTAAGATTATCAGGCAGAGGTTTGAGCTCAAACAAGGGATCACCCTTGGGTGGAGGAGGATCCCCTAAAATTTCAACAGGCAAGTTGTGATGCAGAATAGGTTCCTGTTTAAAGAATACTTCATCTATTTCCCTTCTTTCATTCGTGAACATATCATTTTCATGGTCTAACAAATAGTGTTCTAAAGGATCACTAGGAGGTACGGCAATAGAAGCAAGACCAATAATTTCATCCTTACTAGGTAATTCTTCCTCACGATGTTGTTTACTAAATTTAGAGAAATTAAACTCATGAACCATATCATCCAAACCAACAATAACAATATTCTTAGTGCAGTCTATGGTAGCATTGACATTATTTAAGAAGGGTCTACCAAATATAATTGGACAAAAGCTATCTTGCGGAGAAGTAAGAACAAGAAAATCAGCAGGATATTTAGTTTTCCCACACAAGACTTCAACATCTCTAACAATTCCAATTGGTGCAATAATATCTCTATTAGCAAGTTTAATAGTAACATCAATATCTTCTAACTCAACAGGTGCAATTTCATTCTTAATTTCTTTGTATAAGTCATGAGGTATAACACTAGCACTAGCACCAATATCACATAAGCCATGATAACAATGATCTCCTATTTTAACAGAAATAACAGGCACGCCTACCACAGGTCTATGTTTATCTTTATCACAAGGTTTAGCAATTCTAGCAGTTTCACCTTCGAACTGAATAACATGCCCATCAATATTATCAGACAAGAGATCTTTAACAATAGCAATATTAGGTTCTACTTTAACTTGCTCAGGAGGTGTATAAGTTCTAATATTACTTTTACAAACAACAGTTGAAGCTTTAGCATGATCCTTTATTCTAACAGGGAAAGGTGGTTTCTCAATGTAAGAAGTAGGAACAATAGGATCATTATAAGTGATAGTCTTTTCTTCAACTTTAATAGGTGCAACTACTTTTACTTCTATGGGAGGATGATATTTAAACCACTTCTCCTTAGGGAGATCAACATAAGTAGCAAAAGATTCACAGAAAGAGGCTACTATCTCAGAGTCAAGTCCATATTTAGTGCTAAACTTACGGAAAATATTGGTGTCCATAAAATATTTAACACAATCAAACTTAGGTGTCATACCTGACTCCTTACCTTCGTTGAGGTCCCAATCTTCAGAGTTGTGTTTAATTCTATCTAATAAATTCCATCTGAATTCAATAGTCTTCATCATAAAAGAGCCAACACAAGAAGTATCGAGCATGGTGCGATTGTTTTCAGAAAGCCGAGCATAAAAACTTTGCATAATTATTTCTCTTGAGAACTCATGATTGGAGCATGAATATAACATTAATTTAAGCCTCCCCCAAGCTTGAGGGATGCTTTCTCCTTCGCGAGGCCAGAAATTATATATATAATTGCGATCACGATGGACAAGATGCATAGGGTAATACTTTTGATGAAATTCCAGCTTCAATCTTTTATAGTCCCACGATCTCATATCATCACATAGCCTATACCATATCAATGCGTCTCCCTTCAAAGATAAAGGGAAGACCTTCTTCTTAGCAGCATCATCGGGTATACCTGCAAGCTTAAATAATCCACAAACTTCATCCACATATATTAAGTGATCATCAGGATGCTTTGTTCCATCTCCTGTAAAAGGATTAGCTAGCAGTCTTTCTATCATACCCGAAGGATACTCATAAGGAATTTCATTTTCAATAGGTTCAGTAAGTTGAGGAGCAACTCTTTGCTCTACTAGACGGGGTGAAGATACCCCGAACAAGCCCCTCAGAGAATTACTTTCCATAGTAACAAGTGACAGTAAATTTCAGCACACTATATAAATTTTTCCTTACCAAATTCCACCTACCAAAGGCACTACACTCCCCGGCAACGGCGCCAGAAAAGAGTCTTGATGACCCACAAGTATAGGGGATCTATCATAGTCCTTTAGATAAGTAAGAGTGTCGAACCCAATGAGGAGCAGAAGGAAATGATAAGCAGTTTTCAGCAAGGTATTCTCTGCAAGTACTGAAATAAGTGGTAACAGATAGTTTTGTGATAAGATAGATTGTAACGAGCAACAAGTAACAAAAGTAAATAAAGTGCAGCAAGATGGCCCTATCCTTTTGTAGCAAAGGACAAGCCGGAACAAACTCTTATAATAGGAAAAGCGCTCCCGAGGACACATGGGAATACCGTCAAGCTAGTTTTCATCACGTTCATATGATTCGCGTTCGATACTTTGATAATTTGATACGTGGGTGGACCGGTGCTTGGGTGCTGTTCTTACTTGAACAAGCATCCCACTTATGATTAACCTCTATTTCAAGCATCCGCAACTACAACAAAAGTATTAAGGTAAACCTAACCATATCATGAAACATATGGATCCAAATCAGCGCCTTACGAAGCAACCATAAACTAGGGTTTAAGCTTCTATCACTCTAGCAACCCATCATCTACTTATTACTTCCCAATGCCTTCCTCTAGGCCCAAATAATGGTGAAGTGTTATGTAGTCGACGTTCACATAACACCACTAGAGGTTAGACAACATACATCTTATCAAAATGTCAAACGAATACCAAATTCACATGACTACTCATAGCAAGACTTCTCCCTTGTCCTCAGGAACGAACGTAATTACTCACAAAGCATATTCATGTTCATAATTAGAGGGGTAATAATATGCATATAGGATCTGAACATGTGTTCTTCCACCAATTAAACCAACTAGCATCAACTACAAGGAGTAATCAACACTACTAGCAACCTACTAGCACTAATCCCGGACTTTGAGACAAGAATTGGATACAAGAGATGAACTAGGGTTTGGAGATGAGATGGTGCTGGTGAAGATGTTGATGGAGATTGCCCTCTCCCGATGAGAGGCACGTTGGTGATGACGATGGTGATGATTTCCCCCTCCGGGAGGGAAGTATCCCCGGTAGAACAGCTCTGCCGGAGCTCTAGATTGGATCCGCCAAGGTTCTGCCTCGTGGCGGCGGAGTCTCGTCCCAAAAAGTTCCTCTCTATTTTTTTTCATCGAAAGACCTCATATAGGAGAAGATGGGTGTCAGAGAGCCACCAGGGGCCCACGAGGTAGGGGGGGGTGCCTAGGGGGGGGCGCCCCCCACCCTCGTGAGAAGGGTGTGGGCCCCTTGGCCTTCATCTTTGGTGTGGATTTTTCTTTATTTCTTTTAAGACGTTCCGTGGAGTTTCAAGACTTTTGGAGTTGCGCAGAATAGGTCTCTAATATTTGCTCCTTTTCCAGACCAGAATTCCAGCTGCCGGCATTCTTCCTCTTTATGTAAACCTTGTAAAATAAGAGAAAATAGCCATAAGTATTGTGACATAAAGTGAAATAACAGTCCATAATGCGATAAATGTCGATATAAAAGCATGATGCAAAATGGACGTATCAGGTGTCATCACCAACATGAAGGCTGAAGATGTGGTTTTTCTGATGGCAATGGGCAGCGTTAATCTTGAAGAATGCTGAGCAGGTAATGCCCTCACGAAGCCAGGAGAAACTAGCCCTTTGGAGCGCGATGGAACATTCCAAAGATGCCAACCCTAGGCATGCACCTTTGAGCTTCCGCTGAAGCCATCACTGCAAAATTTACTCTATTCAGTGACAAAAACCTTGGCGAAAACATGAACCGTCGCCTAAAACCATTTTCTGTGGTGGTCCACCATCACGAGGTGTTTCCCTCCCGGGGCAGGGCCCTAGCAACTTTGGCGACGTTTTGGGTTGATATTTTGCGATGTATTGGGCCGTCACTACGCATGTCCATTTTCTGGGACGAGTCTCATTGTCACACTTAATGTTGGTGGGTTAATTTTTTGCAAATGTAAATAAAAATAACATGTAATTGTTTTTCAGCTAATTCATTTACGGGATCTCTTTTCATAATAGCGGGAACTTGGAATTGGGATCGTCTGGTTCCCTCCTAACAAAGGGATTTGGGATCGTCGGCTTAGGGCCCTCTGTCATACCACACCCCTAGTAGCGAGTCGAGAGGCCGTCACGATGAGGTGAATGTGGCTGCAAGGGTACGACGAGACCACACGCTACAGTTGAAGGGTGAAGTCGCGTGCGACAGCGGCAGCGTCAAACAGGGGTGATTTCAGGTTAGATCTGTTTACTGAAAACATCATATAGTAGCAAATATCAGGTGCGTTCTATTTACTTTTCATGTTGTACAGGAAATGCATCCTGGTTTGAGTACTCATGGAATGGTCCTCACGCCACCGTACATGGCTGGTGTGAATCAATTTATGGAATTCGCGCTTGCTCACAACAATGGGTCGAAGATATGTTGTGCCCATGCAGAAATTGCCGTAATGGGACCCACTAAAATATTGATGTTGTCCGATGTCACATAAATGTCACTGGTATGCTCAGGTCCTATACGACTTGGATCTATCCCGTCGCGCCGCCGAAGCAGCACGCAGGTCCTGCTGCGTTGTTGATGCGGCATACTGGTCAGGCCATGCCGCGGAAGCAGAAGAAATGTCTCCCCGCGCCGCGAATGCAGCAGAGATGTCCTCCCGCGCCCGGCAGCTTGGGAAAATGTCTCGTGGGCAGGCGAGGACTCTTACAGGTGCATGCATGTGATCGTCTATAGCCAGATGGATCAGATCTCCGGCTGGGTGAGGTTGCAGGACGACATGAAACCCTCCTTTGCCGGCGTCATCCGGCAACTAAATGAGAGCAATGGGAAGCTCCGGGCTGAGCGCGACCTGCTAAGGGCGAAGATCGTCGGAAGTGCGGAGCTGCAGGAGGAGACCACTGCCTTGTTGAAGAGGACCGACGTCTTTGTCGAGAAACTTATGGACGAGAATGCCATGCTGCACATCGAGCATAGAAGGCTGGTGGAGGAATCCGTGGATGCTCTCAAGAAGCATCTTGAGGACAAGAAAGAGCTCATCGCCGCTCACTGCGGAGACTAGTTCCCGCGGCCTGCAGCAACGCATCAAGAAAGTAGAGATCAGCGAGCCAGATTGTTGTCTTCCTTCTTCTTTTGCCCTTGTGTATTTAGGGCGTTGCCGCATGTGGCTTTTTAAAATTATGTTCCTAAATATGTAAGACAATTATTATCCACTGTCATCGTCCTTATCATCATGCTTGCTATAAGTCACAGTCGATGCTATATAGGTCCGTTGGATATTACATCAAGATCCGTGCAAAACTTTCATTTTAGATTTTCATTTTTCTCTCTTAAATCTCAGTCCAGTGAGATATATAGCCACACCGTAGAACAGGGGCTCAAGCACCATTAATGGAGACGTTGGGAGGGAGGTGCGCAGCGGGTAGCGGTCAAAGGGCTCTCCTCCCGATGAGCACGCGCAGGGGTCTGATCGCATGCCTCCTTTACTCAAATAGCTACCCCGCACAACACCTTCTAGCCAATAAAAAAAGGGGACACATGGCGGCACGTAATTGGTAAGTAGAACAACCATGGTTTCAATAATACTTGTGTTTCCGTTTTGTAACGTGACAACACTTGTTCCAAAATGACTTTGTTGATTGTTAATGTGTGCGCCTTCGCAAATCGGACAGAAAAATTACCACATCATGTTGATGCCATGTCATGACACCATGCCAAGTTTCATGATTTTCAGGCATGTTTTGGATTTACAGGAATTAAAAAACCAAGTTTCTCAATCTTTCTGACCGAGCCACGACGCCTAGATGTTTGAATTTCATTCTCATTTCTTGCATGGGACCTAGAAATTCACCCAAGGACACACATGTGATTTTTCAACCAACTTTGGTGCACTAGAGCATGTGCTTGTAGTTCAAATTTAAATTATGCACATTAAATGCCCAGAAACTCAATTAATGTATACAAAGGCCAAACGAATCCGGAATAATTCCAAAATTTAGCACGATACTTCTATTTGGTCTAATCTACGTGTATAAAAAAATTAAGGCGGGAGAAGGCGGTGTACGTATGTCGTTTCGCACACGGAGGTGACAAGTTCCCTCTCGAAACCACTAGCCTTCTTGAGGGAAGCTCTGGTTTGCAAGAAGCTTACACCAAAGCTTGTCCCAATTCGGCCAAAAAATTTACCGCAGCATGTTGGTGCCATGTCATGACACCATGTCAAGTTTCATGATTTTCAGATGTGTTTTGGATTTACAGGAATTAAAAAACCAAGTTTCTTAATATTTCCGGCCGAGCCACGATGCCCAGATATTTGAATTTCATTCCCATTTCTTGCATGGGACCTAGAAATTCACCCAATGACACACATGTGATTTTTCAACCAACTTTGGTGCACTGGAGCATGTGCTTGTAGTTCAAATATGAATTATGCACATTGAATGCCCAAAAACTCAATTAATGTATAAAAAAGGCCAAACGAACCCGAAATAATTCCAAAATTTAGCATGATACTTCTATTTGGTCTAATCTGCCTATGTAGAAGGCAGTGTACGTATGTCGTTTCACATATAGAGGTGACAAGTTCCCTCTCGGAACCACGAGCCTTCTTGAGGGAAGCTCCGGTTTGCAAGAAGCTTACAACAAAGCTTGTCCCAATTCGGCCAAAAAATTTACCGCAGCATGTTGGTGCCATGTCATGACACCATGCCAAGTTTCATGATTTTCAGGCGTGTTTTGGATTTATAGGAATTAAAAAACCAAGTTTCTCAATCTTTCCTGCCGAGCCACGACGCCCAGATGTTTGAATTTCATTCCCATTTCTTGCATGGGACCTAGAAATTCACCCAAGGGAACACATGTGATTTTTCAACCAACTTTGGTGCACTAGAGCATGTGCTTGTAGTTCAAATTTGAATTATGCATATTAAATGCCCAGAAAATCAATTAATGTATAAAAGGCCCAACAAACTCGGAATAATTCCAAAATTTAGCATGATATTTCTATTTGGTCTAATTTTCCTGTGTAAAAAAATTAAGGCAGGAGAAGGCAGTGTACGTATGTCATTTCGCACACGGAGGTGACACTTTCCCTCTTGGAACCACGAGCCTTCTTGAGATAAGCTCCGGTTAGCAAGAAGCTTACACCAAAGCTCGTCCCAATTCAGCCAAAAAAATTACCGCAACATGTTGGTGCCATGTCATGACACCATGCCAGGTTTCATGATTTTCAGGCGTGTTTTGGATTTACAGGGATTAAAAAACCAAGTTTCTCAATCTTTTTGACCAAGCCACGACGCCCACATGTTTGAATTTCATTCTTATTTCTTGCCTGAGACCTGTAAATTCACCCAAAGACACACATGTGATTTTTCAACAAACTTTGGTGCATTGGAGCATGTGCTTGTAGTTCAAATTTGAATTATGCATATTAAATGCCCCAAAACTCAATTAATTCAAAAAAATGGCAAACAAACTCGTAATATTCCAAATTGAAACACGACACTCATGTATTAGTTGCATGTTCACTGTACGTAGTTCTAGCAATTCAAACACCATCCTTTTCCTCCGTAACACCATTTTGTCTTTCAAAACATAATGAAAAAAATTAGGTATACCACAAATAGTTTATTAGAAAGAATCGTGTAGGATGCAATATAAAATATCTTGGCGCATTATCTTGTCTGGCTTACGCAGGAAGCTTCGTCGTCTACAGTCCACTGCCCCTGCTTGAACCACACTTGTGCGCAAGTTTCTCGCGGCACCGAGCGAATTTTTTTGCCACCGCTGAAATATCTATCTCCCCGCCCCCTCCCTCCCACCAAAAGCCACATTTCCACTGTTCCTCATTGCCTTCCAAGTTCAAACATTCACTGCTGCTTTACTGGCAGCTCAGCCTCCTCATCGGCGACCCTTCTTCTTGCAGCGCCGCCTCCTCGCCGGCTACCCTTCTTCTTGCAGCGCTACCTCCTCGCCAGCGACCCTTCTTCTTGCAGCACCGCCTCCTCGCCGGCGACCCTTCTTCTTGCTGCGCGGCGTCCTTGCTGCCGACCCTTCTTCTTGCTGCGCAGCCTCGTCGATATGGTCAGGTAATCCACACCCCACCCACACCATCCTCCTCTTTCCCGCCCCACATGCCCCGACCGACGGCACGACACCTTCCACTGAAAACACTGTCCCCTCCTCCAATTAAGCACCGCCCACAGCCATTTTGCATGCAGTATAACATGGAGCTCAGTAGCATGCGGCCGCATGCGCTCACGAGGTCGCTATGGATGCCATGCATGTCGACCACCAGATCTTGGAGGAGCACCTCGTCTTCGAGGCCACCATCGACACCGCCACGCGGTTGTCTACTTTAAAATACAGTTTGTGCTGTTTTCTCAAGGCCACCGCCAGTGCCTTCTAGTGATTTGTCCTCTGTAATGTTAATATGCAATCTGATGTTCAGTTAACAGTTTGGTCCTCTGAAATGAATGTTCAATTAACACTTTGGTCCAACAATTGCTACATTTCGTAGTACTGTTCTCAAGCATTCTTTGTTTTGTTAACTGTCTTATCTTCCAGTACATGTTTCTATTCTGCAATGTCGTGCTCAGTTTACTATTTTGGTTCATTTGGTCTGCTGTCCATTTAACTGTTTGGTTCAGTTCTGCAATTTGATTTTCATTTGCTGTGGGTACAATTTTGTATTGTTATGCATGTGACACCAATCGAATTTGGCTGTACTCAGTACATATTCTACTGATAGTATGGCAACTCTCAGTTGACCTAATCAAGATCTTCCTTATGTGTGTTGTAGGGAAACAATGGGAGACACTGCGGTTTACCATTGAAGTTTGTTCAAGCAGGGTCCTTTGGCTAATAGCACATTATTGTGCAGTTGCAGGAATCATTCGAATATTTAGGTTTCTTACAATTTGGTCTTGCACATGTAGGTCCTGCTGTCAGAGGCTTAGACCCACTGTTCGACCCATTTTGCATGTGGGGAAATGAGATGTCCATGAATATCGGTCAAGTCAAGAAACTCGAAAAGATTGTTAGGATGAAGAAACTTGCGACGAATAACAGCAAGATCTTTGTTTGCACAATGAAGAAGACATCAATCAACTATAGGATGGTACTAGCTCTTTTACCTTGTTTTTACCCCTTGCGCCATTTCAAAATTTATAACAACGATTTATGCATAGCTTTGTTTTCAGTACTTTTCAAAGCAGTTCACCGATGATTATCTCTCGAACCACCTGCATGGTCAAGAGGCGAGGAAGGTATTCATTCAACACCCACGGTACAATATTGAAGTCTTGCTGAAGAGGATGAAGGTTGGGCGGGCAATTATCCATAGCCACTGGCCTAAAGTTGCCAGGACATTCAACATCACTGAAGGCTCAATATTTGCCTTCTGCTTCTGCAGTTTCCAAGATGAGATTCATGTGTCTATTTACCATGTATGATGCTACTTTCCAAAGGTTTTTGATGCTGCATGTGAAACTTGGTGCTGTTGTGTAATGGCATAACTGAGTGCCAAAGCTATCTGATGTAATTCGATTATGAAATCCTAGTTGCTATTATACGGATATGAAATATCTGCTGTGTTTTATAAGAAATATCAGTTTGATTAGTACATGGATTATCAACAATAGGCTAATTATCCTGCTTATTGGGGTTTTCTATTGCAGACGATTACTCAAACAATATCGTGGGCGATGAACTCAAATAACCCGCACGGTTTCTGGAAAGTAGGCGTGTTCGATCAACTAACAATCACACACGGCTTCCGGCAGCGAACTGTTTGCGTTAGGCCACCTTGCACAAACGTTTCCACACAAAGAACTGTGTGTGATATACATACCTACGGAAATGTTTTTCTAGGATTCACCATGTGGGATGTACATACCCACGGAAATGTTTTTCTCGGATTACCGTGTGGGATGTACATACCTACGGAAATGATTGGGTTTCGATGCCTCGCCAGATCGCACACGAGCTCATTTGGTGTCCCAGGAGGGCCTATCCCCGACGATTTCTGGGTCGTGTGGGAAGGACCCCCCTATCGCCAACACTCACTTGGCGACGGTTCCAAATGCCATCATGGAAAGGGGTTAAAAACTGTTTATATAGCACGTCGTTGTACCAGTGTATGGAAACAACAGATGTATGCATGGGAAAACCTTTCAATTTGCGTGTGATGCTTATTTTGTCCATTCATGATTATCCTGCATATGGGACTACCTCCTGTCGGAGCACAAAGGGTTATTACGCATGTGTGCATCGCGATGAGAATCCTTGCTTTCAGATTCTTCATCTCGTCGTAGAATTCATCAATGATCAATCTGGCTACTTCCCCGAGCGAATTCAAAGGCTTGCTTGCATCATCCGGAACAACTCATTCAGCCTGGATGTCCTTGTGGAAAAACCTACGAATGTATATTGTTCCTTGAGGAGGAACTTCCGCAGGGATGTGCCTACTCTTGGCAACTGATATACCTGGTAAATGAGACAACTAGAGTCATCGCAAAGCTGGATGACTCCTGCCTTGTCCCGCGAGGGAGTGTACTTGAGGTCTATGACGAGGAAGAAAAGTTCATACACTCGCATGTACGCCTCGCTCTCTTATATCCATTTGTCAACAATTTTAATCTCATTGGTATAGACGGTGCAGATGGTACAACCGTCATGGAGGTCGACACGGCGCTCCCGAGTGAACGGGGCTAGTAAGCCCGGCATCACCATCCTGTCGCCGCCGAGGGCGCCGGAAGATCCAGCGTGAGACATGGTGCTAGTGATAGAAAGATGTGGGGAGAGATTGAGAGTGGAATGGGGAAGGCGATGGAGAGGGGAGTTGGCAACCGCTTAAATCGGTGGGAGACGAGGAGGCCGCCAAAATAGTTTGAATGACAGCCATACCAGGCGTGCGCTGTGTAGACATGATCTGCCCGTGCCCCGTTCATATGAGGATGATGAGGAGGCCAGGAAGACTTGACCATCCGTTGCTTTTTTCTTTCTACACACAATATACGTGAGAGTGCATTGCTTTTTTTCAACACGCAAAGACTATGAAAGTGCTCTCGGTGTATTGTGGAAGCGCCTCATATTGTTTTCAAAAGATGTGGTCATGCATTTTGAAAGCCCTTGCTAGTATTTTCCTGAAAGTGCTCACACTATTCACGAAAAAACATTTGCAGAGTTAACAAAGATACAATCACATATTTCTGTACATCATCACACAAATTATTCTATGTAAGTAAGTATAATGCAATAACACACAACATCTTTGACCTACTACAATCATAGTTAGAACATACGATCTCTCAATCTAAATGAACATACTACTAGTTGAATGTAGACACACAAGTTCTTGCAATACCTACTACAATCATAGTTAGAACATATGTTCGCTCAATCTAAATAAACATACTACTACTTGAATGTACACACCCAAGTTGTTGCTATTCATCACCCGTTGTTTCTCTTCCGGCGCTTCCAGCCGCTCGAAGATCCCTCGTCTTTGTTCTTACGGGGGCAGAGTCATTCCCTCAATGGTGGTTGGAGAAGGTAACGTAGCATGTCCTTAATGATTAGAATCCTATGGTACAACTCATAGCTAACATACCCGTCTTTTGCTGCGTACTCGAGGTGCAACAAGAAAATCGGCTTCCACTCCCCGTACTGGTGCTTGTCCCTTGGGAATGATCTCTTCATGTTCTGGTATGATAGGTCGATGATGAACGCTGCAAGGTCACCCCTGGACTCCCTTTCTCCACCACCTTTGACGCGGAACTGCTCTTGGATGTTGACATGGTGTTCATCTGGAATCATTATCCATGCATGGGAAATCATGATCTTGTCACCCCTCGTGTCCACGCTTGCAGAAGTTATCGATTTGTGTTGCAAGAATTGATCCAATGCTTGGCACCACTCGGATCTACAGTAGTGGTACACGAGGACATGCTCGCGCATTGTGAGTTGCACGACGGCGACCCTTTGTCGTCTGTAACTGCTCGAATGGTTGTACTCGAGGTCCAGTCCAATGAAATTCTTCTTCTCCTCCTAGATCCATTGCTCGTACATGGCGATGAATCGCTCCATAGTCCTAGGTTTGTTGGTGTACACCACCTCCAACACGGTTGTGCTATGGGCAGTGATGTGGTGGGTCTCTGCTATTAGTTTCTTATCGTCCATGGCTGTAGGGAGGTGGTGGGGAGTTGTGGAGGACGAGGAACGACCGAGGAAGAAGATACAAATGGATGCGATAAAAGGAATGCGATTGTTAATTTCTCATGCAAAAAAGGTAACCGACCAGAGCAGTTTCGACGTCGCCTGACAGTTCCAGGATGCATGGGAATCAGGCTTCAACGCTAGCAATTTTTTATGTTTTTTAGTTGAAGCAATTTTTTGGTGGGTTCGAGCAATATATTTTGTGCCGCGCCGACATTGCACGCTCGACGTGCCTGAGTTGTGCATGGTCTTCATATGGCACGCTCCACTTGTTTTATTTTAAAGGGTATCAAATTATGACGTGACAACTGGCACTCTAGACTTTAATTTCTAACCGGGTGTGACACTTGACACGATGAACTTGCTTTATTCAAGATACCAACACAAATGAAACATATGTGCATTGCAAACCAATTGGGTTCACCTTACATATACAATGAACATCCCAACACATGAACATTTACCCATCAATAGTACATAGGCAAAAGTAAAATGTCAAATGCACATACTTTTGTGAACATTCACCCATGGAGGCACCTTTCTGCTTGCTCGTGGTAGAAGCTCAGAGTATGACGTGACAACCAGCCATACGCACTACAATGGGTAAACAGTACACTTCACATGATAAATGAACAAAATGATTGTGCATTTCAAACCTCTTGGGTTCACCTTGAATATGTGAGGAACATGGTACCACATGAACACATATTGCCATGATTAGAATTATAGAAGGAAAAAAATGTCAAATACAGATAGTTTCATCACCAATCAACTATGGTCGTTATATGACACCATGCATAACCTAAGCTTGTCTGCACATGAAAGTCCATAGTGCGATGAAAACAATGAATGGTACTTTAAAAATTTTCACATCACTAAGTGTCGTTGTATTAAACATAGGTGTGTAATACCCAACTTATGCACAGACAAGTAGTAGCTCCCCCGCAAAGTTAAAGCCTTAGTGAAGGCCTCCAACTCAAAGTAAGTAGCTCTTTGAGAGATCAAGGAGTGCATCAAGAAGACCAATACAAACTACAGAAACGAAGTACTAGGAGCAACCCCTTGCCGGCAAGGCAGGGCCGGCAAGATGAAGGCCCGGCAATCCCCGCGGCAAGGAGACCCCCCTCAACCGCTGGCGCTCCACCTCACCAGCAAGTTGTTAGCTATTCGGAGAGGTGTCGAGCCCACAGGCGACGCGGTGGAGCTCGTGTGCACGTGTCGGCTCGCCAAAAGGAAAATTACCTTTATTGACATCCGTCCTAATGGCACGTTGATACGTCTCCAACATATCTATAATTTTTGATAGATCCCCCTCAACCGCTGGCGCTCCACCTCACCAGCTACCTGTTAGCTATTCGGAGAGGTGTCGAGCCCGCAAGTGACACGGTGGAGCTCGTGTGTACGTGTCGGCTCGCCGAAAGGAAAATTACCTTTATTGACATCCGTCCTAATGGCACGTTGATACGTCTCCAACATATCTATAATTTTTGATTGTTCCATGCTATTATATTATCCAAACAGAACAAAACTTTTTGAAATTTTTTCTTGGACTAGAAGACAACCACGAAGCTTCGGGAGGAGGCCAGAGGAGCCACATGAGGGCCACAAGCCCTAGAGGCGCGCCCTAGGGGGGAGCGCCCCCCAGACTTGTGGGCCCCTTGGGAATCCCCTAACCCTAACTCCAGCTCTATAAATACCCAAATATTCCCCTTACACCAGAGGGCACACCAAAAATATGTTTCCGCCGCCGCAAGCTTCTGTTCACGTGAGATCTCATCTTGGGGCCTTTTCCGGCACTCTGCCGGAGGGGGATTCGATCACAGAGGGCCTCTACACCAACCTTGTTGCCCTTCCGATGATGTGTGAGTAGTTTACCATGGACCTAAGGGTCCATAGCTAGTAGCTAGATGGCTTCTCTCTCTCTCTCTCTCTCTCTTTGATCTTCAATACAATGTTCTCCTCGATGTTCTTGGAGTTCTATTCGATGTAATCTTCTTTTGCGGTGCACTTGTTGAGATCCGATGAATTGTGGATTTATGATCAAATTATCTATGAATATTATTCAAGTCTTATCTGAACTCTTTTATTCATGATTAAGATAGCTTTGTATTTCTCTCAGATCTATTGATTTGGTTTGGCCAACTAGATTGATTTTTCTTGTAATGGGAGAGGTGCTTTGTGATGGGTTCAATCTTGTGTTGTCCTCACCCAGTGACAATAGGGGTAGCGAGGCACGTATTTGTATTGTTGCCATTAAGGATAAAAAGATGTGGTTTTGACCATATTGATTGGATCTATCCCTCTACATCATGTCATCTTACTTAAGGTGTTACTCCGTTCTTGTTAACTTAATACACTAGATGCATGCTAGATAGCAGTTGATGTGTGGAGTAATAGTAGTAGATGTAGGCAGGAGTCGGTGTACTTGTCACGGACGTGATGCCTATCTCCATGATCATTGCCTTAGATATCGTCCTAACTATGCACTTATCTATCAATTACTCAACAGTAATTCGGTTTCCCACTATATGCTTTCTTCAAGAGAGAAGCCTCTAGTGAAACCTATGGTCCCTGGGTCTATTTTTATCATATTATTTTCAGATCTATAAAATCAAAAACTCAAAAAATACCTTGCTGCAATTTATTTACCTTTGCACTTTTATTATCTTTTATACCTATCTCTATCAGATCTCATCCTTGCAAGTAACCGTGAAGGGATTGACAACCCCTTTATCGTGTTGGGTGCAAGTATTTTGTTTGTTTGTGCAGGTGCTATCTTTGGAGACTTGTGTGTTCCTCCTACTGGATTGATACCTTGGTTCTTAACTGACGGAAATACTTATCTCTACTTTTCTGCATCACCCTTTCCTCTTCAAGGGAAAAACCAACGCAAGCTCAAGAAGTAGCAGGAAGAATTTTTGGCGCCGTTGCCGGGGAGGTTCTACATCAAGCCTACCAAGTACCTATCATAAACTCTCATCTCTTGCATTACATTATTCGCCATTTGCCTCTCGTTTTCCTCTCCCCCACTTCTAATATGTTTTCAGAAAAACACAAAAATATTTGCCTTTTATTTGCCTTCTTTCCGTTCATCTTTTTGTTTACTTGTGTGCAAGATTGCTTGTTTTGCTACCATGTCTAGTCCTTCTATCGTAGTTGGTACCCCGGAAAGTGAGGTTCTTAATTTTAAACAGAGGGCATAAGCAATCCACTACAGTACTTCTTCGAAATTTTTATGTGGGTGTTACTACTTGGTATAGATATGCGCTAGACACTATCACCGGGTGTCATTGTTTTGTCACGGAAGATGTCCTAGTGAAAGGACTTAGTCGTGGAGCCATCGCGACCGGTTAGCTTAAAGGGGTTAAAGCGGAACAAGGGACGCAAGTAATTATACTGGTTCGGCCCCTTACGATGAAGGTAAAAGCCTACTCCAGTTGTGATAGAATTGCTAGGGTTTCGATGACCAGGGAGCGAATCCGCTTTGCCTGGCTCTTGAGTTATTGTTTGTTGTCCCTAAACCGCCACCCGGTCGTCCCTTTATATACACAGGTTGACGCCCGGCGGTTTACAGAATCCCGAGGCCGGCTCATAAACGTGCCCGGCTCGGTTTCTACCTTTCCCTGTCTTACAACATAAGTTACATATCATATGGCGGTTTATGTCTACGGGCCCTAATCCGCCTTTGGGCCCTGGGCCTTCATATTAGATCTCCTCCGTAAAGCGCCATACTTCTTGTCTTCATGGGCTTTAAACATGACTAACTCATTGTGGGCATAACCCAGCCCCTCATGGCCGGTTTATACTTAGTAGTAATATCCCCAACATTAGGCCCCAGATTGATTTGAACCTGTTTATGTCAATCTTCAACACTTAGAAAAATTCCTCCTTCAGCACCTTCGCATAAATCTTGTAAACCGCCGTGACGTCATCCTCCAAGATTGTAATAAACCGCCATGACGTCACCTATTAATAAAAATTGTATGTCTCATCTTCATTAACGAGCCTCCGACAATCGAGGCGACAACTCTGTCACAGATCCAACTTTTGGGCTCCTCGATTTTTGTGCCTGTCACTTATCCCTTCACCTTATAAATAAGACCGGGGGGTCCTTTTCATTCCCCCCCTCGTGCTTCCTCGCTTCCTCTTCTTCCTTGCACCGACCTGACCTTCGCGTGCGGCCGTCGTCGTCAAGCTCCGCCCTCGACCTCATCTCCGGCCGCTGCATCAACCTGAACGTACCAGGAAAATGCGCGCACCTTCGCTACTTCGTCGGCAACAGTAAGTTTCCCTTTCCCTTGCTCTAGATCCGCCATTAGGGTTTCAGTTGTTCATTAAAGCTCGCGTCTGTTCTTCTCCATTCATCTCCATAGTGTAAGCAGCAAACTCAGATCCTACCTTTTCTTGCGCAGTCGTAGTTGTAATCCCCTTTTTCATCCTCAGAATATCTTCTCCGTATAGGAAAAACTCATCTGGACCTGATGAACCACTTAAACGCCTGTATTTTGAGTTTGAATATGTTTTGATTTACTAATACACTGCAAATCTAAAATTACCATATTGATCTGTGAAACTTGTTTTTCCCTTACTTAGATATTTTAGATCTGTACCTTCCATACCAATGTAGGCGGTTTAACTTTTTTAGCAAATGATAATCCGGTATGTAGAAAATGATAATCTGGCAGGTACCATTAGTCCCCTTTTAAACCGCGGATTCGTTTAACTTTGTAACCCTCCCAATGTTAGGCTCCGGTTTAACAATGTGCATCAACCTCTGTCTTCTCCTTCCGATATTGCGTCGCTTTATGTTTGTCTGTCATAAACCCTAAACCGGCCTTTGATCTTTTTCCAGCTTTTCATTTGAAATGGCCAAACAATTTTATGCTTGTAACTGGGTCCCTTCCCGGGTTACCGAAGAGCAACTAACCGGATGTGTTGCAACCGACGTTTTAGCAAAGAAAGACGTCATCCACTAGAGGGCCCTGGTCCGGAAAATCCTCCTGAGCCCAAGGAAGGAGAAGTAGTCGTGTTTGTTGACCACCTGGGTCGAGGGTTTAGCCCTCCCGGATCAAAAATTTTCTGAGATGTGCTCGCTAGCTTCCAGCTCCATCCTCAAGACATCGGACCAAACTCTGTGTCCAATGTTTGCAATTTCCAAGTATTTTGCGAGGCTTATCTTCAAGAAGAGCCCATAGTTGAACTGTTTAGGGATTTCTTCTATTTGAACCGTCGCACAGAGTTTACAGACGAACCCAATACTGAACTTGGTGGAATGGCTATTCAAAAGAGGAAGGATGTTAGTTTCCCTCACGCCAAACTTCATAGTCATCCCAAGGACTGGAATCAGACTTGGTTTTATTGCCGAGATACGTCTCCAACTGATGAGAATCCTCTGCCGGGTTATCGCCCTCACCGGCTTAGCAACACATATCCATTTCCTCAGAGGCTGACTGCAAAGGAACGATCCAACTACGCAGCACAACTCTCAAAGCTTAGAGCCTTTGTGGCAAACAATTTAACATGAGTTGACTTTGTTCGCTGCTGGATATCCTGGAGCATTCTGCCTTTAAGCCGATGCCCCGGTTTAATGTGTGAGTACACAAGGGACTTGAAAGATCCTCAATGCCATATTAACATTCAGCTAACAAAGGCTGAAGTTAATGAGTTTGTCAAGAAAATATTGAATGAACCGGAGGCTGTTTGCAGCAAGACAGGGCTAAGTCCTTTCTGCACCTTGAATAAACCGCCAGCTGTAAGAATCATATAACTTTTTGTTTTGTCTTGATCCCTTTGAATATTATTTCAAAATTTTGTCCCTCCTTGACAGGGTGATGATCTGTTCTGTAAGAGGAAACCACAGGACAAACCGGCCAAGACGCCTCGCTCCAAGACCAAGGTGACTAAAAGATCTTCCAAGAAGAAAACTGCTGAACCCTCTGAACTGAACATTGATGATGACCCGGATAATCCGGATTCAGAGGTAGAACTTGACTCTCTTGGTTCGTTTTTCATACACCTCATTGACAACGATTATTATCAGGATAACGCTGAAGGCAGCCAAGCCGATGACGTGGAGGTAATTAACCTTTCCTCCGGTTCAGACCCTCTGCCAACACAAAAAATCCGTCAAGCTAACCGGAAAGTAAGATTTTCTCACCCCCTAGCTCACTTGGACCCACACTTTCTTTTGAAGAAGCAGCAACAGGAAGCTCGCCGCACAATCCGGCACAGCGGCCAAGTAGTCACCTCAGCCGGTTTACCGAACACTCTGGTTCGGAAACGTCAATCTGAGGTTTCACACACTTCTGATACTTCTTATCCCAAGGCAGGTTATTTCCGACAACCTCTTAATCCGTCCAATTCAAATTATCAGGGAACACCTTATTCATCATCTGGCGAATCAACAGCCACACAACTCCCTCCTCTTAAGACCGTTCCTGGGTAAACACTTTAAACTTAATCCTTTGACGCTTTATACTTGCATTTTATACTAACCTTTATATCTCTCCCTTTCAGAGCCAAGGCCAGACCCAGTAAGAAAGCTCGCGTAAATAAACCGTCTGATGATAATGTGGTTACTGAACCAGAAAGAACTCCAGAACCGGAAGGAACAAATGCTGACGCCATGTTTGATGATCAGCCACCTCATGATCATGACTTTGTTGTTGAACAAGCAGAAGCTGATGCAACAGGCCATGCTGATAAACCGACAAGCCCGGTCCGCACTGATGATAAACCGTCAAGTCCGGCTAAGGCTACTGATAAATCGGCAACTCCAGTGCAGGCTGCTGATGACAAGGAAGATGACATTACGATTACCGGCTTTCGCCACACTACTCCTGGCAATCCTGTTGCTCTATCAAAACATAGTGCCAAGGAAGAGCTTTCTGCTATGGGCAAAGGCAAGTGGAACACAGACTTGTCAAGCTACGCCCACCTCAATGCCCAAGAACTTCATTCTGGTTTTTTAAACCATCTGTACACAAGCCGCGACTACGAAGACGTTTTAGTGAATCTGATGAAGGAGTGATATGAGGTAACTACATAACTGTTTCTCTCTTATGTCCAATTTCAAATACCAACTCCAGTATCCCTCAAGGGCAGATTTATGATGCCAATCTAAACCAGGACTTTGTAATATCTCAACTTTGCATGCTTAGCCTCCAAGGTCCGGTTGATCTTTTTAAGATGAACCGGGACTTTGACCAATGTTACTTTGAGCAAATGTACATTAGCCCCCAAGTGCCAAGAATAATACTTGTATTTTGCTTGGGACTTGTAAAAAATTTCTGATAATCAAGCAAATAGGCATTAGCCCCCAAGTGCTGAGTGTATAACTTGTTATGTGCTTGGTACTTCAAATATGTACTGCCAACTCATGATATGTCTACCTCGTATAGGCCGAGCTGAGCAAAAAGGAGGCCCAAACCGCTGATCTTCAAGAAAATACCAAATCCCAGCAAGCAGAAACCTCCAAAGCCAAAGAGGAACTGACCAGTGCCTTATCAGCCATGGAGAAGCTGAAGGAAACTTTTAAGAAGGAAAGGGCGGATTGGGGCATAGAGAAAACCGCATTGCAAAAGAGAGCCGAAGACACAGAAGCAGCCCTTAAACCGGTGGCCGAAGAGCTGACCGGTTTAAAGAGGCAGATAAATGCTATGACCGCTGCTGTGTTTGGTAAGTATCCTCACCTGAAGTTTTCAACATACATTATCTCATCAGTTACCGGTTTACTGATGCTCGCCATGATACAAGAACTCGCATTACCCATCTGGGCTCTGACATGCGGATGAAGTTGAAGGCTACCTATACTCTTATAGAGCAGTTATATTCCGGAGCCCAACGGGCCATTTGCCCTGCTGCTCACAACAAACCGCCTCCAACTTTGATAAAGGAAACTCTTGAGAAGCTGTCAATGCTGCTTGCCCGGTTGGGCGAGTTTAAAAGATCAGCTGCAAGGTCAGGTGCACTGACTGCGCTAATCCGGGCTAAGGCATGGATACCAGATCTTGACTCGTCGGATATAGGCATCGGCTATCCTGGCATAAAGGAGGATGGTTTAGAGTTCAACAATGATGATCTTCGAAGGTTGACAAAGGAAATGTGCCCCTTAGCGAGCAAATTGGCTGAAGAAACAGATCTCTCTCACTATCAGCCGGTTTATGATTCTGATCATAAAAGACTTCCCGCGCCAACACATGATGTAGAAGATCTTATTCCGCCAATCCGTAAGCACACCTATGCCCCTGATGTTGACCCCTCCAACCTTATAAGCGATGGAGCTGTGTTCCAATCCATAACTGGAATCGATTGGGCAACCATTGACTTCCAACCACTGGGTAGAGAGGAGGAGGATGCACCAGCGCAAGACGATCCACAACCTTCAAGTCAGCCTGGTGACGAGTCATGACCCGGAGGCCGGTTTAGCCTTCAGCGTACTGCCACACTTGCTGAAAACAATTATTCTGTTTGGGCATTAAAGCGCCTTTGTAATAGGCTAGTTCAAAATAGTTTGTCTGCTATGCCATCGCGCATACTTATTTTGCCTGATACTGTGAATCCACCATGCCTTAAGATATATTATGTTCATAATCCGTAGCGGTGTTATTCAAACTGTTCCTGCATACAAGAAGTTGAAAGTGTCCTGGCGGTTTACCGCAGGACGGGTCATGATGCCCAAAAATATATAGCCGGGGTTTATAACCAAGGCTGTACTTTGAAAATAATCAAAGATGAAAGAGATGATACCTGTGATATTGAATCACATTGTCGGTTGACCAACTTTTTGTATAGTAAGGGTGATAACCTCAATCTTGAGTATTGATAACTCTTTCCATGTTTTGCCGGTTTATGATAAAACCGTACCGGGTTATAATAAACACCGGTTTATATATCATGATGGTGACTTGTAGTCGAAACCAGACCGGGTCAATAAATGCCGGATTATAACTGATCATGTACTTGCAACTTATCGTTGAAAGCCTAACCCGGGTCAATAAACATCGGTTTATCATAAGATATTATGAATCTTCACCAAAGGAGAAAAACTTGGCAAATAAAAACATAAAAAGAATATGCAAGGCTTTTCATGGGCTGCCAGGCCCAAAATCGAGGCTTTTCATGGGCTGCCAGGCCACTGAGTTAAACCATTTTTCGAAGGCTTTTAAGATGGACCTCACATTAACCAGTCGTCGTTTTAACTTTGACAAGTTCAAGGTCTATGAGATTGACTTGTCAAATGTTCGGCGGGTCATACCAGGATTACCTGGACAGAGTGGCTTACTTAAAAAGGCAGGATAACCCGGGGTTTTAGGTGAATACACCTGGCTTCCAAGCCTAGCTTGATAGCCTATTATGAGGGTGTAGAATTCTTTGTTCTTTGAGAAGCAAAGAGCCCCCGAGCAATATTTTGAGCTGTGCTCAGTGGGTGCCTATGTTTGAGTTATGCTTGGTGTAAATACAACCAAGCCCCCAAGTGATTTCCCTGATGGCCTTATGCCGATCAAGAGGTGTAGCTATGGTTCGAATACGACCAAGCCCCCAAATGACTTTTTATATATATAGTTGTATAAGCTGGATCAATGGGTAAATAGAACTCCACTTTATAAACAGAAGCCCCCTTGTAACCAGACATGATGTAAAAACAACAACAGAGACCCCGCTTTAGCTGAGGCTCCGGTTTATTGTATTGATCATAATATATACATTATCATAACTATGTACATAAGACGAGCCTGTGGCTTAAGTATAGTAAGGCCGAAGAAGAGCTCTATTCCACGGCCGTTGGGTCTCCTCCTCCGATTTACATGAGTCTTTGTGCTCTCAAACATCGATAAGGTAGTATGATCCATTATGCAGATTCTTGCTGACCACAAAGGGTCCTTCCCAAGGTGGGGACAACTTGTGCATATCAGTCTGATCCTGGATGAGCCGGAGCACCAGATCACCTTTTTGAAAAGTTCTGGTTTTAACTCAGCGGCTGTGATAACAACGCAGGTCTTGCTGGTAAATCACCGAACGAGCCGCTGCAATATCACGCTCCTCATCTAACAGGTCAAGTGAATCCTGACGTGCTTTCTCATTATCATCTTCAACATAAGCCGCCACGCGGGGCGAGTCATGACGGATGTCACTAGGAAGAACCGCCTCTGCTCCATAAACCATGAAGAAAGGTGTGTAACCCGTAGATCTGTTCGGTGTGGTATTGATACTCCATAACACAGAAGGTAACTCCTCCACCCAACAACCCGGCGTTCGTTTTAAAGGAACCATAAGCCAGGGTTTGATTCCTCTCAAAATCTCTTAATTGGCTCTCTCTGCTTGACCATTAGATTGGGGGTGAGCCACTGATGACACGTCAAGCCGGATGTGGTCACGTTGACAAAATTCTTCCATAGCACCCTTGGACAGATTAGTACCATTATCGGTTATGATGCTGTGTGGAAAACCAAAACGGAAGACCACCTTTTTGATGAATTGAACCGCCGTAGCTGCATCACACTTACTGACTGGTTCTGCCTCCACCCACTTGGTGAACTTATCAACCGCCACCAGAAGATGGGTCTTCTTGTCCTTGGACCTCTTAAAGGGTCCAACCATATCCAGCCCCCAAGTTGCAAATGGCCAAGTGATTGGAATCATCCTTAATTCTTGAGCCGGAACATGAGCGCGGCGTGCAAACTGCTGACAACCACCACACCTCTTTACCAAATCCTCAGTATCAGCATGAGCCATCAACCAATAGAAATCGTGACGAAAAGCCTTAGCTACCAAGGATTTTGAACCGGTGTGGTGACCACAATCTCCTTCGTGGATCTCATGCAAAATCTCACAACCTTCTTGAGGAGACACACAACGCTGAAACGCCCCTGTTACACTGCAATGATGCAGCTTCCCATTGATAATGGTCATTGACTTGGATCGCCGAATTATCTGTTTGGCCAAAGTTTTGTCCTCTGGTAACTCGCCCCGGTTCATATACGCCAAGTATGGGACCGTCCAATCCGGAATAACATGAAGAGCCGCCACTAACTGAGCCTCCGGGTCAGGAACAGCCAAATCCTCCTCAGTAGGTAACTTGACCGACGGGTTATGCAAAACATCCAGAAAAACATTGGGTGGAACCGGTTTACGTTGGGAACCCAAACGGCTTAAAGCGTCCGCAGCTTCGTTCTTCCGCCGGTCCACATGATTGACTTGATAGCCCTTGAAATGACCTGCAACCATATCTACTTCCCGACCATATGCTGCCATGAGTGGATCCTTGGAATCCCAAGTGCCATATACTTGTTGAGCTATCAGGTCCAAGTCACCAAAGCACTTGACCCGGCTTAAATTCATCTCCTTAGCCATCCGAAGACCATGGAGCAAGGCCTCATATTCAGCTGCATTGTTAGTGCAAGGGAACATTAAACGGAGAACATAACAAAACTTATCACCTCGTGGGGAAGTTAATATGACTCCAACCCCCGAGCCCTCCAATTGTCTGGACCCATCAAAATGAATAGTCCAATAAGTGTTATCTGACTTTTCCTCCAGTGCCTGCAACTCTGTCCAGTCATTGATGAAATCCACAAGTGCTTGGGACTTGATTGTTGTGCGATGCATATATTTTAACCCGTGAGGTCCAAGCTCAATGTCCCATTTGGCAACCCGGCCAGTTGCTTCCCTGTTTTGGATAATATCCTCCAAGGGGGCAGAACTGACCATAGTGATAGGATGACCCTAAAAATACTGCTTGAGCTTCCGGCTTGCCATGAAAACTCCATACACCAGTTTCTGCCAATGTGGGTACCTCTGCTTGGACTCAATAAGCACCTCACTGATATAATAAACCGGCCATTGAACCGGATACTCCTTTCCGGCCTCCTTGCGCTCCACAACAATAGCCACACTAATAGCCTGGGCATTAGCAGCCACATATAACAATAAGGCTCTTTTTCAATAGGAACAACAAGATAGGCGGCTCAGCTAGCTGCCGTTTTAAACTCTCAAAGGCTTCATTGGCGGCATCACTCCAGATGAAGTCATCCGTCTTCTTCAGCATCCAATACAAAGGGATGGCCTTCTCCCCAAGGCGACCGATAAACTAGCTTAAGGCTGCAATCTGTCCTGCCAAGCGTTGAACATCATTGACACACTTTGGCTTGGCTAGCGAAGTAATAGCTTTGATCTTCTCTGGATTAGCTTCAATGCCCCTGTTAGACACCAGAAAACCCAAGAGCTTGCCTGCCGGTACACCAAAGACACATTTGGCCGGATTAAGCATCATATTATAAACCCGGAGGTTATCAAAAGTCTCCTTCAAGTCATCTATCAATGTTTCCTCCTTTCTGGATTTCACCACAATATCATCCACATAAGCATGAACATTGCGCCCAATCTGATTATGAAGGCAATTCTGTACACAACGCTGATAAGTCGCCTGGGTACTCTTGAGCCCAAAAGGCATAGATACATAGCAGAAGGCTCCAAAGGGAGTTATAAAAGATGTCTTCTCCTGGTCCTTAACTACCATTTTGATCTGATGATAACCAGAATAAGCATCCAGAAAACACAAACGGTCACAACCGGCCGTAGCATCAATGATTTGATCAATACGAGGGAGAGCAAAAGGATCAACTAGACAGGCCTTGTTCAAATCTGTGTAGTCCACACACATACGCCAAGTGCCGTTCTTCTTAAGTACCAACACCGGATTAGCTAGCCTCTCAGGGTGAAAGACCTCCACGATAAACCCTGCTGCCAAAAGCCGGGCTACCTCCTCCCCAATAGCCTTGCGCCTTTCTTCATTGAAGCGGCGGAGAAACTGCTTGACCAGTTTAAACATAGGATCTATATTAAGAGTGTGCTCAGCGAGTTCCCTCGGTACACCTGGCATATCAGAAGGTTTCCATGCAAAGATGTCCCGGTTCTCATGGATGAACTCGATGAGCGCGCTTTCCTATTTTGGATCCAGGTTAGCGCTGATGCTGAACTGCCTGGATGAATCGCCAGGAACAAAGTCAACCAGCTTAGTCTCCTTAGCCGATTTAAACTTCAAAGCCGGATCATGCTCTATGGTTGGCTTTTTCAGAGAAGTCATATCTGCCGGATCAACATTGTCTTTGTAAAACTTCAACTCCTCTGTTGCACAAACCGACTCAGCATAGGCCGCATCACCTTCTTCACATTCCAAAGCAATCTTCCGGCTCCCGTGCACTGTGATGGTCCCCTTATGACCCGGCATCTTAAGCTGCAGATAAACATAACAGGGCCTTGCCATGAACTTAGCATAAGCCGGCCATCCAAACAGGGCATGATATGGGCTCTTGATTTTCACCACTTCAAAAGTCAATGTTTCTGACCTTGAATCATGATCATCTCCAAAAGCAACCTCTAGAGCTATCTTACCAACCGGGTACGCCGATTTACCAGGCACCACACCATGAAAAACGGTGTTCGACGGTTTAAGATTTTTATCTATCGACCCCATGCGATGGAAGGTTTCATAATAAAGAATATTGATATTGCTCCCTCCATCCATGAGTACCTTGGTGAACTTATACCCCCCAACCTGAGGTGCCACCACTAAGGCCAGATGACCCAGATTATCAACCCGGGGTGGATGATCCTCTCGACTCCACAAAATGGGCTGCTCAGACCAGTGCAAGTAACGGGGCACCGCCAGTTCAACGGAGTTCACTGCCCTTTTATGAAGCTTCTGATCGCGCTTACATAAGCTAGTGGTGAAGACATGGTACCGCTCACTATTCAACTGCTTCCTATTACTCTGATATCCTGATTGTTGCTGCTGCTGACTCACCTGATGATTATAACCGCCCTGGTTGCCCTGACTGCCCTGATTGCCATGTCCGGTTTGGTTGCCTTGAAATCCTGAACCGGAGCTGCCTCCACCATAACCCGACCCATGAGAACCGCCTCCTGAACCGTCGGATGGCCCATGGTCGTATTGGAACATATTCGAATTTTTAAACTCCCGCATGATAAAGCAATCCTTCCAAAAGTGCGTAGCTGGCCTTTCTTTCGACCCGTGCTTTGGGCAAAGCTGATTTAACAGGCGCTCAAGATTGGGACCTGATCCTCCACCCCGCTAGGGCGGTTTACCCTTATGACGCTGATCATTATCCTGGGTGTTGGTGTTAGCCACAAAGTCCAAGCTATTATCCGCCTTGCGCTTACCGTTGTTCCCATGACCCGCCAGGTTATGCTGCTGCCCCTTGGCACTGCCATTCTTCTTTCCCTTCCCCGGCCTTTCATCCTCAGACTCAGGGTCTTTGGTACTATCCGAGTCAGCATACTTAACCAGAGCTGCCATAAGCGTTGCCATGTCATTGCAGTGACGCTTGAGCCTTCCCAACTTCAGTTTCAAAGGCGTAAACCGACAATTGCCTTCCAACGTCAAGACTGCCGTATCAGCATTGATGCGGTCTGATGAATGCAAAATAGCTGAGATTCGCTTTACTCAATGGGTTGTAGACTCCCCCTCCTCTTGAACACATGCGGCTAAGTCCACGATTGACATGGGCTGCTTGCACGTATCTTTGAAATTCTGGATACACCGGCTTTTTAACTCATCCCATGACCCAACGGAGTTAGCTGGTAAACTTTTCAGCCAGGTATGAGCTGTTCCTTCCAGCATCATGGTGAAGTACTTGGCACATGCCGCATCATCCACATCCAGCATCTCCATCGCCATCTCATAGCTCTCGACCCATGATTCGAGGAGTAAATCGGCAGTGTAATTGGGCACCTTATGAGGACCCTTGAAATCCTTGTGCAGCCACATGTTGTGTAAGGCCGGGGTGAGACACGACACCCCCAAAGAACTGAAAACCACACCTAGTTCCACCGAAGTGGTTGGACGAACCGGAGTAAGCTGACGGGCCGTGTATTGCGCTACTAACTCGGCTTCTCGACGTGCTCGACCATGGTCCACCACATCCCGGGCATTAGCACCGCCACCCGCCGGGTTATGCCCTCGTGACGGGTTACGATTTCGCGCACTGCTTGACATAGCCGGTTCATCAATATGCCTGCTGTAGCTCCGACTTGGGCGGGGTGTGGAATGAATCTTCTCATGACTGTATGAATAAGCCTGCTGTTGAGTCAAAGCTGTCTGAAGGAGCTCTCTAGCCCGTCGTGTTTCAACTGCTACTGGAGATTCGCCTTCGATCGGTAGAGCTGCCAATCGTGAAGTGGCGGCAATGATGTTATCCAACGGGTTAGAGTAATGACCCGGAGGCGTTGAGACGTGTTGTGGCATGACATTGTTCTGACGAGGCGGATCCATCGTGCGTGGCTGAATCGGCGCCCCCGTTCCAGGTGCCTCCACACGGTTTACCACTGGCTGGTTACTGGTTCTTGCCCCTGGAGTATTAAAGAGATTCCTTCCCTCGTAAACCGGAGGTAGGTGAGACCGGTGCCTTCTTCTCATGACATCGTTTGATGCGCTCTGATCCAGCATAAGCCGATAAGCCTGTGCCTCTAACTCGGCCTGCTCTGCGGCCATCCTGGTGTTCTCTACTGCCAGATCTACCTTAGCTTGAGCTATCTGATCCTTCACCTTTGCAATTTCTGCGTCATGCTGATCCTGATCTGCCAGATTAACCTCAGCTGCCAGCAATGTTGCCAAAGTGTCGAATAAATCAGACAAAACCTGAACCGGTGCTGGCGCGGGGCCTCCTGCCCCAGCGGGTGTTGCAGCTACTGAACCGGAAATCATTGCCGCTGCGGTAGAAGAATGCTGCACCGACTGCGTACCCGCCATGAAAATTGCAACCCGGCTCGGCGGATCAGAGGGGTCTGGAATACTGTCGCCATCGGAACCGCCACTAATCCGGCCATCATGCAGCTGATACAGCGACTCGGTCTCTCCGGTTGAAGACTCGTCATCAGAGTAAACGACGGTTTCGCCACCAGATACCGATCTATCCCCAGATTCCGCTCCGTGGATGACTCCCATGGAGGCACGCTTTACGGCAGGCTGAACTCGGGCAGGTCTTGCATGCTGAGCCGTCTCGACGATGTCGGTGCAAATGTCCGGCTCAGGGCCCGGTTCGCCGATCTTGCCAATGAAGACGTGTACTCCGCCAAAGGGGACCCGGTACCCGTACTTGATCGAGCCGGCCTCGGGGCCCCAGCCTACGTCGTCGATGTAGATTTTGCCGCGACAACTCTTGGTCATCCGGCCCGCAGCGTATCCCTTGAGTCCTTCGAAGCTACCCTTCAAGAACTCGAAACCATCGTGCGATAGTCCCACGATGGGCGCCAACTGTCGTGGTTTTGTCATGGAAGATGTCCTAGTGAAAGGACTTAGTCGTGGAGCCATCGTGACGGATTAGCTTAAAGGGGTTAAAGCGGAACAAGGGACGCAAGGAATTATACTGGTTCAGCCCCTTACAATGAAGGTAAAAGCCTACTCCAGTTGTGATAGAATTGCTAGGGTTTCGATGACCAGGGAGCGAATCCGCTTTGCCTGGCTCTCGAGTTATTGTTTGTTGTCCCTAAACCGCCGCCGGGTCGTGCCTTTATATACACAGGTTGACGCCCGACGGTTTATAGAATCCCGAGGCTGGCTCATAAATGTGCCCGGCTCGGTTTCTACCTTTCCTTGTCTTACAACATAAGTTACATATCATATGGCAGTTTATGTCTACGGGCCCTAATCCGCCTTTGGGCCCTGGGCCTTCATATTAGATCTCCTCCATAAAGTGCCATACTTCTTGTCTTCATGGGCTTTAAACATGACTAACTCATTGTGGGCATAACCTGCCCCCTCATGGTCGGTTTATACTTAGTAGTAATATCCCCAACACTGGGGGTAATTTCTTGAGTAGTGACCCTATGGATGCTTTTAATGCTATGAGAAATTTGGTAGGATCACCACCTATCACGATTAATGAAACAACTTTGACTTTGGAACATATGATGCAAAGGCTTGATATTATTGAGAATAAGATCAATATCATAGAGCATATTGAAAATTTGGATAAGAAGATTCATAACCATATTACACAAATTGGATCAAAGGTAGGAATCACTTTAAAAACCCTAAAAGAGAAAGAACCTATAATTGATGAGATAGTTGAACAAGGTTCCGCTAGGATCAATAGGTTAGAGGATATTATTACCAATTTGGGTTCTGCCTTTGCTGCTGTCACCAAAATTTCCTCCTAATAAAACCACTAAGTTTATTTATGTTCCTAAAAATAAGGGTGGATCATCTAGTAAAGGAAACACAAATCTTAAGATGATAAGTATTTTCCCTAGTTTTATCAATATTATTAAGGAACCAATTCCTACATACGAATTTCTTGATTTCCTACCTAGGAGTGTGATCATCAACAACCCTAATGTAATCCCTAGGAAGGATGGATTTGCAGTTGAGGGATTAAACACCAAAGATGACAATACCTAGATATATTCATTATGCCTAGCTAGGGGCGTTAAACAATAGCGCTTGTTGGGAGGCAACCCAATTTTATTTTGTATTTTTTCTTCTGTTCTTGAACAAATATGCAATATTACTTCTGTAATATTTGTTTTTTAATGTTTTAATTAGTGTGTGATCCAAGTAAGACATTTGGGATGATCTATGGTGATAGTTGGTAACCTTTGCGTCCAATAGCAGAATTGTTAAAATTCACCGGAGCGTGATAAAATTCTTAATTTTTTTACACAAGATTGATGTAAAAATTGCTTCTATTGTCCTAATGTTTCAGAATTTTTGGAGTTACAGAAGTTTGGCTAAAGTCCAGATTACTTCAGACTGTTCTGTTTTTGACAGATTTTGTTTTTGTTATGTTGTTTGCTTATTTTGATGAATCTATGGGTAGTATCGGGGGGTATGAACCATGGAGAAGTTAGAATACAGTGGATATAACCCCAATATAAAATTGTAATGAGTTTACGATAGTACCTAAAAGTGGTTATTTGCTTTGTTTCATTAACGAATCTCACGAGTTTTCTGTTAAGTTTTGTGTTGTGAAGTTTTCAAGTTTTGATTAAAATTTTGATGGACTACGGAATAAGGAGTGGCAAGGGCCTAAGTTTGGGGATGCCCAAGGCACCCCAAGGTGATATTCAAGGACAACCAAGCATCTAAGCTTGGGGATGCCTCGGATGACATCCCCTCTTTTGTCTTAATCCATCGGTAAAATTACTAGAGGCTATATTTTTATTCACCACATGATATGTGTTTTTCTTGGAGCGTCTTGTATTTTATGAGTCTTTGTTTTTTAGTTTGCCACAATCACCCTTGTTGTACACACCATTTGAGAGGGACACACATTAATCATGAATTTTTTAGAATACTCTATGTGTTTCACTTATATCTTTTGAGCTAGGTAGTTGCTCTAGTGCTTCACTTATATATTTTTAGAGCACGGCGGTGGTCTTATTTTTAAGAAATTGATGAACTCTCATGCTTCACTTATATTATTTTGAGAGTCTTAAAAATAGTATGGCAATTTTCTTAGGTTATGAATTTGGTCCTAATATGATGGGTATTCAAGAGGGATATAATAAAAACTTTCATGTAGATCATTGAATATATGAGAAGATTCCTTGCAATTGTTTTGAGATATAAAAATGGTGATATTAGAGTCATGCTAGATGGTAATTGTAGGTTAATAGAAATATTTGCGTTAAGGTCTGTGATTCCCAAAGCATGCACGTATGATCTCTAGTTATGCGATGAAGTTGGAGCATGATTTATTTTTTATTGTCTTCCTTATGAGTGGCGGTCGGGGACGAGCGATGGTCTTTTCCTACTAATCTATCCCCTAGGAGCATGCATATTAGTACTTTGCTTCGATGGCTAATAAACTTTTGCAATAAGTATGTGAGTTCTTTATGACTAATGTTGAGTCCATGGATTATATACACTCTCACTCTTCCATCATTGCTAGCCACTCTAGTAAGCAATTTTCGCTGGTGCATTAAACCACCTTATACCTTTCCTCAAAACAGCCACCATACCTACCTAGGCATTTCCATAGCCATTCCGAGATATATTGCCATGCAACTTCCACCGTTCTGTTTTATTATGACACATACCATAATTGTCATATTGCTTTCATATGCATGAGGCATTCATATAGAGTCATATTTTTGTTCTAGTATCAAGTTGTAATTCTTGAGTTGTAAGTAAATAAAAGTGTGATGATCATCATTATTAGAGCATTGTCCCATGTGAGGAAAGGATGATGGAGGCAATGATTTCCCCACAAGTTGGGATGAGACTCCGGACTTAAAATAAAAAGAGCCCAAAATAACAAAAGGCCAAAGATCCCAAAATATAAAAAATGAGAAAAGGAAAAAATGAGAGAAAAATAGAGAAGGGACAATGTTACTATCCTTTTCCACACTTGTGCTTCAAAGTAGCACCATGTTCTTCATATAGAGAGTCTCCTATTTTGTCACTTTCATATATTACTAGTGGGAATTTTTCATTATAGAACTTGGCTTGTATATTCCAATGATGGGCTTCCTCAAATTGCCCTAGGTCTTCGTAAGCAAGCGAGTTGGATGCACACCCACTTAGTTTTCTTTTGAGCTTTCATACACTTATAGCTCTAGTGCATCCTTTGCATGGAAATACCTACTCACTTGCACCAATATCAATTGATGGGCATATCCATAGCCTATTAATTTGCGTAGTTGGTGCGAGAATTTCTTTCTCCTTTTTGTCTACTACTACCTTCTATTCCACCCATAGTGCTATATCCATGGCTCATGCTCATGTATTGCGTGAAAGTTGAAAGAGCTTTAGAATGTCAAAAGTATGAAACAACTGCTTGGCTTGTCATTGGGGTTGTGCATGATAAATTCTTTGTGTGATGAAGATAGAGTATGACAAGACTATATGATTTTATAGGGATAACTTTCTTTAGCCATGATATTTTGAAAAGCCATGATTGCTTTATTATTATGCTTGAAGTATTATTGTTTCTATGTCAATATTAAACTTTTGTTTTGAATCTTATGGATCTGAATATTCATGCTACAATAAGAAAGATTAGTTGATAAACATGTTAGGTAGCATTCCACATCAAAATTTCACTTTTTATCATTTACCTACTCGAGGACGAGCAGGAATTAAGCTTAGGGATGCTTGATACGTCTCCAAGGTATCTATAAGTTTTTATTGTTCCATGCTATTATATTATACATCTTGGATGTTTTATATGCATTAATATGCTATTTTATATCATTTTTTGGGACTAACCTATTAACCTAGTGCCCATTGCTAGTTGTTGTTTATCCTTGCTTTTGTCTTTTACAGAAAATCAATACCAAACGGAGTCCAAACGGAACAAAACTTTTTGAGGATTTTTCTTGGACTAGAAGACAACCACGAAGCTTCGGGAGGAGGCCAGATGAGCCACGAGAGGGCCACAAGCCCTAGAGGCGTGCCCTAGGGGTGGGCGTGCCCCCAGGCTTGTGGGCCCATCGGGACTCCCCTAACCCTAACTCCATCTCCATCAATACCCAAATATTCCCCTACACCAGAGGGCACACCAAAAATACATTTCCGCCGCCGCAAGCTTCTGTTCTCGTGGGATCCCATCTTGGGGCCATTTTCGGCACTCTGCCGGAGAGGAATTCGATCACGGAGGGCCTCTACACCAACCTTGATGCCCTTCCGATGATGTGTGAGTAGTTTACCATGGACCTAAGGGTCCATAGATAGTAGCTAGATGGCTTGTTCTCTCTCTTTGATCTTCAATACAATGTTCTCCTCGATGTTCTCTATACGATGTAATCTTCTTTTGCGGTGCGTTTGTTGAGATCCGATTATGATCAGATTATCTATGAATATTATTTGAGTCTTCTCTGAACTCTTTTTATGCATGATTAAGATAGCTTTGCATTTCTCTCCAATCTATTGATTTTGTTCAGCCAACTACATTATTTTTTCTTGCAATGGGAGATGTGCTTTGTGATGGGTTCAATCTTGCGGTGTCCTCACCCAGTGACAGTAGGGGTAGCGAGGCACGTATTTGTATTGTTGCCATTAAGGATAAAAAGATGGTTATTTTTACCATATTGATTGGATCTATCCCTCTACATCATGTCATCTTGCTTAAGGCGTTACTCTGTTCTTGTTAACTTAATACACTAGATGCATGCTCGATAGTAGTCGATGTGTGGTGTAATAGTAGTAGATGGAGGCAGGAGTCGGTCTACATGTCACGGACGTGATGCCTATATTCATGATCATTTCCTTACACATCGTCATAACTATGCGCTTTTTATCAATTGCTGAACAATAATTCGTTTACCCACCGTATGCCTTCTTCAAGAGAGAAGCCTCTAGTGAAACCTATGGCCCTTGGGTCTATTTTTATCATATTATTTTCAGATCTATAAAACCAAAAACCCAAAAATGCCTTGCTGCAATTTATTTACTTTTGCACTTTTATTTATCTTTTATACCTATCTCTATCAGATCTCATCCTTGTAAGTAACCGTGAAGGGATTGACAACCTCTTTCTCGTGTTGGGTGCAAGTATTTGTTTGTTTGTGCAGGTGCTATCATTGGAGACTTGTGTGTTCCTCCTACTGGATTGATACCTTGGTTCGTAACTGAGGGAAATACTTATCTCTACTTTGATGCATCACCCTTTTCTCTTCAAGGGAAAAACCAAGCCAAGCTCAAGAAGTAGCATGTGGCAAGATAATAGGAGGTAGATGATCAAGCGGTGCGGCAACCTTACCGGGGCTCCTCCTTCTCATGACACCTAGCGATGCATTTAATGCGTTTTTGTCCTAACTAGCAGAGTTAGGTATGATAGTTCTTTTTCTATCTAATCATCCTGTAATGACCCTTTTGCCACTGTGCTAACCTCTTTAGCTATAAAAGGAGGGCCAAGGCATCCTTTACAGGGGGTTGGAACCGTTTGTAAACCCAAGCATACATGCCCGTGCAGCTGCCCTCTCCTCGCACCTTGCCAGGGGAGCGCGCTCCGTGTACCTTGCGCACACTCACCCAATACATCCAAGCAGGAGTAGGGTTTTACGCTTCTCAACAGCCCGAACCTGGATAAAAACTGTTGCATCCCTCGTTGTTCTTCCTTTTTGCGCGTGTGCACCCCCCTTGTCGAACCAGGAAAGGGGCAACATTGCCCCATTGATCACCGGCCCCGACGCCGAGATCTTGATGTGACACTAAGCGGCGCATTTAATGCATTCTTTCCTGCTTGCAGAGTTAGGTATCACTACAAAAAAACACACATCCATGACATTTTGGGGCGAACGAATTTTTTTCCTGTCATGCTTATGACACTTCTATGATGATAATTGTGAAAAACCCGGTATCATCATAGATGTGGTGCCCTCCTACTTCTATGACAAGAAACCATGATAGAAAATGGGCTTTTCATCCTGGGCGAGCCGGAGACGCAGCTACATGACATTCTTTGGGCCATCCATGATGGAGAAAACCATGGTAGAAGCGAGGGCGAGGAAAATATCGGGGAGTTCCCGGTTACGGTGGGTATTCGGGGCCGAGCGATGCATGGAGGTTTGCGTATTTATCTCGTACACGTGTTGGACTTTAACTGAACCTGAGTGAGGCGTTCGCTTACTGAACCCGAGCGATTGCACTGGCTACGCGTTACTGAACCTGAGTGATCGATCGATCCCTGGCTGTTAACTGGACCCGATCGAGGGATTCCTTCGCTATTGCGGCTAATTGAAGCTGATCTAACCTGCTGCCTCTTGATGAACAGTGAGTGTTGTTGGGGGTTGGATGAACAGTTCCCGGTGGGGGTTGGATGAACAGGACCCCGTGGTAGGAGAGGTCGTTGCCGCCGGATGAACAGGACCCCGATCGAGCTAGTTGGGGGTGGATGAACATGACCCCATGGAGGGCTGGTGGAACAATAGCCGTGGAGGCTGGATGAACAAGAGCCCATGGAGGGCTGGTTGAACAGTAGCTAGTGGAGGCTAGATGAACAGGAGCCGGTGGATGAACAGTAGCTGGTGGAGGCAGGAGGGAGACGCCGTGGATGAACAGTCGTAGGTGGAGGCTGGACGAGGTTGGCAGTAGATGAACAATAACTCATGGAGGCTAGAGCGAGGCAGTATACGGTGGATGAATAGTAGCCAGTGGAGTTCCATTTTGCGGTACGCCACACCCCTCCTGATGAACATGATCCTTGTTTCGACCGTAGGGGGTCGAAGAGAAGTTCGTTTCCTCCGTTTTGCGGTATGCCACACCCCTCCCGATCAATAGGACCCCGTTTCGACCGTAGGCGGTCGAACAGAAGGCCGTTTCCTCCGTTCTGCGATACGGCAGGCCTCGTTTTGGCTGTTCTGTCCAAGCAGGTTGGCTCCCGATGAACATGACGCATTCCATTGCCTCTCGATGAACACGCCGCAGTTTCTCCGTTCTGACCCAGCCGATTGGCTGCCGATGAATAGGACGTCGTTGCTGCCCTCCGCTGCCTCTCCATGTACATGAGCCCTGGCCTTACGTATGCGTGAGTAGGCATTCGGGACCCTCCCTGTATGTAGGTACGTACGTGTACACAATATAGACGGGACAACCTGAACAGCTACCGCTCCTTACTAGGCCACGATTCATCATGGCAGAAAGACCGATGGACCAGTACGTATGTACACGTTTGCGACCAGAATGACAACGCTACGTACGCTTCGATCGGGCGGGTACCGGCTATCAGGGAGGATAAGGAGGCACTTCCTTGCGTGGGAAGATGTAGCTGGTGGGTTCGAGCTGACAGGGGGATGATTCTTTTTTTGCGCGTAATAAGGAGGCACTCCCTTGCGTGCAAATATGTAGCTGGTGGGTCCATCTATCAGCCTCACCTCGTACAGTCCTCTTCCTTCACGGTAGCACAGCCTACCACGAGAGGCAGGAGCACCCGGTGGTTTGGATGGCTGGAGCAAAACAATCAGTGGTTGAAGAAGCAGGACGACCGTTGGATGTTAACAATCCAACGGTCACTAGTGATAGAATCGTTTGTTGACTAAGTTAACAAAGCCCTGCGTATGCTTCAACTTAGTAGGGCCACAAGTCAGCCTCCAAATCTGGTGGGCCCCAGCTTCATTGGGAGCACTCACTATTTTTCGCTTAATAAGGAGGCACTTCCTTCCGTGCCAAGATATAGCTGGTGGGTCCCAGGTGTCACAGGGAGGATTCATTCTTTTTGGCATAATAAGGAGGTACTTGCTTGAGTGCGGCCATGGACCATGTGGGTCCCAACTATCAGGCTCCCTATGTACATCCCTCTTCCGATGTTGTCGTTTGTTCACAACGTTGACCATGCCGTGCCGAGAACACCAGCGCGAGGGACGACGGCGAGACCCAGGAAGGGAATGGCTCGGAGGCCGCGAAGCCACAACAGTGGAGGGATGTGGGTGAGTAGAGGGATGGCCTGGCCAACGGTGGGAGTAGTAGGGGGTGGTGAGGACTTTGATACGTCTCCAACGTATCCATAATTTTTGATTGTTCCATACTGTTTTATTATCAATCTTGGATGTTTTATAATCATTTTATAGTCATTTTATATCATTTTTTTGGTACTAACCTATTGACATAGTGCCAAATGCCAGTTGCTGTTTTTTGAAGGAAATATGCCCTAGAGGCAATAATAAAGTTATTATTTATTTCCTCATATCATGATAAATGTTTATTATTCATGCTAGAATTGTATTAACCGGAAACATAATACTTTTGTGAATACATAGACAAACATAGTGTCACTAGTATGCCTCTACTTGACTAGCTCGTTAGTCAAAGATGGTTATGTTTCCTAACCATATACATGAGTTGCCATTTGATAAACGGGATCACATCATTAGGAGAATGATGTAATTGACTTGACCCATTCCGTTAGCTTAGCACTTGATCGTTTAGTTTACTGCTATTGCTTTCTTCATGACATATATATGTTCCTATGACAACAAGATTATGCAACTCCCGATTACTGGAGGAACACTTTGTGTGCTACCAAACTTCACAATGTATAAAGGTGCTCTACAGGTGTCTCCGATGGTACTTGTTGAGTTGACATAGATTGAGATTAGGATTCGTCACTCCGATTGTCAGAGAGGTATCTCTGGGCCCTCTCGGTAATGCACATCATAATAAGCCTTGCAAGCAATGTGACTAATAAGTTAGTTACGGGATGATGCATTACAAAACGAGTAAAGAGACTTGCCGATAATGAGATTGAGCTAGATATTGGGATACCGATGATCGAATCTCGGACAAGTAACATACCGATGACAAAGGGAACAACGTATATTGTTATGCGGTTTGACCGATAAAGATCTTCATAGAATATGTAGGAACCAATATGAGCATCCAGGTTTTGGTATTGGTTATTGACCGGAAACATGTCTCGGTCATGTCTACATAGTTCTCGAACCCGTAGGGTCCGCACGCTTAAAGTTCTATGACGATCGGTATTATGAGTTTATATGTTTTGATGTACCAAAGGTAGTTCATAGTCCCGGATATGATCACAGACATGACAAGGAGTCTCGAAATGGTCGAGACATGAAGATTAATATATTGGAAGCCTACATTTGGACATCGGAAGAGTTCTAGGTGAAATCGGGATTTTACCGGAGTGCTGGAGGGGTTACTGGAACCCCCCGGGTGTTAATGGGCCCTTTTAGGACCTAGTGGAGAGAGAGAGGGGCCGGCCAGGGCAGGCCGGACACCCCCTCCTCTCTGGTCCGAATTGGACTAGGAGAGGGGGGGGCCCTTTCCTTCTCCTTCTCCCCCTTCCTTTCCCCCTCCTAGTAGGAGTAGGAAAGAGGGGAATCCTACTCCTACTAGGAGGAGGATTCCTCCTCCTGGCGCGCCCTCTAGGGCCGGCCAGCCTCCCCCCTCGGTCCTTTATATACGGGGGCATGGGGGCACCTCTAGACACAAGTTGATCATTGATCTCTCCCAGCCGTGTGCGGCGCCCCCTCCACCATAATCCACCTCGGTCATACTATAGCGGTGCTTAGGCGAAGCCCTGCAACTGTAGCTTCATCAACATCGTCACCATGCCATCGTGCTAACGAAACTCTTCCCCGAGGTCTACTGGACCGTGAGTTCGCAGGACGTCACCAAGCTGAACGTGTGCTGAACTCGGAGGTGCCATACGTTCGATACTGAGGATCGGTTGATCGTGAAGACGTATGACTACATCAACCGCGTTGTCATAACGCTTCCACTTAACAGTCTACGAGGGTACGTGGACGACACTCTCCACTCTCGTTGCTATGCATCACCATGATCTTGCGTGTGCGTAGGATTTTTTTTGAAATTACTATGTTCCCCAACAGTGGCTTCCGAGCCAGGTTATTGCGTAGATGTTATATGCACGAGTAGAACACAACTGAGTTGTGGGCGATACAAGTCATACTGCTTACCAACATGTCATACTTTGGTTCGGTGGTATTGTTGGATGAAGCGGCCCGGACCGACATTACGCGCACGCTTACGCGAGACTGGTTCTACCGACGTGCTTTGCACACAGGTGGCTGGCGGGTGTCAGTTTCTCCAACTTTAGTTGAACTGAGTGTGGCTACGCCCGGTCCTTGCGAAGGTTAAAACAACACTAACTTGACGAACTATCGTTGTGGTTTTGATGCGTAGGTAAGAACAGTTCTTGCTCAGCCCGTAGCAGCCACGTAAAACTTGCAACAACAAAGTAGAGAACGTCTAACTTGTTTTTGCAGGGCATGTTGTGATGTGATATGGTCAAGACACGATGCTATATTTATTGTATGAGATGATCATGTTTTGTAACGAAGTTATCGGCAACTGGCAGGAGCCATATGGTTGTCGCTTTATTGTATGCAATGCAATCGCCCTGTAATTGCTTTACTTTATCACTAAGCGGTAGCAATAGTTGTAGAAGCAATAGATGGCGAGACGACAACGATGCTACGATGGAGATCAAGGTGTCGCGCCGGTGACGATGGTGATCATAATGATGCTTTGGAGATGGAGATCAAAGACACAAGATGAAGATGGCCATATCATATCACTCATATTGATTGCATGTGATGTTTATCCTTTATGCATCTTATTCTGCTTTGTTTGACGGTAGCATTATAAGATGATCTCTCACTAAATTTCAAGGTAAAAGTGTTCTCCCTGAGTATGCACCGTTGCCAAAGTTCGTCGTGCCGAGACACCACGTGATGATTGGGTGTGATAAGCTCAATGTTCATCTACAACGGGTGTAAGACAGTTTTGCACACGCAGAATACTCAGGTTAAACTTGACGAGCCTAGCATATGCAGATATGGCCTCGGAACACTGAGACCGAAAGGTCGAGCGTGAATCATATAGTAGATATGATCAACATAGTGATGTTCACCATTGAAAACTACTGCATTACACATGATGGTCGGTTATGGTTTAGATAATATGGATTACGTGATCACTTAGATGATTAGAGGGATATCTATCTAAGTGGGAGTTCTTAAGTAATATGATTAATTGAACTTAAATTTATCATGAACTTAGTACCTGATAGTATTTTTCTTGTCTATGTTATTGTAGATAGATGGCCTGTGCTATTGTTCTGTTGAATTTTAATGCGTTCCTTGAGAAAGCAAAGTTGAAAGATGATGGTAGCAATTACACGGTCTAGGTCCGTAACTTGAGGATTATCCTCATTGCTACATAGAAGAATTACGTCCTGGAAACACCGCTGGGTGCCAGGCCTGCTGCAGATGCTGCTGATGACGTTAAGAATGTCTGGCAGAGTGAAGTTGATGACTACTCGATAGTTCAGTGTGCCATGCTTTGCGGCTTAGAACCGGGATTTCAACGTCATTTTAAACGTCATGGAGTATATGAGATGTTCCAGGAGTTGAAGCTAATATTTCAAGCAAATGCCCGGATTGAGAGATATGAAGTCTCCAATAAGTTCTACAGCTGCAAGATGGAGGAGAATAGTTTTGCCAGTGAACATATACTCAAAATGTCTGGGTATCATAACCACTTGACTCAACTAGGAGTTAATCTTCCTGTTGATAGTGTCATTGACAAAGTTCTTCAATCACTGCCACCAAGCTACAACAGCTTCGTGATGAGCTATAATATGCAAGGGATGAATAAGACAACTCCCGAGCTCTTCGGAATGCTAAAGGCAGCGGAGGTAGAAATCAAGAAGGAGCATGATGTGTTGATGGTCAAACAGACCACCAGTTTCAAGAAAAAGGGTAAAGGGAAGAAGAAGGGGAACTTCAAGAAGAACGACATACAAGTTGCCGCTCAGGAGAAGAAACCCAAGTCTGGACCTAAGCCTGAGACTGAGTGCTTCTACTGCAAACAGACTCGTCACTGGAAGCGGAACATCCCCAAGTATTTGGCGGATAAGAAGGATGGCAAGGTGAACAAAGGTATATGTGATATACATGTTATTGATGTGTACTGTCGGGGATATGCCCCGCGGTATGACCCGGCCGGAAATATAACCTGATTGACACTTGGCGATTCACTGGCGACCCGCCCTGACTAGACGGTTTACAAGCAACCCGCCTGAACATTATGACTCACTGGTAACCCGGTGGGCGGGACAGACGGATGACAAGGCCCAAGGCCCAGAAGGCAGGTTTATGTTAATGGTGGGCCGGTTTAAGAGGAAAGGCGTGAGGAATATTTCCCTTACAAGTAGTCAAGACCCGGACTTGTATCCGGTTTGTATTAGAAGGTAGACTAGTCCTAATCCTAATAGGACTCCACATGTAACCTGCCCCTCTAACTTATATAAGGAGGGGCAGGGCTCCCCAAGAGGGGAAGGAAGAAGAAAAAATCTCTAGGGCTAGACACAAAGAACTGGTTTACTGGCGACTCCCTCACATCATAATGAGACCTAGCCACAAACAACATGTAGGGTTGTTACCGGATGATGTTTCCTGGGGCCCGAAGCTGTCTAAACCCTTGTCTTGTGCTGCGTCTCTTGATTCCGCTTAACCTCTCTCAAGCTACTACAAAGATGCGTTGGCCTCACGACTAAGTCCTCACACTAGGACATCTGCCGTGACAATTCCACGACATGTACCTTACTAGAGCTCGCGGTAGCACTTGGGTATTTGATACTGGTTCTGTTGCTAATATTTGCAACTCGAAACAGGGACTACGGATCAATCGAAGACTAGCTAAGGACGAGGTGACGATGCGCGTGGGAAATGGTTCCAAAGTCGATGTGATCCCCGTTGGCACGCTACCTCTACATCTACCTTCGGGATTAGTTTTAGACCTAAATAATTGTTATTTGGTGCCAGCGTTAAGCATGAACATTATATCTGGATCTTGTTTGATGCGAGACAATTATTCATTTGAATCTGAGAATAATGGTTGTTCTATTTATATGAGTAATATCTTTTATGGTCATGCACCCTTGAAGAGTGGTCTATTTGTGTTGAATCTCGATAGTAGTGATACACATATTCATAATATTGAAGACAAAAGATGCAGAGTTGATAATGATAGTGCAACTTATTTGTGGCACTGCCGTTTGGGTCATATTGTTGTAAAGCACATGAAGAAACTCCATACTGATGGACTTCTGGAATCACTTGATTATGAATCACTTGGTACTTGCGAACCATGCCTCATGGGCAAGATGACTAAAACGCCATTCTACGGAACAATGGAGCGAGCAACAGATTTATTGGAAATCATACATACTGATGTATGTGGTCCGATGAATATTGAAGCTCGCGGTGGGTATCGTTATTTTCTCACCTTCACAGATGATTTGAGCAGATATGGAGAGGGCCGGCCCTGGGGCATGGGCGACGGGGTGACGGCCCAGGGCCCAGCCGAGGGGGGGCACATGATGGAGTATACATATACTATACAGGCCTTTGTCTCAAAAAAAATTATACTATACATGCCTGTCACTGATGTGCTGGGCGGCCCAGATATAGCTAGCGATCGCTGATCAGGCCTGTCGCTGAATCGCTGATGGATACGTACGCGTAGGCGAAGCCTAAACGGCGCCTTGACTCACGCCCGTCGGCCTTCTCGCTCGATCCGTCACTCGGCGCCTTGCCTTGCCGCGTCGCCCTGCCCTCGCCTCGCCGGCTCGCCGTCGCCGCCACACAGCAGTCCGGCAGGCAGGCGGCAGCCCGGCCAATCAGCCATCCGGCATCCGGCACCGACTGGAAGTCAAGAAGTCAAGAACTACGGCAATACGGCAAGAAGTATGCATCCCTGTCCATCCCCAAACCTCAATTTGACAATCTCAGTAGCAGGTTATTTATTCTTTATTTAGTATGTACGCATTGTAATCCAATCTATCAACCTTTTGTCATTCTATGTACATGTCTAGGGTTCCAATCATCCGATGTATAAATTCCTAATTCTTTGTATCCTCTTTTGATCTTTTCTTCATGATTTTAGGACATTAGCCTGCCATGTTACCTAAGAAGAAGAAATTGTCGGGTGCTGAAAAAAGGAGGAAAAAGAAAGAAAGTGATCTAAAAATTCTAGCACTGAAGGGTTCTTTGAATAACTACTTTACATCTTCAAGCATTGTTGATGTTAGTGAAGAACAAGGGCAAGAAACTACTTCTGAGCATGCAAATCCAGATGTTGAGGTGAATGAAGATGGTGCGAGCACAGGGGAGCAAATAAATTTTGAAGTTGATGCTGACAGTACAATGGAGGAGGAAAATTTGCAGCCTTCCTCTAATGATGAACAGGAAGATTCCCTTTCATTTATTTTTGATCCAAGAACATGGGAAGGTCTTGACAATAGCAAAAGGGATATTTTAATTGAGAAGGGACCTATTAGAGTACCGGATCTGGAGTTCGAGAAGGACACCATTGGTAGACACTTTTCATATGCTTTTTACTCCAGGAAGTTAAGTAATGGTGAGTTTGTTGACAGAAAGTGGTTGGTTTACCACAAAGGTGCAACACAAAGTATATTGTTTTTGTTGCAAGTTATTCAAATCAAAACTGAGCAAGTCTATGCTGGCATCTGATGGATTGAATGACTGGAAGCGTTTGAGTGCGCGTCTCAAAGATCATGAGAACAGTGTTGATCATTTAACAAACATGAATACATGGAATGAAGTTAGGTTGAGACTAAGCAAAAATCAGACAATTGATGACGATATGCAAAGGGGGATTGCAAAGGAGAAGGAGCGTTGGAGACAAGTTCTGGTAAGAATAGTTTCAGCTGTGAAGTTTCTTGCAAAACATACTTTGGCTTTTCATGGATCAAATGAGAAGTTGTATCAAGATAATAATGGTAATTTTTTGGGCACGATTGAAATGATTGCTGAATTTGATCCTGTATGCAAGAACACATCCGGCGTATTCAAAATAGTGAAATCCATCATCACTATCTTGGCCACAAAATCCAGAACGAGTTGATCTCAGTTCTTGCTAATGCCGTGAGAAATGTAATTTTAAAGATCATCAAAGATGCCAAGTATTTTTCAGTTATTCTGGATTGTACCCCGGATGTGAGCCATGAAGAACAAATGACTCTCATTGTGCGTTGTGTCAATATGTCAAGCAACCTTCCGAGAGTGGAGGAGTTTTTCCTAGAGTTCCTAAAGGTTGAGGACACATTGGGGTTGGGGCTTTTGAAGGTATTGATGGATACATTGAGTTCTTTTGATTTGAATGCTGCTGATGTGAGAGGTCAAGGTTATGACAATGGTTCCAACATGAAAGGACAATACCAAGGTGTTCAGAGTCGCTTCCTTAAAGAAAACCCCAAAGCATTGTATATGCCATGTGCATGTCATAGTTTGAATCTCACTCTTTGTGATATGGCAAAATCTTGCAAACAGGCTATTACATTCTTTGGTATTATACAACGGATATACGTGTTGTTTTCACGTTCTACTAAAAGGTGGAAGATCTTACTTGACAATCTCCCAAAAGGAACAAAACTAACTCTCAAGCCTTTGTCCAGTACTCGCTGGGAGAGTCGAATAAAGAGTGTGCAGCCTATCAGGTACCAAGCTATCCATGTAATTTCAGCTTTGAAGGAATTGGAGGAGACTTCTACTGATGACCCAGCAGCTGTAAGTGATGCTCAATCTTTGGTCAGTGCACTTGAGAATTTTGAAACTTTAGTTGGCATGGTTATTTGGCATGATGTTTTGTTCTCTGTAAATATGGTGAGCCAAAAGTTGCAGGAAAAGATGGTGTGCATTGATGCTACTATAAAACACATTGACGGGGTCATATTATATTTTAAGAAGTATAGAGATGAAGGCTTTCAAGCTAGTATTGAGATAGCAAAAGCCATTGCATCTGATATGGACATAGAGCCAGAATTTCCTTCAAAACGTCAACGAAAAAGAAAGAGGCATCATGATGAAATAAATGATCAAGAAGAAGAAATACAATTGTCAGCTATGGAATCCTTCAGAGTTAATTACTTTCTAGTCATTGTTGACAATGCAATTCTTTCATTGACCAGCCGCTTTGATCAGTTGAAGAAATTTGAAAAGGTGTTTGGTTTCTTATTCAATTCAAAAAATCTGAAGTCCTTGGATGATAGCAAACTACAGGAATGTTGCGCTACTTTTGCAAAAGCTTTTTCTGATGATAAATCATCTAATGTTGATCTTCATGATTTTGTCTCAGAGTTAAAAGTGTTGCAGGTAACTTTGCCAGATGGTTTGATGTCAGCGCTTGAGATTCTTCAGTTTGTTATGGCTGTAGATTGCTATCCAAATGTCTCTGTTGCCTATCGGATCCTCTTAACAGTGCATGTGACTGTAGCCTCAGCTGAAAGAAGTTTCTCTAAACTGAAACTACTAAAAAATTATTTGAGGTCAACTATGTTGCAAGATAGATTGAATGGCCTGGCTATGTGCTGCATTGAGAAGGATATCTTGGACAATGTTGATCTTGATTGTGCCCTTAATGACTTCGCATCACGAAATGCCCGAAGAAACTTTTTTTGAAGCACTGAAGTATTATTGTTGTCGATGGAGTCAGTCTAATTTCGTTCTTATTTGAGGTAATCATGTCATATTACTTTCATTTTGCGATCTTTTTAGTACCATTGTTTTTTATGGAGTCGGTTCGAATTTGGTTATTATTGTTCTCGATGGAGTCATTTGAATTATTATACTCATACTTAAAACTAAAGATGTGTGATTGAAAGTTACTTTTAATAAGTTATATATATAACACACGCATACATATATATTGTCTTAGGACTTAGGACATAGGGGCCCATGTCGTCGAGTTCGCCTAGGGCCTCCCGAAACACAGGGCCGGCCCTGGATATGGGTATATCTACTTAATGAAACATAAGTCTGAAACATTTCAAAAGTTCAAAGAATTTCAGAGTGAAGTGGAAAATCATCATAACAAGTTTCTATGAGATGATCTTGGAGGAGAATATTTGAGTTACGAGTTTGCTCTACATTTGAAACAATGCGGAATAGTTTCGCAACTCATGCCACCTGGAACACCATAGCATAATGGTGTGTCCGAACGTCGTAATCGTACTTTACTAGATATGGTGTGATCTATGATGTCTCTTACTAATTTACGGCTATCATTTTGGGGTTATGCTTTAGAGATGGCTGCATTCACGTTAAATAGGGCACCATCGAATTCCGTTGAGATGACACCTTATGAACTGTGGTTTGGCAAGAAACCAAAGTTGTCATTTCTTAAAGTTTGGGGCTACGATGCTTATGTGAAAAAGCTTCAACCTGATAAGCTCGAACCCAAATCGGAGAAATGTGTCTTCATAGGATACCCAAAGGAAACTGTTGGGTACACCTTCTATACAGATCCGAAGGCAAGACATTCATTGCTAAGAATGGATCCTTTCTAGAGAAGGAGTTTCTCTCAAAAGAAGTGAGTGGGAGGAAAGTAGAACTTGATGAGGCAACTGTACCTGCTCCCTTATTGGAAAGTAGTTCATCACAGAAACCGGTTCCTATGACACCTACACCAATTAGTGAGGAAGCCAATGATGATGATCATGAAACTTCAGATCAAGTCACTACCGAACCTCGTAGGTCAACCAGAGCAAGATCCACACCAGAGTGGTACGGTAATCCTGTTTTGGAGGTCATGTTGGAGCAGTTCTAAACAAAGCGTCGTGGTAGGATCTACGTGTGAAGCGGAGTACATAGCTGCTTCGGAAGCAGAAAATGAAGGAGTCTGGATGAATGAGTTCATATCTGATCTAGGTGTCATACCTAGTGCATCGGGTCCAATGAAAATCTTTTGTGACAATACTGGTGCAATTTCCTTGGCAAAGGAATCCAGATTTCACAAGAGGACCAAGCACATCAAGAGACACTTCAATTCCATCTGGGATCAAGTACAAATAGGAGACATAGAGATATGCAAGATACATACGGATCTAAATATTGCAGACCCACTGACTAAGCCTCTTCCATGAGCAAAACATGATCAGCACCAAGACTCCATGTGTGTTAGAATCATTACTGTGTAATCTAGATTATTGACTCTAGTGCAAGTGGGAGACTCAAGGAAATATGCCCTAGAGGCAATAATAAAGTTATTATTTATTTCCTCATATCATGATAAATGTTTATTATTCATGCTAGAATTGTATTAACCGGAAACATAATACTTGTGTGAATACATAGACAAACATAGTGTCACTAGTATGCCTCTACTTGACTAGCTCATTAATCAAAGATGGTTATGTTTCCTAACCATAGACATGAGTTGTCATTTGATAAACGGGATCACATCATTAGGAGAATGATGTGATTGACTTGACCCATTCCGTTAGCTTAGCACTTGATCGTTTAGTTTACTGCTATTGCTTTCTTCATGACTTATATATGTTCCTATGACTATGAGATTATGCAACTCCCGATTACTGGAGGAACACTTTGTGTGCTACCAAACGTCACAATGTATAAATGTGCTCTACAGGTGTCTCCGATGGTACTTGTTGAGTTGGCATAGATTGAGATTAGGATTCGTCACTCCAATTGTTAGAGAGGTATCTCTGGGCCCTCTCGGTAATGCACATCATAATAAGCCTTGCAAGCAATGTGACTAATAAGTTAGTTACGGGATGATGCATTACAAAACGAGTAAAGAGACTTGCCGGTAATGATATTGAGCTAGGTATTGGGATACCGACGATCGAATCTCGGGCAACTAACATACTGATGACAAAGGGAACAACGTATATTGTTATGCGGTTTGACCGATAAAGATCTTCATAGAATATGTAGGAACCAATATGAGCATCCAGGTTTCGCTATTGGTTATTGACCGGAAACATGTCTCACTCATGTCTACATAGTTCTCGAACCCGTAGGGTCCGCACGCTTAAAGTTCTGTGACGATCAGTATTATGAGTTTATATGTTTTGATGTACCGAAGGTAGTTCGGAGTCTCGGATATGATCACGGATATGATGAGGAGTCTCGAAATGGTCGAGACATGAAGATTGATATATTGGAAGCCTACATTTGGATATCGTAAGAGTTCCGGGTGAAATCGGGATTTTACCGGAGTGCCGGAGGGGTTACCGGAACCCCCCGGGGGTTAATGGGCCTTGTTGGGCCCTAGTGGAGAGAGAGAGGGGCCGGCCAGGGCAGGCCGCGCGCCCCCTCCCCCTCTGGTCCGAATTGGACTAGGTGAGGGGGGGGGGGCTTTCCTTCTCCTTCTCCCCTTCCTTTCCCCCTCCTATTAGGAGTAGGAAAGAGGGGAATCCTACTCCTACTAGGAGGAGGATTCCTCCTCCTGGCGCGCCCTCTAGGGCCAGCCAGCCTCCCCCTTGCTCCTTTATATACGGGGGCAGGGGGCACCTCTAGACACAAGTTGATCATTGATCCCTCCCAGCCGTGTGCGGTACCCTCCTTCACCATAATCCACCTCGGTCATACTGTAGCGGTGCTTAAGCGAAGCCCTGCAATGGTAGCTTCATCAACATCGTCACCACGCCGTCATGCTGACAAAACTCTTCCCCGAGGTCTACTGGATCATGAGTTCGTGGGACGTCACCGAGCTGAACGTGTGCTGAACGCGGAGGAGCCGTACGTTCGGTACTGAGGATGGGTCGATCATGAAGACGTACGACTATATCAACCGTGTTGTCATAACGCTTCTGCTTAACGGTCTACGAGGGTACGTGGATGACACTCTCCCCTCTCATTGCTATGCATCACCATGATCTTGCCTGCGCGTAGGATGTTTTTTAAATTACTATGTTCCCCAACATTTTTCCATGTTTTTACATCACAGAAAGTCAATATCAAACGGAGTCCAAATGCCACGAAACTTTACGGAGATTTTTTATGGGCCAGAAGGAAGGAAATGGGCCCTGGTTGCACCTAGGGGGTGCCCCGGAGGGGGCACAACCCACCAGTGCATGCCAGGAGGCCCTGGCGCGCCCCGGTGGGTTGTGCCCAACTTTGGTGCCCCCCGGACCACCTCTTTGCTCTATAAATACCCCAAAAATACTAGAACCCTAGGGGAATCAACGAAATATTCATCTAGCCACCGTAGAGTCCAGAATCACCAGATCCAATCTAGACACCATCATGGAGGGGTTCACCACTTCCATTGGTGCCTCTCCGATGATGCATGAGTAGTTCTTTGTAGACCTTCGGGTCCGTAGTTAGTAGCTAGATGGCTTCATCTCTCTCTCTCTCTCTCTCTTGATCCTCAATTATAATGGTCTCTTGGAGATCCATATGATGTAACTCTTTTTGCGGTGTGTTTGTTGGGATCGATGAACTTTGAGTTTATGATCAGATCTATGTTTTTATATCCATGAAAGTTATTTGAGTTTCTTTGATCTCTTATATGCATGATCTCTTATAGCCTCGTATTTCTTCTCTGATATTTGGGTTTTCTTTGGCCAACTTGATCTATTTATCTTGCAATGGGAAGAGGTGCCCGATAGTGGGTTTGATCTTACGGTGCTTGATCCCAGTGACAGAAAGGGAATCGACACGTATGTATCATTGCTACTAAGGATAAAATGATGAGATCTATATCTACCGCCATATAGATAAACGGATCTTGTCTACATCATGACATCATTCTTATTGCATTACTCCGTTTTTCCATGAACTTAATACACTAGATGCATGATGTATAGCGGTTGATGTGTGGAGTAATAGTAGTAGATGCAGGCAGGAGTCGGTCTACTAATCTTGGACGTGATGCCTATGTAATGATCATTGCCTGGATATCGTCATAATTATTTGAAGTTCTATCAATTGCCCATGTCACAGCCCTAGCTTTAGCCTTGTTGTGGTCTAGTCTTGGTTGTTGCATCATGTTTAAATTTTCTTAAACCTGAAATGGGGATGTCCAAACCCTAGCACCAAATGAAATGCAACTAGGATCAAAATAAAAATATTTTCAATGAACCCAAAATGCCCTTCATAAATGCCCATGATTTTTGAATTGGTCTAGAACCTCTTCCAAAAATGATGCACATATTTCTAGGCCATTCTGCATTTTTGAATTAACTCATATTGTATTTGAATTGGGGCATTTAAATACTATAAATATTTTTAAATGCTCCAACAATTTTGGAATTAGTTGAGGGCCTCTGGATTAATTTATTTAGTGCCCATAACTATTTTCAGAATTTTAAAAAGTGATTTGGTTTGAAAACCAAATTAAATTTTTTTTTTGCATAAATAGAAAAACAGAACAATAATAGAAATAAGACAGAGAGGGAAACCTTACCTGGCGCTCACCTGCGGCCCAACAAGCCGTCCCAGTCCACTGGCCCCTGCCAGTCATCCCCTTCCTCACGCCAGGAGGACACGGGCACGCACCCGACACGCGCGGCCACGCGCTCGGCCACCTCCTGCCTGCTTGCCACTGCTGGAGTCGGCCCCGAGCGCCACACAACCCCCTGGACCCCCTCGCTCTCTTCCTCACCCTCGTTCCCCTCCTCTGTCTCGCTCTCTCACGCACGCCCGAACACGCCGTCGCCGCCGTTCACTGCTACCGCGTCCACCGTTCTCCCCTTGCCTCCTCGTGCTGTCCAAGACCTCCGCCGCGACCCCCTCGCCCTCCCCACCGAGCCATGCTTCGCCGGAGGCCTGCATCGCCGCCATCTGGTCGTCTTCAACCTCGGTACCCGCCGGACGCCGTTCGTCGATTCGCCTCGCTCCGGTCGCCCCCGAGCCCACTGATCTGCTCATCGACCTCCCTGTGAGCTCCGCCGCTTTTCCCCTCTCTTCCCCGCGTCATTTTCGCCCTCTAGCCGCAGCCCCGAGATCACCCGAGGCCGCCGTCCGCCATGACGGTGAGCCCATGCTCCCGAGCTTCTCCTGCTCGCTCCAGGGGTACTGATATGCTCCTGGCACCTCCAGGAGGCTGCCTAGCCACTCCGTTGGCTCGCCCGAGCACTGCAGCCCCGCGCCCGCGCTATCCCGAACTCCGGCCGCCGCTGTTGTCATCGCCGGCGCCGCCACAAACCACCCCAGGTCCAGCCACCACCACCATCGGATGCGCCCAGCTATGGGCGTTCCAACGCGCCTAGCCGCGCGACCTCTCGTCGCCGGAGTTGGCCGGACGAGCGACATCGTCGTGCTGTGCTTAGCACCGGCGTTTAGCCGTCGATGTGGCACCATCATTAGCAGTTAATGACCCCGCTAATTAATCCACACTCTCGCTGACATGCGGGCCCCGCTGCCTAACTAACCAGCTAACAAAAATAGATTAAGATTAATCTAAACATAGTGGCCCCATGCGTCGGCGTTGACCTCGCTGACGTGGCCGTTGACCGGACCCACTTGTCTATGACACTAAATGTCACTGGGTCACTGACCAGTGGGTCCCACTGGTCAGGTTTGACCTGGACCCTGCCCCGTTGACCTGCTGACGTCATGATGATGTCAGGTTGACGCAGTAATCCTTTTCTGGAATTTAAATAAATCTTAAATGATTTATTTATTTCAGAAAATATCCAAAACTTCTAAAAATCATAGAAATTCAACCGTAGCTCAGAATGAAATAAATTATATATGAAAAATGATCCGAAAAATCCAACCTATCCACGGTACCATTTTCATGCATGTTAGAACAACTTATGGCTGCTGTTTAGGCCAAATCATATAAATGGCATTTAAACCCTCACATATGGAGTTTGAATTTGAACCTAGGGTTCAAACCAACTCCATTTAACATGTTGCTAGTTGCATTATCTCAAAACACAGCATATTGACATGTCATGATCATGCATCATATTGTGCATTGCATTGATTGTGCTCTCCTTCTCTGTTGCCGGTATTTGTTCCCTCTCGATAGACGTGCTTCCGACGATGAGTTCGATGACACCGATGAAGAGTTATACTATCTTCAGAAGTGCCAGGCAAGCAAAACCCCCTTGTTCATTCCGATACAAACCCACTTGCTCGCTCCTGCTCTCTTTTACTGCATTAGGACAACAACGATTCAACTGTTACATGCTACGGTAGTTGAACCCCTTTCCTCTGCATGACCTGTCATTGCCACAGTAAATAGATGAAACCCACTAGCATGAGTAGGGGTTGTTTGAGCCCTGATGTGCCTACTCATTCATGCTTGTTTGTCATGCCTGCTACTGCTTAGAGTTGAGTCAGGTCCGATTCATCGGGGATGAATTGGAATGTGGTGAACATGTCCTACTGTTGAGAGCTAAGTGTGTGAACACGATTTGGTAAAGGTAGTGGTGAGAGGTCATGTAGGAGTACATGGTGGGTTGTCTCATTGCAGCCGTCCTCAGGAACTGAGTTCTGTGTTTGTGATCCATGAATAGTTACTACCACACATTGGAATGCTTAAGTGCCCCTCTCGACTTATTAATGTACCTGATCTCTGTCCAGGAGTTGCAACTAGTTTCTGGTGTTTGTAGGTAGTGTTAGTAGTCTACCAAGTGGCACCCGGTACAGGTGGGCTTGGGACAGACTAGGCACAATGGCCCGGTGTACCAAGTGCCACCCGGATGGTGGGCTTGGGAACCCTGTACACATCGTTTGGGGCCGTGAGCGACACCCCGACCAGATCTCCTTGCGGATGGAACCCGAATTGGCGATAAACCTGGACGAGAGACTTGTGTGATTAGTCAGGTCTTGGCCGACTCCCTCGCCAGGCTTCCGCTTGAAGGTTGCCGAGATACACGACGTGTACATGGTGGTAAGTGGTGAGAGCGTGTGTGAAGAAGTACACCCCTGCAGGGTTATCATTATCTATTCGAATAGCCGGATTCCTCGGATATGGAGACTTGGACCCCTTGCATAGTTCATAGACAAGTGAAAGTGGATACTCTAAAATGCGCAAGATAAGTGTGAGTGCTATGGATGGCGTTCTCACAGGGAGACGGGAGCGGATCCATAGTGGTGTATTGGTATGGTGAATTTGTGTACTCGTGTGCGCCACCTCAAAGGAGTTACTTGCAGTCGTAGTTCAGGATAGCCACCGAGTCAAAGCTGGCTTGCTACAGTTAAACTCCACCACCCCTTTGTTGATACCGATGCATATGTAGTTAGTTCTGATGTAAGTCTTGCTGGGTACATTTGTACTCACGTTTGCTTAATTTATGTTTTTGCAGAGAGACTTCAGTCTCGCTAGTAGTTCCGTGTGGACTTCCGACGTTTAGCTTGATACGTCAGCTACGATCTTGTGCCCTTGGCAGGATCTGGTAGGTAGTCAGGCTTCTCAGCCTTTTTCATTTGTAGAAGTCTGTACTCAGACATGTTAAGCTTTCGCATGTGCTTTGACTTGTATGCTCTGAATGTTGGGTCATGAGATCCATGTTTGTTTTATCTGGCTCTTTAGAGCCTAAGGAATAAATACTTGAGTCGTAGAGTTATGTTGTGATGCCATGTTGTATTTACACATATCGAGCATATTGTGTGTATGATTGAAATGCTTGGTATGTGTGGGATCCGACAACCTATTTGTTCATCCTTGGTAGCCTCTCTTATGGGGAAATGTAGTCTTGTGCTTCCATGAGCCATAGTAGTCCGCTACAGCCCGGTTCACCGGAGTCCTGCTAGCCCAGCACTACTGCTCCGGAACACTTGACTGGCCGGCATGTGTTTCACTTCGTTCCTGTGTCTGTCCCTTCGGGGAAATGCCACGCGGTGACATCCGGAGTCCTGCCTAGCCTGCTACAGCCCGGGTTCCCGGAGTCCTGTTAGCCCAGTGCTACAGCCCGGATTCGCACGCTGCTGACTGACATGCTCGATGTTGATTCATGTATGCCTGTCCCCGTAAGTTAGTGCCACTTTGGGTTCACGACTAGTCATGTCGGCCCGGGTTCTCTGTCATATGGATGCTAGCAACACTATCATATACGTGAGCCAAAAGGCGCAAACGGTCCTGGGCCATGGTAAGGCGACACCCGTGGGAATACCGTGCGTGAGGCCGCAAAGTGATATGAGGTGTTACCAGCTAGATCGATGTGACTTGGAATCGGGGTCCTGACAGCCCAACAGTAATTTGTTTACCCACTGTTTGCTATTTTTCTCGAGAGAAGCCACTAGTGAAACCTACGGCCCCAAGGTCTTCTTTCTCATATATTTGCCTTGCGATATACTTTTCTTTGCATTTTTATTCAGATCTATTAAACCAAAAATCCAAAAATACCTTGCTGCAATTTATTTTATTTGGCATTCGATCTATCAATCTACTACAATTTACCTCACGTCCGCTTGCCTATCTTGAGGCGCCGTACCACGGAAGGGATTGACAACCCCTTTAACATGTCGGGTTGCGAGGTGTTGTTATTTGTGTGCAGGTGCTGCTTACGTTGTGTTTCTTGGTTCTCCTACTGGTTCGATACCTTGGTTTCATAACTGAGGGAAATATCTAACGTTGCTATGCTACATCATCCCTCCATATCCAGGGAAATACCGACGTAGTTCCAGCTACCATCAAGGAGAATTTCTGGCACCGTTGTCGGGGAGGATCTTCAACATAACCAGGTTCCTAATCACAAATCTCATCTCCTTGCAATTTACATTATTTGCCATTTGCCTCTCATTTTTCTCTCCCCCACTTCACAAAAATTTTCCTTTTTATTCGCCTTCTTTTTTGTTCGCCCTTTTTCTCGTCTGATCTTTTGTTTGCTTCTGTTACCATGTGCCTTCTATATGCTTGCATCTTAGCTTGCTAAAAATCTATTGATATGGAACCCCATCCACTTGCTAATCTTTTTAAAAGATCCAATCATGTTGAACCATTTGCTAGTGAGTTGAGTGCACTAGGTTATCTTTATGAAGTTTTGCTTGAGAATCGTGAATCTGAAAATTGTGATGAAGAAATTTAGGAAGTGATTCATGATAGCTCCTTGAATTAAAAGCATGATTGCAATAATTTTACTATAAATTCTATTAATGTCAATTGTGCTAATAATATGCAAAACCCCAAGCTTGGGGATGCTTGTTTTGTCATGTCTGCTACTTATTGCAATGATCATGATTGGGGTGATAATGTTTATCATGATCTTGAAAATTTAATTAAGCCTCATGATGAATATGTTTGCGATAATATTGAAAGTGGGTTTGGAGATGTCATGACTTTATTTGATGATAATCCCACTATTTTGGGAGAGTGTCAACTTTGCATGCATGTGGATCATAATGAGAAAATTTTATATGATAGTTATATTATTGAATTTGATTATGATCCTACATATAATTATTATGAGAGAGGAAAATATGGTTGTAGAAATTTTCATGTTATTAAATTTCCTCTCATTGTGTTGAGATTGTCAATGTTTTATTCCGCTCCTTTGCATATGCTAGATCTTTCTTGTCTTGATAATTTACTTTCCTATAAAATTCCTATGCATAGGAATTATGTTAGACTTAAATGTGTTTGTCACATGTTTCATGATGCTCTCTTTGTGTTTCGATTATTATCTGTTGTGTGACCATCGTTGAAATATTATGCCTAGCTAAGGGCGTAAAACTATAGCGCTTGTTGGGAGGAAACCCAATGAATAAAATTTATTTTTGCCTTTTGCTTTCTGTTCTTGAGTGTTAGCACAACTATGATACTGTTATGATTGTGTTTTTTATGTTTTAGTTAGTGTTTGTGCCAAGTAAAGCCTTTATGATCTTCTTGGGCAATAGTTGTTTGATCTTGCTGAAAAAACAGAAACTTTTACGCTCACGAAATTAATTTTCGTTTTTTACCAGAGAGCGGTAAAATACCCATTCCACTTATAGTAGATCAATATGCAAATTTCTTAGGTCGTCCTAATTTTTCAGAGTTTTTTGAGTTACATAAGTATACGAGATAGCCAGATTGCTACAGACTATTCTGTTTTGATAGATTCTGTTTTCTTTGTGTTGTGTGCTTATTTTGATGGCTCTATGGTTTTCTTTGATGAGTTTTTGCCATAGAAAAGTTGGAATACAGTAGATATAATACAAAAACAAAATATTAATTGGTTTTATACAACACTTATAGTAGTGGTTTATTATTCTTATACTAACAGATCTCATGAAGACTTTGTTGAGTTTTGTGTGATTGAAGTTTTCAAGTTTTGGGTTATCTTACGATGGATGAAGGAAGGATGTAAGAGCCTAAGATTGGGTATGCCCCGGCATCCCAAGATATTATCCAAGAATGAGCAACCAACTAAGCTAGGGGATGCCCCCTAGTGGCATCCCCGCTTTCTTCCAACAACCATTGGTATTTTACTCGAGACTATATTTTTATTCGTCACATGATATGTGTTTTGCTTGGAGCGTCTTGTATGATATGTGTATTTGCTTGTTTTATTTTGTGTTTTAAGTCATCAATCCTTGCTGGACACACATTTTTGAGAGAGCCAAAATTATGTCTTGACTTGTTAGAATTGCTCTCTATGCTTCACTTCAATCTTTTATGAGCTAGGACTTGCTCTAGTGCTTCACTTATACTCCCTCCGTTGTGAATTACTTGTCACATATATGGATGTATCTAGATGTATTTTAGTTCTAGATACATCCATTTCTGCGATGAGTAATTTGGAATAGAGGGAGTACCTTTTTGAGCATGGTGTGCTTTGTTATTTTTGAAGAAATGCTCTCTTGCTTCACTTAGATTTGTTTGAGAGTTAGTAAAATTTTGAAGAAATTCTCTCTTGCTTCACTTAAATTATTTTGAGAGAAAGAAATTTCTTTATGCTCATGATATTCACTTATATTTGTTTGAGCTTATGAAAAGCAACACATTAAAATTATTGCCAAAGTGATAGATATCCAAGAAGGATAAAGTAAAAGAAAATGTCATGAAGATCATTGGACAAAATAAACTTGATTCTCAGTAATAGTTTTGAGATATGATGATGTGATATGTGAGTTATGTTGATAAGTAATTGTGCTCTAGTAAGAATATTGGTGTTAAGGTTTGTGATTCCCTATGCATGCACGAAAGTCAATAATCATGTAATGAAAATTATATCCTACTTGTGGTGATTTATTCGGTGTTAATTATGCTTAATGCTTGCTTATGAGATTATTGGTTTCTTGGTTGTCCTCTTCTCAATCTTTTTGCTAGCCTTCATTTTGCACTAAGTATGACCTCTACTTGTGCATCCAACATCCTTTAAGCCAGTTTTGCCACATGAGTCTGCTATATCTACCTATATGCGGTATTCTTTTGCTGTTCTAAGAAAATTTGCATGTGCCATCTCTATTTTTCAAAACAAACCTCTCTATTGTGTATTTGTTTCGCTGGCGGAGCGGTGATGGGTGGCTAATATTTCCATGCTAGATGTGTTATTCTCAAGATGAGTGTTTATTCACTTGTCATTGCACGAGAGTAAGGCAAAGGTATTAGGGATGCCCAGTCTCGAAATGCAAAAAGAAATGAATTTACTTTATGTTGTAAAATAATAAATTCCTTGGAAAGTGTTGGTATGGAGGGCGCCCGTGGATACGGTTAGCCATGGAAAGTGAAAGTTATGGTGGAAAAAGGAATAAACTTTATTTTCTGTTTGCGAACCGCCTATGATATATCTATGCACGGAAAGTATTGGGAACTCTAAGTCGTTTTTGCTTGTGGGATGGATAAACCTCCCAAAATGTTTTTATCTCTATTTTTTCGCTTTGAGCTTTGGCACCTCTACAAATCCCTACTTCCCTCTACGAAGGGCCTATCTTTTACTTTATGCAATTTTTATCTTGAAATTTGAGTCTCCATCTTCTCTCATAAAAGCACCAACTAGGAGGCAATATGATCGTGCTCAAGTATTGGGTGTAGTTAATATTCGAGTGTGTTTCATGAATGGATCAATGTTTAAGCATGATGGGCTAGGGATAACTTATTTTAGCATTGATATTCTGAAAGACATGGTTGCTTGTTGATATGCTTGAGTATCTAAATTATTATGTCAAAACTAGACTATTGCTTTGAATCACATAAAAGTCCAAATGTCCATGCTATAAAGAAAAGAATATGATATGACTTGATGAACAGCACTCCACATCAAAAATTCTGTTTTTATCACTTACCTACTCGAGGACGAGTAGGAGTTAAGCTTGATGTTGCTCATACGTCTCTAACGTATCTATACTTTTTGATTGTTCCATGCTGTTTTATTATCAATCTTGGATGTTTTATAATCATTTTATATCATTTTTTGGTACTAACCTATTGACATAGTGCCAAGTGCCAGTTGCTGTTTTTCCATGTTTTTACATCACAGAAAATCAATATCAAACGGAGTCCAAATGCCATGAAACTTTACGGAGATTTTTATGGGCTAGAAGGAAGGTAATGGGCCCTGGTTGCACCTGGGGGGTGCCCCGCCTGGCACGCCCCGGTGGGTTGTGCCCCCCTCGGGTGCCCCCGGACAGCTTCTTTGCTCTTTAAATACCCCAAAATACCAGAACCCTAGGGGTATCGACGAAATATTCATCCAGCCACCGCAGAGTCCAGAATCACCAGATCCAATCCAGGCACCATCACAGAGGGGTTCACCACTTCCATTGGTGCCTCTCCGATGATGCGTGAGTAGTTCTTTGTAAACCTTCGGGTCCGTAGTTAGTAGCTAGATGGCTTCATCTCTCTCTCTCTTGATCCTCAATACAATGGTCTCTTGGAGATCCATATGATGTAACTCTTTTTGAAGTGTGTTTGTTGGGATCGATGAACTTCGAGTTTATGATCAGATCTATGTTTTTATATCCATGAAAGTTATTTGAGTTTCTTTGATCTCTTACATGCATGATCTCTTATATCCTCGTATTTCTTCTCCGATATATGGGTTTTGTTTGGCCAACTTGATCTATTTATATTGCAATGGGAAGAGGTGCCCGGTAGTGGGTTCGATCTTACGGTGCTTGATCCTAGTGACAGAAAGGGAACCGACACGTATGTATCGTTGCTACTAAGGATAAAAAGATGAGATCTATATCTACCGCCATATAGATAAACGGATCTTGTCTACATCATGTCATCATTATTATTGCATTACTCCATTTTTCCATGAACTTAATACACTAGATGCATGCTAGATATCGGTCGATGTGTGGAGTAATAGTAGTGGATGCAGGCAGGAGTCGGTCTACTAATCTTGGACGTGATGCCTATGTAATGATCATTGCCTAGATATTGTCATAATTATTTGAAGTTCTATCAATTGCCCAGCAGTAATTTGTTTACCCACCATTTGCTATTTTTCTGGAGAGAAGCCACTAGTGAAACCTACAACCCCCGGGTCTTCTTTGTCATATATTTGCCTCTTGCGTTCTACTTTTCCTTTGCATTTTTATTCAGATCTATTAAACCAAAAATCCAAAAATACCTTGCTACAATTTATTTTATTTGGTGTTCGATCTATCAATCTACTACAATTTAACTCACGTCCGCTTGCCTATCTTGAGGCGCTGTACCCCGGAAGGGATTGACAACCCCTTTAACACGTCGGGTTGCGAGGTGTTGTTATTTGTGTGCAGGTGCTGCTTACGTTGTGTTGCTTGGTTCTCCTACTGGTTCAATACCTTGGTTTCATAATTGAGGGAAATACCAACCGTCGCTGTGCTACATCATCCCTCCCTCTCCAGGCAAATACCGACGTAGTTCCAGCTACCATCAGCCTTCGTGGCAGCACAGCTGGCCACGGGAGGCGGGAGCAGGCAGTCTTGCCGGCGCTGGATTTGGCGGCTGGAGAAAGAAAATTGGAGATTGAAGAAGCACGACGGCCATTGGATTGACATCCAACGGTTACGTCTGGTAGAACCGTTTGTTGACATATATAATAAGTAAAAAAAATCTTGCATACGCATCAACTTAATAGGCCCACAAGTCAAACCATTCCCTATTTGTTTTAATAATTTATAGCTCATTGCAACTTCTTATGCAATTTATTGCAGTCCGTTTTTTGTTGGCCAGTGCTAGGGTTAAAAATTTAAACGAAATTTCACATATTCTGGTGGGGTCCAAACTATTTTTAATACCGAAATGTCGAGCCATATTTAAAGTACTTTGAAGATATATTTAAATTAGGTTAAAGCCTGGTGAAATTGGAATATGAAAATGTGAAAAAATTCAGAAATTTGAAAGCAATTGCCAATTTGTCGTCTGCTTTTTATATTTACAGCCCATTTCATATTACTTTCAAGATTTGCAGCCATCTTGAAAGAGTTGCAGCCCATAAGGGCGTAGAAAAATAAGTAGGCCTGGATTGGGTATTCTTCAGAAAAAATAAATTGGGCTCATTTTCACAAATAAAAAATAGCTGGGCTGGTCATGTGGTGAACGTAAAATATAAGGCTGGGCTAGACGGGCCATAGCCTAGTTGAAACCCTACTCCATCTCAACAATAAAAAAACTACTCGAGCAACTACGTCCCAGGTGTCAGCCGATCTTGTACTGTTCTATTGTCTATTGACTATATACGCTGACAATGTCGTGGGTCCCAGATGTCAAGAAACCACTAGGAGGAAGCATTTTCTTTTTTCTATATGCTGACAATGGATTATATAAGAAAAAATGAGGAACTTCCTTGCGCACGACCATGGACATGGTGGGCCCCTATTGTCATCCTCTCCACGTACATTCCTCTCCTGATTCCTCTTGTTTGTTGATCATGTTGACAACACGAGAGGGCGGCGCCGCGGCGAGTGCACCAAAGCACACGGAGAACGAAGGCGAGGCCTCGGACGTCGACGCTAACGATTTAGGAGACAGTGGGGCGGCGATGCGTGCGTTGAGGCGCAGCCAGCCGTGGGAGGCGGAAGCAGGCGGCCCCGCCGGTGCTAGTTTGGTTTTGGCGGCTAGAGGAAGACAAGACTGAAGAAACACGATAGACTGTAAAGCAACAGTAGTACTTAACAACCTTAACTGAAACCAGCAGGGGCACTTAACAACCATAGCTGAAAGTAGTATGAGTACTTATACAGGTTCAACCATACAAAGCACGCCTCGAACAGTGCTACTTTGCCTACAGTTAACCAAGGGTGAGGCCACCAAGCCCCAGGACAAGGCCCATGTGCCACCCCGCGCATCCACAACCTTCTGAAAGTGGCTTCATCTCGCAATGTTGTCAATAAACATGATATTCGCTTTAGAGCCATGGAAAAGCATGAGCATAACCTTCTGTCCTATTCTCCAAGGTGGACAGTCCTTCATTATTTGAGACCACCCATGAATAAGTATCTTTTCACCTCCAAGGGGAATGGAGTAGGTCGACATAAACATCATGTTGTGACCAAGCGCAAGTCTAACCCGACCATGGTCAGGCATCTGTATAGGAACAATAGAACTGGGCAGTTTCTGTTTCAAGAAGATCACAACTGTAAAACTGTGTATAAGCAAGAGTTTATGAACAACATATATAACAGAAAACAACTTGTACCATAAGTTTCTTGACACAGTTGGACCTGTTCAATGTGTGCAGCAGTGGCACACATATCCCACATGGCCTTCCACCATTGAAACACCCCACAATGACCTTAAGACGATCAATAAAGTGTAGGAACTTGTGGATGTCGTCCCAGTCAACTTCAGTGCCATCAGTAACAGTCGAGTTCTTATAGAATAAGAAACGAGTAGCGTGCTTAACTTTGAAATAACCTACACGTGCCACCAATTATAAGAAATATTAGTTAGAAGTAGCATCTTCCTGAGAGAAGGGAATCACAAATCGTTGCTACTTCTAAAGTTAAATTGTGATTAGTTAGACAGAATAGGTGGATTAAGTAGTAATCGTGGCCACAAGTAAGAACCAGATACAAAGCTAACATGGATGAACTACTGGAACGACGTTAGGGTGGAACATCACAGTGAAGATGAGACCAGGTTCTGCTATTTCCATCAACATTCGTGCACCAACTTTCAGTCCGTAACACTTGAGAAAGTTTATCCAAGTTCAGCCTTAAAAAAGCAGCAATCTTCTTGGTTCATGAACCCAACTCAGAACTTATATCCATGGCTTGTGTTCAATGTGACCATTAAACTGGTGTATTCAGTTATGGCAAGGCCGACCATCTTGAGTACATGTGTTCTGGCAGATCCAGGAATGCACTGCAGGAAAAATAATATGAGAACATAATGTATTCGCTATCCAAATCTAGAAATAATTTCCTCCTTAAGGTCAGTGTTGACCATGGTACTAGTACATTTTATCCAAATATAGCAATCCAAATTTCCAAATTAGTCGACATCATGTTCGAAAACCCCCACCCTCCCGGACAGGAAAGAGGATTCTACGAACATATTGTGCACATTTTAAAGTCCTGTGTTAGGATGAGAAGGAACAAGTGTGGTGTCTCACCGAGGGCACATAAACCTGTAGGGTCCTCGCACTTTGGGCACTGCAAATGAAACACACTAGATTTAGTAGGAAAAAATGTTTGAACGGCGGCGGCTGCCATCCTAGGATTACCCTCGACCAAGGGACTTGGATTTATCAGGGATGGATGAAGAATTCGTACCTGGTTCTCCATGAGAAAACCCTATGTAATCACGGAGAGGGGTTTTTCTCTGAACAAGCAAACGAGGGAGAAGGGGATTCAGGCCCAGTGAAATATTGTTGCTTTGTCTGTCTAGCTTACTGCTAAAGATGGAAAGGTGGGGGGTTTTGTGATTTGACGGCTCATTGGGCATTACTGTGCAGTTGTGCACTCTAATTTGGTGCATGGCATGTGGACCCCGTTGCTGGATGCCCCACATATCAGCGAAAGGAAATAGAAAGGCAGGAGTAACTAGTTACACATAAATATATTTTTGACAAAGAGATACCCCCTCTGTAAAGAAATATAAAAATCTTTTATATCACAACGTTATACGTAAGAAAAATCAAGGGGAATATATATAACATAATATGGGGGTTCAGTTGAGAATATAATACTCAGACAGGCTCATGGTTCTGGACTTTGGGCCATAGGCTGGTGGGCCTGCATGTTTGGGGGCCCATGTGTTCTAACTCAGCGCATTTCATATTGCAAGCGATTGGTACGACGCTGGTTTTAGATGCTGTCGCAAGGCAAATACAGAAAATTGAATAAAGCACGACAACTATTAGAATGAAATCGATTGACAGTTCCTAACCAGCAATCAGAGTTGCAATTCTATCAACGATATCATACATGATAAATAATACTGTCGTATATACACACCTGACACTTGTTTCACAATGCCATATTATTACATCAAAATCTCTCGGAGAATAGATCAGTTCGGTAGTTGTGTGCTGCTACTGAAGAATTTAGAAGTTGATTTGGACCGGCTCTCCTTGCCGAGAAAGTTTGATTTTGACATTATCCCCTACCGCAAGATTTGATTTAGATTTGAACCTTGACAATCCTTTAGCATCAATCATCATGCGACCATCCTTTGTACTTGTGGTATATTGAGCATGTTCATTCACACCAAGGCTGCGCATGGTAAGAGAAACATGGCCACGGTCACCCGGATTGTTGAACAACTCCCTCGTTGCTCTAGGAATTCTCTGTTTGCAAATAAGAAGACATACATAAACAATTAGATCAACACAGTGAATCATGTGAAACAATGTGGATAGAAAAAACAATGAAGCACTTGGGCGGCCAATGCTTACCAAGAAGGTGGAGATGTCGTTTTCTGTAAGGACTTTTGTCGCGACCCGACCCGAATGGATCAAGCGCTCTGTGCTCAGGTGTCATCCCTGGATCAGTAATGCTGACACCACACAGTACATCGAAGGATTTATAGCAGAGTGGCAATCACACACTTATTACATCGTTGTCTCAAAAGAGAGCTTATTACAATAAATATGGCTTAAGGCCATCTAGTGTCGATAACAGCGGAAGACTTGGAAGATAAATGGGTCCATCAACTCCAACGGCATCACTGAGTATAGAACCACGACCTAAAAGCACCTTACTCGTCGTCTGAAAAGTCTGCAACATGAGAAGTTGCAGCCTGAAAACGGGTCAGCACATGGAATATGCTGGCAATGTAACACATAGAGAGTAATGGAATGAAACAGCTATACTATATGCATATATGGCTGGTGGAAAGATCTATGGTTACAGTTCTTGCGTAAAGCCAATTTTTCCCTACTACAAAGGAATAAATTTATTTAACTATCATGGTGGTTGTGAAACATCAAGAATGGTTGACAGCATTCCGATCCCAATTAAGTGAACAATTAAAACCCAACAACATTAATTAGAAGTAACATGATGAGATTCACATGATATTCAAGTACTAGATACTCAAGATGTCCATAACCGGGGACACGGCTAATCATGATTAGTTTGTACACTCTGCAGAGGTTTGCGCACTTTTCCCCACAAGACTCGATCGCCTCCATGTGGTTTCTCGCACTACAGGGTGTTTGAGAAGACGGATGACCGAGACATAGTCTTTCAGAAGCGCTAGCACCTTACGATCGGGTAGACCGGTACACCTACATCCCCTACATCTGCTAGTCTACCACTGTAAGAGTTCGCACAACTTAGTCAACTATGCCAGAGCCCATAATGGCTTGTGGCTGCACACGGAAGTTTCTAGCATGAAAGATCTTATGATCCCTTTGAGCCTGGGTGGCGGTCCAAAAAAACAGGCAAGTCCTGATAGACATCAGGTGCCTCAATCCACCCAGATGTGTATTTAAGTTGCCACATTAGATAAACCATTAATTAACAATACTCACATCTGTCATGGATATCACTCACCCAATCCACGTCTACTAGCATAGCATGGCATAAAAGCAAACGTAGAAGTAACTCCCAAAGGTTTCATAATAAACAGGTAATAGGTACTACCTCTTCTACTTCCCATCCCACAATTTAATTAGATCCTAATCATGCAATGTGTGAGGATTGATCTAATGCAATAAAACATGGCTTGTAGAAAAGGTATGATCAAAGTGTTACTTGCCTTGCTGATGATCCGCGAGACCTAGGGTTTCGAAGTAACAAGCGGCGCAATCCGGGTGATCTATCTCAGACAAACAACAAGCACACAATAAGTACTCATCTAATGCACAGGTAAAACTCGAACAAGAGAACGAACCAGAAAGTTCAAATTAAGAACTCCGGTTGCAAAGAAAGAACGAACCGAACAAAGAAACGGAAAACAAACGGCGGAAGAAAACAACTCGGTTCTAGCAAGTTGAAACTAGGTCAAATTTTACCAGGGCAAAAACTTGTTTAAGTTGATTATACGGAACGGCGGTTTCGAAACGAAACTCCAGGCGCTTGAATCACCTGATTCCGATAAACGAGCGAGAAGAAAGACTAGAACGAAGATCGGATCTGAGATCACGATTGCGGAATAAATCCGACGAAAAGAAAGAGACGAATGGTTAAACGAATGGACGTCGTTAACCGGGAACAATCGGTGATCACGTTCATTGGGACGAACGGTCCGATAGAAGAACGAAAACCGATCTAGGGTTTTCGGAAAAGAAACCGAAGAAGAAACGAAAACCGATCTAGGGCTTTGGAAGAAAACTGAAACAAAAACCGGAAGAAAAAGAAAAGAATCGGAGAGAAAACGGAACGGTTCTTTTATGAAAAACCGGACCGGGGAAGAAAAAGAGAGGCGCGGCTACCTCGGGAGGCGGGCTCCGGGCGGCGGTGGCTATTAGGCGGCGGCGGCAGCTAGGCGGCGGCGGCTAAGGGCGGCGGCGGCTTGGGGCTGCGTGCTGCTGCTTGCTGCGGCTTAGGAGGAGAGAGGCTTGGGTTTTTGATGTGAGGAGAGGGGGGTAGAGGGGTATTTTATTGGTGAGGGGAGGGGTTTTCTTAGGGTAGGGGACAAGAAATAGAGTAGGAATAGGAAAGAAAAAGAGGAAACGGGGTAGGACTAAAGTCCTACTAGGACTCCAAAAGGGGCGGCGGCGGCGGCCTCCTGGCGCCTGGCGCGCGCGGCGCGGGCGATGGCCTGGCCGGCCGGCTGCTGGCTGGGCCTTGGCCCAGGGCGCTGCAAGATTTTTTTAATCGGTTTCACGTGCAGAAAAACACAGAAAAGAAAATCTAAACAAACTCAAAAAAAATCTAAAGTAAATTTTCCCCGACTCCTAAAAATGATTCAAACAAAATGAACTTTTCTCCGGGCCGAAAATGCAATTTTCGAAAATGCGCATTTTCCCTATCCAAAAGAAATGCAAATAAACTCCGGCATACCAAAATTTGACTTATTCATTAAATCTTCATTTTTTCCTAAATTTGGAAAAGTCATATTATTCCCTCTCTTATATTTTTGATATCAGAAAAATTATTGAAGATGAAATAAATAAATCAAATGATCCTCTTTTCAAATTCGAGAAAACTCTCAAATATGAAAATAACGAAATCTCCAACTCTCTCCGAAGGTCCTTGAGTTGCGTGAAATTTCTAGGATCGACCAAAATGCAAGAAAATATGATATGCATGATGATCTAATGCATAACATTCCAAATTGAAAATTTGGGATGTTACAAACCTACCCCCCTTAAGATGAATCTCGCCCTCGAGATTCGGGTTGGCTAGAAAATAGGTGAGGGTGGTCCTTGAGCAAATCTTCTTCTCTTTCCCAGGTGGCTTCATCCTCTGAGTGGTGGTTCCACTGAACTTTGCAAAATTTGATAACCTTGCTGCGAGTAACTCTGCTGGCATAATCGAGAATCTTGACTGGCTTCTCCTCATACGTTAAGTCGTCTTTCAACTGAATGGCTTCGAGTGGCACGGTATCTCTTAGCGGTACCTCTGCCATCTCGGCATGACATTTCTTCAGCTGAGAAACATGGAATACGTCATGAACTCTTGACAGTCCCTCTGGTAATTCCAACTTATAAGCGACTTCTCCCATACGTTGCAAGATCTTATACGGTCCAACGAAACGCGGTGCTAATTTTCCCTTAACTCCAAAGCGCTTAACTCCTCGAAGTGGGGATACTCGAAGATAAACTCTGTCTCCGGTTTCATAAACTGTCTCCTTGCGTTTTGAATCTGCGTAGCTCTTCTGCCTGGACTGGGCTACCTTGAGCCTATCGCGAATCAACTTAACTTTCCGTTCAGACTCCTTAATCAAATCTGGTCCAAAGAATTGACGGTCTCCAACTTCGTCCCATGACAACGGTGTCCTGCACCTCCTTCCGTATAAAGCTTCGAAAGGTGCCATCTTCAAACTGGTTTGATAGCTATTGTTGTAGGAAAATTCCGCATACGGCAAGTTATCGTCCCAACTAGATCCATAATCTAGTGCACAAGCTCTCAGCATATCTTCCAAAATCTGATTGACTCTCTCGGTCTGTCCATCTGTCTGCGGATGAAAAGCTGTGCTGAACTCTAGTCTGGTTCCTAAAGTCTCATGCAACTGATTCCAAAACTTTGAGGTAAATTGGGTTCCTCTATCTGATACGATACTCCTTGGAACTCCATGCAAACAAATGATCCTAGTCATGTATATCTTTGCCAACTTAGCACTGGTGTAAGTGGTCTTAACTGGAATAAAATGTGCTACCTTTGTCAAATGATCAACTACTACCCATATCGAGTCATATCCTGCTTTCGTCCTGGGTAGTACTGTGATAAAATCCATGCCTATCTTATTCCACTTCCATTCGGGTATCGGCAATGGCTGTAACAATCTTGCTGGCTTCTGATGCTCTGCCTTTACTCTCTGACAAACGTCACAAACTGCTACATATGCTGCAATATCCTTCTTCATTCCGGTCCACCAAAATGTTTCCTTCAAATCCAAATTCATCTTGGTATTCCCTGGGTGAATCGAATACGGTGAATCATGTGCCTCTTGCAAAATCAACTTCCTGATCTCCGGGTCATTGGGCACATAAACACGGTCCTCAAACCATAGGGTATCGTGCTCATCCTCACGAAATCCCTTTGCTTTTCCTTCGCTCAATTTCTCTTTTATAGCAGCAATCTCCTTGTCAGATTTCTGAGCTTCTCTGATCTTATCCATCAATGTTGACTGAATCTCCAATGCTGCTACATAGCCTCTCGGAACTATTTCCAAACATAGCTCACGAAGGTTTTCTGCTAACTCCTTTGGTACTTCTCCCGTCATTAGAGTATTGACATGGCTCTTACGGCTCAATGCATCAGCTACTACATTAGCTTTTCCGGGATGGTAATGCAATCTCATGTCATAATCCTTGATGAGCTCCAACCATCTCCTTTGTCGGAGGTTCAACTCCTTCTGAGTGAAAATGTACTTCAAACTCTTGTGATCCGTCTACACCTCACAATGATTTCCAATGAGGAAATGTCTCCACGTTTTCAATGCATGCACTACAGCTGCTAACTCCAAATCATGCGTGGCATAATTCAACTCATGAGGCTTCAGTTGTCGTGAAGCATACGAAACAACTCTCCCTTCCTGCATAAGCACTGCTCCAAGTCCTCGACGTGAAGCGTCGCAATACACCTCATAATCCTTGGTCTGATCTGGCAAAATCAATACTGGTGAGGTAACCAAACGTTTCTTCAACTCCTGGAAACTAGCCTCACACTCCTCAGTCCATTTGAACTTAGTATCCTTCTTCAACAATTCAGTCATAGGCTTTGCAATCTTTGAGAAATTCTCAATAAACCTCCGGTAGTATCCTGCGAGTCCAAGAAAACTCCGGATCTCTCCAACTGTCGTTGGTGATTCCCATTCGGTTACTGTCTCAACCTTAGTGGGGTCAACTGCTATACCTTCTCCGGATATAACGTGTCCGAGGAATCCAACTTCCTTTAACCAAAACTCGCATTTGCTGAATTTGGCATATAACTGATGTTCCCTTAGTTTCTCCAAAACCAAACGCAAATGTTCCTTATGCTCCTCTTCATTCTTTGAATAAACCAGGATGTCATCAATGAACACTACGACGAACTTATCCAAAAACTCCATAAACACTTTGTTCATCAGGTTCATAAAATAGGCAGGTGCGTTAGTCAATCCAAATGACATAACGGTATACTCATACAGTCCATATCTTGTGGTGAATGCTGTCTTAGGTATGTCCTGCTCTCGAATCTTCAATTGATGGTACCCTGATCACAAATCGATCTTGGAAAACACTTTAGCTCCTTGCAACCGATCAAATAGATCGTTAATCATTAGTAGTGGGTACTTATTCTTGATGGTCACTTCATTTAATCCCCGATAGTCTACAACCATCCTTAATGATCCATCCTTCTTTTCCACTAGAAGTACGGGTGATCCCCAAGGCGAAGAACTTGGGCGAATGTAACCTTTATCCAATAACTCCTTAATCTGGTTCTTAATTTCCACCAAATCCTTTGCTGGCATCCTATATGGTCTCTTTGATATTGACCCATTGCCTGGCAATAACTCAATCAAAAACTCAATGTCCATATCCGGTGGCATGCCTGGCAATTCCTCAGGAAATACATCAGGAAAATCCTTTACCACTGGTACTTCCTCCTGCACAACTCCTGATAAGGAATTTACTTGTGTCCTGTTTGGCACATGCCGGGATACATACTTGATCCTTCTTCCTTTTGGTGTGGTAAGCAAAATTGTCTTACTGGCGCAATCGATGTTTCCTCCATACATCGATAGCCAATCCATACCAAGAATCACATCCAGACCTTGGGATTCCAAAATAATTAAATCCGTTGGGAAAACATGTCTTCCTATACTTAATGGCACTTGAAAACATCCTTGTCTGGCCATGTACTCTGCTCCTGGCGAGCTTACTAGCATAGGTGTTTTAAAGAACCCTAGTGGGCAGGCTATACTTTTCCACAAATCCCCTTGATATGTATGAATGCGATGCACCAGTATCAAAAAGAACGAGTGCAGTAAATGACTTAACCAAAAACTTACCTATTACTGCATCGGGCTGATCTTCAACCTCCTCCACACTAATGTGGTTCACCTGTCCCCTATTGAAAGGGTTCGGCTTCTTCCCAGAGCTTCCATTGCCATTTCCATTCTGGCCTTCAGGACATTCATTTGCATAATGCCCTGGCTTCGAACACTTATAGCAAGTGACGTGGCTCAGGTCCTTCTTGGCTGGGGTGGATGGGGTGGTCCGGTTCTGGCCGTTGCTTCCTCCATTCCCATTACCATTCTTGTGGCCATTATGGTTCTACGAGCTACCATCTCCATGGGTATGCTGAAACTGAAATCCCGGTTTAGGGGTAAAACGGGGCTTCTGCTGGGCTCCAGAGTTATACTTCCCCTGTCCATATTTCCTCTTGCGGTTCTCAATCTGCTGTTGCTTCCCTTCAATCATGATGGCACGATCTACCAACTCCTGGTAGTTGTTGAAACTCGCTACCATCAACTGCATGCTTAGCTCATCATTCAATCCTTCCAGAAACTTCTCCTGCTTAGCTGCATCCGTAGCAACGTCATCTGGGGCATAACGTGCTAACTTGCTGAAGTCGTCAACGTACTGGCCAACTGTCCTTCCTCCTTGGCGTAAGTTGCGAAACTCACGCTTCTTTATGGCCATAGCTCCTGTTGAAACATGGGCAGTGTGGAAAGCTTGCTGAAACTGATCCCATGTGACAGTGTCAACTGGGTAAGTGGCTGTGAAATTCTCCCACCATGCTGCCGCGGGTCCGTCAAGCTGATGTGCGGCAAACTTCACTTTCTCACCATCCGTGCATCCTGCAGTGGTCAACTCCCTTCCTATCTTGCGGAGCCAATCGTCTGCTACTATCGGCTCGGTGCTTCTAGAAAACACCGGCGGATTCAGCCTAAGGAAACGGGCTAAGTGGTCAACAGGTGGTGGTGGTGGTGGGTTGTTGTTGTTGTTCTGCTGGTTCTGGACTAACATCTACATCAATTGATTCTGTTGCTGGATCAACTGAGTGAGCTCCGGTGGAAATCCATTGTCACGTCTCGGAGGCATCTGAGGGTTTAGAAAAGACGAGAATTAAGAATAGAGGGGGTCTAAAGGGAAAACACTACCCATATGCACATGAGCAAAAACACACAATTCACTTCAATCAATCAAACAAGGGCTTACAATCGGTCTAAAACTATCGCAAAAGTGCTCGACTATAATGTTTACATGGGGGAAATACTACTACTATCTGGTGGTCATCTAGAAATTTGAACCGGTGGAAGACTCCATGATATCTGCTCCAGCTTCATCTTCAAAGTCGGGTTCACTTGGATCCGAATCGGTGTCGTCGATGATGATGTAGTTGTCCGGACATGCGACGTACTCGTCTTCCTCCGTGGATGCTAACTTCCTCTTGAGTTCTTCAATCTCCTACTTAAGATCGCCATTGTGTCTTGCTAGAGCTACGATCTCGTCCATGTAGTCCTTGCGTGTAGACTTCAGTTCTCCTTCTAGCTCGATGATCCTTGCCTTCGCATTCTTCAATTCTATCATATCATTGCACATCTGGCTCTCGTGGCGTCGAATGTGCTGGTTTAACTCCTGGATGAAAGATGCAATGGATCTATCCTTCTTGGTGCTGACTAACTCCCATTGTTCATCTCGGCGTCCGCAAATCTGGTAGATAGTGTCCTTGAGGTCTTCTTGGTAGACTTCTCCAATGCGTCCTATGGTGATATAAGCTGCCATGCTTCTTCCCAGACTCCAGGTTGGTGCATTGAAAACACTATCTATAGGCTTCGTGATTGGCGCGAATGTCCTTCCCGGAACGTGAGCTTGAATCTTCCAGCGCTCCTCTTCAGGCAGAGTGGCGTTGAAGGTTCCCGTGAAGCTTGGTAATCCAATGTTCAGGTACTTGGTGACTTCCTTCAGGTGAAATCCAAATGGTGTGCCTTCATCTGGTTGAGCGTACTTAATCTTTGCGTGCGTCATCCTAAAAGGGTAGAAAAGATGAGGAGTTAGAAAATGAGAAGAGAATGGTGATCTATGGCTTTAACTTAGTGGTCGTGTCCTACAGTCAGCGTGTGCTCTGATACCATCTCTGTCGCGACCCGACCCGAATGGATCAAGCGCTCTGTGCTCAGGTGTCATCCCTGGATCAGTAATGCTGACACCACACAGTACATCGAAGGATTTATAGCAGAGTGGCAATCACACACTTATTACATCGTTGTCTCAAAAGAGAGCTTATTACAATAAATATGGCTTAAGGCCATCTAGTGTCGATAACAGCGGAAGACTTGGAAGATAAATGGGTCCATCAACTCCAACGGCATCACTGAGTATAGAACCACGACCTAAAAGCACCTTACTCGTCGTCTGAAAAGTCTGCAACATGAGAAGTTGCAGCCCGAAAACGGGTCAGCACATGGAATATGCTGGCAATGTAACACATAGAGAGTAATGGAATGAAACAGCTATACTATATGCATATATGGCTGGTGGAAAGCTCTATGGTTACAGTTTTTGCGTAAAGCCAATTTTTCCCTACTGCAAAGGAATAAATTTATTTAACTATCATGGTGGTTGTGAAACATCGAGAATGGTTGACAGCATTCCGATCCCAATTAAGTGAACAATTAAAACCCAACAACATTAATTAGAAGTAACATGATGAGATTCACATGATATTCAAGTACTAGATACTCAAGATGTCCATAACCGGGGACACGGCTAATCATGATTAGTTTGTACACTCTGCAGAGGTTTGCGCACTTTTCCCCACAAGACTCGATCGCCTCCGTGTGGTTTCTCGCACTACAGGGTGTTTGAGAAGACGGATGACCGAGACATAGTCTTTCAGAAGCGCTAGCACCTTACGATCGGGTAGACCGGTACACCTACATCCCCTACATCTGCTAGTCTACCACTGTAAGAGTTCGCACAACTTAGTCAACTATGCCAGAGCCCATAATGGTTTGTGGCTGCACACGGAAGTTTCTAGCATGAAAGATCTTATGATCCCTTTGAGCCTGGGTGGCGGTCCAAAAAAAACAGGCAAGTCCTGATAGACATCAGGTGCCTCAATCCACCCAGATGTGTATTTAAGTTGCCACCTTAGATAAACCATTAATTAACAATACTCACATCTGTCATGGATATCACTCACCCAATCCACGTCTACTAGCATAGCATGGCATAAAAGCAAACGTAGAAGTAACTCCCAAAGGTTTCATAATAAACAGGTAATAGGTACTACCTCTTCTACTTCCCATCCCACAATTTAATTAGATCCTAATCATGCAATGTGTGAGGATTGATCTAATGCAATAAAACATGGCTTGTAGAAAAGGTATGATCAAAGTGTTACTTGCCTTGCTGATGATCCGCGAGACCTAGGGTTTCGAAGTAACAAGCGGCGCAATCCGGGTGATCTATCTCAGACAAACAACAAGCACACAATAAGTACTCATCTAATGCACAGGTAAAACTCGAACAAGAGAACGAACCAGAAAGTTCAAATTAAGAACTCCGGTTGCAAAGAAAGAACGAACCGAACAAAGAAACGGAAAACAAACGGCGGAAGAAAACAACTCGGTTCTAGCAAGCTGAAACTAGGTCAAATTTTACCGGGGAAAAAACTTGTTTAAGTTGATTAGATGGAACGGCGGTTTCGAAACGAAACTCCAAGCGCTTGAATCACCTGATTCCGATAAACGAGCGAGAAGAAAGACTAGAACGAAGATCGGATCTGAGATCACGATCGCGGAATAAATCCGACGAAAAGAAAGAGACGAACGGTTAAACGAACGGACGTCGTTAACCGGGAACAATCGGTGATCACGTTCGTTTGGACGAACGGTCCGATAGAAGAACGAAAACCGATCTAGGGTTTTCGGAAAAGAAACCGAAGAAGAAACGGAAAACCAATCTAGGGTTTCGGAAGAAAACTGAAACAAAAACCGGAAGAAAAAGAAAAGAATCGGAGAGAAAACGGAACGGTTCTTTTATGAAAAACCGCACCGGGGAAGAAAAAGAGAGGCGCGGCTACCTCGGGAGGCGGGCTCCGGGCGGCGGCGGCTACTAGGCGGCGGCGGCTAGGCGGCGGCGGCTAAGGGCGGCGGCGGCTTGGGGCTGCGCGCTGCTGCTTGCTGCGGCTTAGGAGGAGAGAGGCTTGGGTTTTTGATGTGAGGAGAGGGGGGTAGAGGGGTATTTATATTGGTGAGGGGAGGGGTTTTCTTGGGGTAGGGGACAAGAAATAGAGTAGGAATAGGAAAGAAAAAGAGGAAACGGGGTAGGACTAAAGTCCTACTAGGACTCCAAAAGGGGCGGCGGCGGCGGCCTCCTGGCGCCTGGCGCGCGTGGCGCGGGCGATGGCCTGGCCGGCCGGCTGCTGGCTGGGCCTTGGCCCAGGGAGCTGCAAGATTTTTTTTAATCGGTTTCGCGCGCAGAAAAACACAGAAAAGAAAATCTAAACGAACTCAAAAAAATCTAAAGTAAATTTTCCCGACTCCTAAAAATGAGTCGAACAAAATGAACTTTTCTCCGGGCCTAAAATGCAATTTTTGAAAACGCGCATTTTTCCCTATCCAAAAGAAATGCAAATAAACTCCGGCAAACCAAAATTTGACTTATTCATTAAATCTTCATTTTTTCCTAAATTTGGGAAAGTCATATTATTCCCTCTCTTATATTTTTGATATCGGAAAAATTATTGAAGATGAAATAAATAAATCAAATGATCCTCTTTTCAAATTAGAGAAAACTCTCAAATATGAAAATAACGAAATCTCCAACTCTCTCCGAAGGTCCTTGAGTTGCGTGAAATTTCTAGGATCGACCAAAATGCAAGAAAATATGATATGCATGATGATCTAATGCATAACATTCCAAATTGAAAATTTGGGATGTTACAACTTTGGTATATGCAGTGCAAACTGCAGCCCAGTATGTTGCCAGTGCAATAGCTGGTTTCATTGCCGCTGCACGGGTCAGAGCAGATGCAAGTGCAACTTCAAGTGTTGGTGGAGGTGCCAGAGACGTTGCTGGTGCCCATGCCGGTGCGACTAGTAGTGCTGCTGCTGCCGAAGATGGTGCTCCTTGTGGAGCTGGTGCCGGTGTCAGAGCAGGTGCCGGTGTTGATGCCCGATCCTCCGGTAGATCAGCCTGATCCACTAACGCGGTCGGTGCCCAATCCTCAGGTGGATCAGACTGAGATGTTGCCATTGTCAGTGATAGAGCAAGTGCCGTCAGAGAAGGTGCCAGTGTTCGATCTGTTGCTGAAGGTGGTACCGATGTGCGAGACAACAACGATCATCTCTGGTCTGCTATGACCAGCTTTCTAACTTGACTAGGCTCCGTGACCATGATCCAGTATTTTTCTTCATTTCTTTTAAACACGAGAAGGACTAATTGTGGAGTGTTTGTTAAACCAAACTGCAGTTCATCATAGGGCTTCAGATTGTACTCAGACAACAGACTGATCTAATTGTGTCTAGTAATATAAGTGATGGACAGTGCCTTCATTACTGACACGACATAAGAAGTGAAACCTGCAAAAATAACCATCATAGAGCAACCCAAACGGTTTATTCTGTGATGAATGTCACATGGCAAAACCTGCATCGTAAAATTGCAGCAAAAGTAAGAAAACATGACATTAAATCCATAAGATTTAGATAGGAAATCAATAAGATTTACTTGATGTGGCACAAGTGAATCCTTACCAGGAAATCACTATGTTCAAGTTCTAAACAAAAGATTGATCATCCAATTACGCGTGGCATGTTGTAGCGACCAGACCTCAAACAGTCTGATCTCTGTGCTCCGGTGTCATCCCTGGATCAGTAATGCTGACACCACACAGTACTCGGAGGATTTATAGCAGAGTAGCAATCACACACTTATTACATCGAGTGTCTCAAAAGAGAACTTATTACAATAAATATGGCTTAAGGCCATCTAATAACGATAACAGCGGAAGGCTTGGAAGATAAGTGAGTCCATCAACTCCAACGGCATCACTGAGTATAGAACCACGACCTAAAACTCCTTAATCGTCGTCTGAAAAGTCTGCAACATTAACGTTGCAGCCCGAAAATGGGTCAGCACATGGAATATGCTGGCAATGTAACACATAGAGAGTAACGGAATGTAACAGCTATACTATATGCATATTTGGCTGGTGGAAAGCTCTATGGTTACAGTTTTGCGTAAAGCCAATTTTTCCCTACTTCAATGGAATAAATTTATTTAACTATCATGGTAGTTGTTAAACATTGAGAATGGTTGATAGCATTCTCAATCCCAATTAAGTATCATCATTAAAACATAACCCAACAAAATTAATTTAGAGTAACATGTTGAGATTCACATGATAATCCAGGTACTAGATACTCAAGATGTCCATAACCGGGGACACGGCTAATAATGATTAGTTTATTACACTCTGCAGAGGTTTGCGCACTTTTCCCCACAAGACTCGGTCGCCTCCGTTTGGTTTCTCGCACTACATGGTGTTTGAGATGACGGATGACCGAGACATAGTCTTTCAGAAGTGCTAGCACCTTACGATCGGGTAGACCGGTACACCTACATCCCCTACATCTGCTAGTCTACCACTGTAAGAGTTCGCACAACTTAGTCAACTATTCTAGAGCCCATAATAGCTTGTGGCTGCACACGGAAGTTTCTAGTATGAATAGTCTCATGATCCCTTTGAGCCTGGGTGGCGGTCCAAAAGAAAACAGGCAAGTCCTGGAATACCCAGGTGCCTCAATCCACCCAGATGTGTATTTAAGTTGCCACCTTAGATAAACCATTAATTAACAATCTCACATCTGTCATGGATATCACTCACCCAATCCACGTCTACTAGCATAGCATGGCATGATAAGCAAATGTAGAAGTAACTCCCAAAGGTTTGATAATAAACAGGTAATAGGTACTACCTCAACTAATTCCCATCCCACAATTTAATTAGATCCTAATCATGCAATGTGTGAGGATTGATCTAATGCAATAAAACTGGGTAGTAGAAAAGGTATGATCAAAGTGTTACTTGCCTTGCTGATGATCCGGGAAACCTCGCGATTCGAAGTAACAGGCGGCGCACTCCGGATACTCTATCGCAAACAAACAAGCATACAATAAGTACTCATCTAATGCACAGGAAAAACTCAAATAAGAGATCTAACCAGAAGGTTCAACTTAAGAACTCCGGTTTGCAAAAAGAATCAAATCGAACGAAGCGACGAAAGTCAAACGGCGAAAGAAAACAACTCCGTTCTAGTAATCTGGATCTAGGGAAAATTTTACAGTAGCAAAATCTTGTTTAAGTTGGTTAAACGGATAGAGGGTTTCGAGACGAATCCCTAGGCGCTTGAATCGCCTCATTCCGATAAACGAGCGAAAAGTTAAACTAAAACGAAAATCGGATCAGGAATCGCGATCAGAAAATCGCGGATTTGATCCGAGAAAAAGAAAAACAACGAATGCTCGCTAGAACGAACGAACGGACGAACGCTCGCTATTTAAATAAACCAGAAAAACCGATCTATTTTAAAAAAAACCGAAACTAAAAAAAAACCCCGACGAAAACCGATTTTTTTTAAAACGTTGGCACGGAAGTCGAGGCGGCGGTGAACCTCGGCGGCGGCGACGGCGTCCAGCGTCGGCGGGGCGGCGGCGCGGGCAGCGGTGGTGCGTGGTGGCGGCGCGGGGATCGAGGTCGGGCGGGGCTGGCGGCTAGGGTTTCCTCCCGGGGGGGCTGGGCCGGCTTATATTGCCTAGTCGGGCCAGAGTCCTAGTCGGAAACGGCCCTTTAGGTCGGTTCGATTTTTTTTAAATTATTCTGCTCGGAAGAAAAATAAAAAGAAATACTAAACGGACTCCAAAAATTCTGAAATAAATTTTCACGGGCTTCTAAAATCAAGCCTCACATGGTGAACATTTATTTGGGACCTAAATGCAATTTTGAAAAACACATTTTTTCCTAAATTCAAATAAAACACCGAAAAACTCCGAAATAAAATCTTATTTGATTTTATTATTAAATCCTCAATATTTCTTTATTTTGGGAAAGTCATTTTATTCCCTCTCTCATATTTTTGTAATAGAAATAATTGATGATAAAATAAATAAAATCAAATGATCCTGTTCTCAAAATTTGAGAAAACTCAAATATGAAAATAACGAAATCCCCAACTCTCTCCGTGGGTCATTGAGTTGCGTAGAATTTCTAGGATCAACCAAAATGCAAATAAAATATGACATGCATTGATGATCTAATGTATAACATTCCAAATTGAAAATTTGGGATGTTACATACCTACCCCCCTTAAGATGAATATCGCCCTCGAGATTCGGGTTGGCTAGAAAATAGGTGAGGGTGGTCCTTGAACAAATCTTCCTCTCGCTCCCAGGTGGCTTCATCCTCTAAGTGGTGGCTCTACTGAACTTTGCAAAACTTGATAACCTTGCTGCGAGTAACTCGGTTGGCAAACTCGAGAATCTTAACTGGCTTCTCCTCGTAGGTCAAATCGTTATCCAACTGAATAGTTTCCAAAGGCACTGTATCTCTCAACGGTATGTCAGCCATCTCCGCGTGACACTTCTTCAGCTGAGAAACGTGGAACACATCATGAACTCCTGACAATCCTTCGGGCAATTCCAGCTTGTAGGCCACTTCCCCCATACGTTCCAAAACTCGATATGGTCCTACAAATCGTGGCGCTAACTTCCCTTTAACTCCAAAACGCTTTGTTCCCCGAAGTGGAGATACTCGAAGATAAGTTCTATCTCCAACTTCGTAAACTGTCTCCTTGAGTTTAGAATCTGCATAACTTTTCTGTCTAGACTGGGCTACCTTGAGCCTATCGCGAATCAACTTCACCTTCTGTTCAGACTCTTTAATCAAGTCAGGACCAAACAACTGACGGTCTCCAACTTCGTCCCATGACAACGGTGTCCTGCACCTCCTTCAGTACAAGGCTTCGAAAGGGGCCATCTTTAAACTGGTTTGGTAACTGTTGTTGTAAGAGAACTCTGCATATGGCAAATTGTCGTCCCAACTAGATCCATAATCTAGCGCACAAGCTCTCAGCATATCCTCCAAAATCTGATTTACCCTCTTGGTCTGTCCATCTGTCTGTGGATGAAAAGCTGTGCTGAATTCTAGCCTGGTACCCAAAGTTTCATGCAACTGCTTCCAGAACTTTGAGGTAAACTGGGTTCCTCTATCTGATACGATACTCCTTGGAACTCCATAAAGACATACGATCCTGGTCATGTATATCTTTGCCAACTTAGCACTGGTGTAAGTGGTCTTTACTGGGATGAAATGAGCTACTTTCTTCAATCGATCAACTACAACCCAAATTGAGTCATAGCCTGAACGAGTCCTGGGCAATCCCGTGATAAAATCCATGCCTAGCTTATCCCACTTCCATTCGGGTATCGGCAATGGTTGTAACAATCCTGCTGGCTTCTGATGCTCTGCCTTTACTCTTTGACATACATCACAAGCTGCTACATACTCCGCAATATCCTTCTTCATTCCGGTCCACCAGAAAATATCCTTCAAATCCAGATACATCTTGGTATTTCCTGGATGAATTGAATATGGTGAATTGTGTGCCTCTTGCAAAATCAACTTCCTGATCTCCGGGTCATTGGGCACGTAAACGCGATCTTCAAACCATAGGGTGTCGTGTTCATCCTCACGAAATCCTTTAGCTTTTCCTTTGCTCAGTTTCTCCTTTATAGCGGCAATCTCTTTGTCAGTTTTCTGAGCTTCTCTGATTCTATCCATCAAAGTTAACTGAATCTCCAATGCTGCTACATAGCCTCTCGGAACTATTTCCAAACATAGTTCACGAAGATTTTCTGCTAACTCCTTGGGTATTTCTCCTGTCATTAATGTATTGACATGGCTCTTACGGCTTAATGCGTCAGCTACTACATTAGCCTTTCCGGGGTGATAATGCAATTTCATATCATAATCTTTGATAAGCTCCAACCATCTCCTTTGTCTGAGATTTAATTCCTTCTGGGTGAAAATGTAGTTCAAACTTTTATGATCCGTGTACACCTCACAATGATTACCAATGAGAAAATGTCTCCATGTTTTCAAAGCATGCACTACGGCTGCTAACTCCAAATCATGCATGGCATAATTCAACTCATGAGGCTTCAGTTGTCTTGAGGCATATGAAACAACTCTCCCTTCCTGCATAAGCACTACTCCAAGTCCTCGACATGAAGCGTCGCAGTACACCTCATAATCTTTGGTCTGGTCTGGCAAAATCAACACTGGTGAAGTAACCAAACATTTCTTCAACTCCTGGAAACTAGCCTCACACTCCTCTATCCATATGAACTTGGTATCGTTTTTAATAACTCTGTCATAGGCTTCGTAATCTTTGAGAAATTCTCAATAAATCTCCGGTAGTATCCTGCGAGTCCAAGAAAACTCCGGATCTCTCCAACTGTTGTGGGGGCTTCCCACTTGGTCACGGTTTCAACTTTAGCAGGATCTACTGCTATACCTTCACCAGATATAACATGTCCGAGGAATCCTACTTTCTTCAACCAAAACTCACATTTGCTGAACTTGGCATATAATTGATGTTCTCTGAGCTTTCCAAGTACCAAACACAAATGTTCCTTATGCTCCTCCTCATTTTTCGAATAAACCAGGATATCATCAATGAACACTACGACGAACTTATCCAAAAAATCCATAAACACTTTGTTCATCATGTTCATAAAATAGGCAGGTGCGTTAGTCAGACCAAATGACATAACGTTATACTCATACAGCCCATATCTGGTAGTAAAAGCTATCTTCGGAATATCCTGTTCTCGAATCTTCAACTGGTGGTATCCTGATCGCAGATCAATCTTGGAAAATACCTTAGCTCCTTGCAATCGATCAAACAGATCGTTGATCATTGGTAATGGGTACTTGTTCTTGATCGTTACTTCATTCAATCCTCGATAATCAACAACCATCCTTAACGATCCATCCTTCTTCTCCATTAGAAGTACCGGCGATCCCCAAGGTGAAGAACTTGGGCGAATATATCCCTTATCCAGTAACTCCTTAATCTGCTTCTTAATTTCCACCAAATCCTTTGCTGGCATCCTATATGGTCTCTTTGATATTGGCCCTGTGCCTGGCAATAGCTCAATCAAGAACTCAATATCTCTATCCGGTGGCATGCCTGGCAACTCTTCTGGAAATACATCAGGGAAATCCCTTACCACTGGTACTTCCTCCTGCACAACTCCTGTTAGGCAATTTACTTGGGTCCTCTTTGGCACATGCCGGGATACATACTTGATCCTTCTCCCTTCTGGGGTGGTAAGCAAAATTGACTTACTAGCACATTCTATATTCCCTTCATACTTTGATAACCAATCCATGCCTAATATCACATCCAATCCTTGAGATTCCAATACTATTAGGTCTGAGGGAAAACATAGTTACCAATCCTTAATGGTAACTGATCACACCATAGACTAGCCACATACTCTGCTTCGGGCGAGGTTACTAACATGGGTGACCTATGGGCTTGGTTTGGTAGGTTATACTTATCCACAAACCCCATTGAGATGTATGAATGCGATGCGCCAGTATCAAAAAGAACGAGTGCAGTAAATGACTTAACTAAAAACTTACCTATTACTGCATCGGGCTGAGCTTCAACCTCCTCCACGCTAACGTGGTTCACCTGTCCCCTGTTGAAAGGGTTCAGTTTCTTCCCAGAACTTCCGTTGCTAATTCCATTTTGTAATTTAGGACATTCATTGGCATAATGTCCGGTCTTCTGACACTTAAAACAAGTGACTTGGCTTAGGTCCTTCTTGGCTGGGGTTGAGGGGTTGGTGCGGTTCTGGCCGTTGCTTCCTCCATTGCCATTACCATTTTTGGTGCCATTGTGATTGTGCGAGCTACCTCCTCCATGGGTATGCTGAAAATGTCCTCCCGGTCTAGGGGTAAAACGTGGCTTCTGCTGAGCTCCTGAATTGTACTTTCCTTGTTCATACTTCCTCTTGCGATTCTCAATTTGCTGCTGCTTCCCTTCAATCATAAGAGCACGATCTACCAACTCCTGGTAGTTGTTGAAGGTGGCTACCATCAACTGCATGCTCAACTCATCATTCAGTCCTTCCAGAAACTTCTCTTGCTTAGCTGCATCTGTAGCAACGTCATTCGGGGCATAACGTGCTAACTTACTAAATTCCTCCACATACTGGCCAACTGTCCTTCCTCCTTGGCGCAAGTTACGAAACTCACGCTTCTTCATGGCCATAGCTCCTGCTGAAACATGGGCAGTACGAAAGGCCTGCTGAAATTGGTCCCATGTGATAGTGTCGACTGGGAAAGTGGCTGTGAAATTCTCCCACCATGATGCTGCGGGTCCTTCTAACTGATGTGCGGCAAACTTCACCTTCTCCGCATCTGTGCATCCTGTTGTGGTCAACTCCCTATGTGTCTTGCAGAGCCAATCATCTGCTACTATCGGCTCAGTGCTACTGGAAAACACCGATGGATTCAGCCTAAGAAAATAGGCTAAGTGGTCAACAGGTGGTGGTGGTGGTGGGTTGTTGTTGTTGTTCCCCTGATTCTGATTCTGGACTAGCAACTGCATCAATATGTTCTGCTGCTGGATCAACTGGGTGAGCTCCAGTGGAAAGGCAAATCCGGGGTCACGTCTCGGAGGCATATGTGGGTTTAGAAAAGATGAGATATAAGAATAGAGGGGGTCTAAAGAGAAAACACTACCCATATGCACATGAGGCAAAAGCAAATAATTCACTTCAATCAATCAAACAAAGGCATACAATCGATCTAACTATCGCAAAAGTGCTCGGACTACTATATTTACATGGTGGACTACTACTACTACTGAGGAGGTGGTCTACTAGAAATATTCTTCGGTCGTTGACTCCATGATATCTGCTCCAGCTTCATCAACATAGTCATCATCGCTACTGTTTGGTTCCGAGTCGGTGCCGTCGATGATGATGTAGTCTTCCGGGCTAATCTCCTTGGGTTCTTCGTCTTCATCTACTAGTGTAGGGCCTCCCATAAATATTCCAATCTTCTTGATCCGGTCGTCATTCTTCTCCACCAATACTTCAATTTCTTCTTCATAATCTTCACGTGTAGCCTTGAGTTCTTCCTCCAGTTCCTTGATTCTAGTCTTAGCCTTCTTCAGATCTATCATGTCGGCACACATCTGGTTCTCCTGTCGTCGAATGTGCTTGTTTAATTCCTGGATAAAAGCTGCAATTGATCTATCCTTCCTGGTGCTGATCATCTCCCAGTGTTCATCTCGGCACCCACAAATCTGGTAGATAGTATCCTTGAGATCCTTGCGGTAGACTTCCCCAATGCGTCCCATGGCGATGTGAGCGGCCATGCTCTTTCCTAGACTCCAAGTTGGTGCATCAAATGAAAACTCTATGGGCTCAGTGACTGGCATGAACGTCCTTCCTGGAACTTGAACTTGAATCATCCAGCGCTCTTCTTCAGGTAAAGTGGCGTTGTAGGTTCCCGTGAAGCTTGGTACTCCTATGTTAAGGTATCTAGTGACTTCCTTCAAGTGTCGTCCAAAGGGTGTATCTTCATCCGGTTTTGTGAACTTGTTCCTTGCATCCGCCATCCTAAAGAGTAGAAAAGATGAGAAGTCAGAAGAGAAGAGAGTGAATAGTGATCTAGATCTTTTAGCTTAGTGGTCGTGTCCTACAGTCAGCGTGTGCTCTGATACCATCTTTGTAGCGACCAGACCTCAAACAGTCTGATCTCTGTGCTCCGCTGTCATCCCTGGATCAGTAATGCTGACACCACACAGTACTCGGAGGATTTATAGCAGAGTAGCAATCACACACTTATTACATCGAGTGTCTCAAAAGAGAACTTATTACAATAAATATGGCTTAAGGCCATCTAATAACGATAACAGCAGAAGGCTTGGAAGATAAGTGAGTCCATCAACTCCAATGGCATCACTGAGTATAGAACCATGACCTAAAACTCCTTAATCGTCGTTTGAAAAGTCTGCAACATTAACGTTGCAGCCCGAAAACGGGTCAGCACATGGAATATGCTGGCAATGTAACACATAGAGAGTAACGGAATGTAACAGCTATACTATATGCATATTTGGCTGGTGGAAAGCTCTATGATTACAGTTTTGCGTAAAGCCAATTTTTCCCTACTTCAAAGGAATAAATTTATTTAACTATCATGGTAGTTGTTAAACATTGAGAATGGTTGACAACATTCTCAATCCCAATTAAGTATCATCATTAAAACATAACCCAACAAAATTAATTTAGAGTAACATGTTGAGATTCACAAGATAATCCAGGTACTAGATACTCAAGATGTCCATAACCGGGGACACGGCTAATCATGATTAGTTTATTACACTCTGCAGAGGTTTGCGCACTTTTCCCCACAAGACTCGATCGCCTCCGTTTGGTTTCTCGCACTACATGGTGTTTGAGAAGACGGATGACCGAGACATAGTCTTTCAAAAGCGCTAGCACCTTACGATCGGGTAGACCGTACCACCTACATCCCCTACATCTTCTAGTCTACCACTGTAAGAGTTCGCACAACTTAGTCAACTATGCTAGAGCCCATAATAGCTTGTGGCTGCACACGGATGTTTCTAGTATGAATAGTCTCATGATCCCTTTGAGCCTAGGTGGCGGTCCAAAAGAAAACAGGCAAGTCCTGGAATACCCAGGTGCCTCAATCCACCCAGATGTGTATTTAAGTTGCCACCTTAGATAAACCATTAATTAACAATCTCACATCTGTCATGGATATCACTCACCCAATCCACGTCTACTAGCATAGCATGGCATGATAAGCAAACGTAGAAGTAACTCCCAAAGGTTTGATAATAAACAGGTAATAGGTACTACCTCAACTACTTCCCATCCCACAATTTAATTAGATCCTAATCATGCAATGTGTGAGGATTGATCTAATGCAATAAAACTGGGTAGTAGAAAAGGTATGATCAAAGTGTTACTTGCCTTGCTGATGATCCGGGAAACCTAGCGATTCGAAGTAACAGGCGGTGCACTCTGGATACTCTATCGCAAACAAAGAAGCATACAATAAGTACTCATCTAATGCACAGGCAAAACTCAAATAAGAGATCTAACCAGAAGGTTCAACTTAAGAACTCCGGTTTGCAAAAAGAATCAAATCGAACGAAGCGACGAAAGTCAAAGGGCGAAAGAAAACAACTCCGTTATAGTAATCTGGATCTAGGGCAAATTTTACAGTAGCAAAATCTTGTTTAAGTTGGTTAAACGGATAGAGGGTTTCGAGACGAATCCCTAGGCGCTTGAATCGCCTGATTCCGATAAACGAGCGAAAAGTTACACTAAAACGAAAATCGGATCAGGAATTGCGATCAGAAAAATCGCGGATTTAATCCGAGAAAAAGAAAAACGATGAACGCTCGCTAGAACGAACGAACGGACGAACGCTCGCTATTTAAATAAACTGGAAAAACCGATCTATTTAAAAAAACTGAAACTAAAAAAACCCCGACGAAAACCGATTTTTTTTAAACGTTGGCACGGAAGTCGAGGCGGCGGCGAACCTCGGCGGCGATGACGGCGTCCGGCGTCGGCGGCGGCGGTGGCGCGTGGCGGCTGCGCGGGGATCGAGGGCGGGCGGGGCTAGCGGCTAGGGTTTCCTCCTGGGGGGGCTGGGCCGGCTTACATTGCCTAGTCGGGCCAGAGTCCTAGTCGGACACGGCCCGTTAGGTCGGTTCGATTTTTTTTAAATTATTCCGCTCGAAAGAAAAATAAAAAGAAATACTAAACGGACTCCAAAAATTCCGAAATAAATTTTCACGGGCTTCTAAAATCAAGCCTCACAAGGTGAACATTTATTTGGGACCTAAATGCAATTTTGAAAAACGCATTTTTCCCTAAATTCAAATAAAACACCGAAAAACTCCGAAATAAAATCTTATTTGATTTTATTGTTAAATCCTCAATATTTCTTTATTTTGGGAAAGTCATTTTATTCCCTCTCTCATATTTTTGTAATAGAAATAATTGATAATAAAATAAATAAAATCAAATGATCCTATTCTCAAAATTTGAGAAAACTCAAATATGAAAATAACGAAATCCCCAACTCTCTCCGTGGGTCATTGAGTTGCGTAGAATTTCTAGGATCAACCAAAATGCAAATAAAATATGATATGCATTGATGATCTAATGTATAACATTCCAAATTGAAAATTTGGGATGTTACACATGTAGGCCCCCCGCTTAGTCCCACAAGCAAGACAATCCAAAGGTCGTGACAAATCGTATGGACCGAACATCCATGGGACTAGAAATCCTGGTGGGTGCGATAAACCCTGCAATGCATACATATATTGGAGTGTAACCATAATTGATAAACCGTCCTCACAAAAAGATGATCTGGATACTTCAAAATATACAGACTGAATTGAGTGGATAGACAATAACATAGATAGTTATCAGGACTCACCACACAACAAAAGCGGTAGTACTAAACAATACAGGGTTCACACACACAAATCAAGTATTGAATAATAGTACTTAGTACAGACAAGCAAAGTTGCACTAATTAAACTCTGCAGACTATTTCTTTCCACCGACCTATGGGATGTACCCCACATAACTAACTAGGCCGTGGACTTGGTGAGAGATGTCTACCAGCACCATCACCATCTCGTCAACCTTAGAGAACCTAACAGAGTGGTCTCTCCACTCATAAACATGACGATAGCCATCGATAGCCATCGCACCCTCGATTCCTACATGGCGCCGCAAGAGAGGTGGTACTTCATATCTGCTCAACTTTTTGATCTCAACCAGAAAATAGATCGTAACTTTGTTACTGTACTTTCTTTTCAGCTCTTAGAATTTAGTTCTTAGTTCAAAGCAAACAATGTATGCTAAATAGCATTTCTGCAGTTTGTAGCTTTAAATCTACCATGGCACAGTCATAATAGGGTTTAATTGATCATGCTTAGGGTTTAGTTGATCATGTTGGTTCCGTGGTGGTCTCTTTAATAGAAATCAGAGGGGAAACCCTCTTTTGCTCAAAAAATGCTTAGGGTTTCCCCCTTTTATGATCACTATACAGTCAGCATACGTGCTTCGTGTCATAATAGTACTGCTCCACCCATCAAGCTAAACAAGCTTACTTGTTCAAATACGAATCTGATATTATTAAAACATAGTCGTTTAATTGGTCAGCTAAATGTTCCTAATTTAGTTTCTAAAATGCATGTACGCCGCTCCGGTGTGTATCTATAGGGTGCTCACGGTGGGCCGTGACCCACCCTGGAATTTTGGGTCGGCCCAGGCCCCGATTCCCCTCTGTTCTGATGCGCTTCCGATCTCTACTCTCTTCGAGCCGCCTGCCTCACTTGCGACTTGCCGTCCTTGGACGGCATGACTCTAGGAGGAGACATTGGACTAATAGGAGGTCAGGAGCCGCTCGCCCAACAGTGTCACCGCTGCCTGGGCGCGCCGCCGTGCCTACCTTCCCAGTCCGTTCAGGGCTCAGGCGTGCAACAAACACTCAGCCAACCCGATTTACCCTGAGATACGTCCTCAACACTAAGCAACTACTCGTCATCACCTATTTTCTAATTGATCCATTACTCATTAGGCAGGACTGTCATTAGGGTTTGTTGTGTACTGAGTGCTACCTACGCTTAATGGTTCAGATGTATTTCAGTAATCTTTAGTACCTGTAAAGTTCATAGGGTTTCAAAATTCCTACCCTAGGAACAGACATTAGTCATTTTGGATTGTTGGTCATAGTGACATTGACCCAGATTACTACTGCAAGCCAGGTTTGTTGACAATTTTACTTGTCTTTCTTACTCATTCGATATGACATCCAATTATTCATGTCGATTAGTTGCAAACAATAAGTGCTAGACCAACTTGTTGATTCAGATTTTGGATGGTCTCTTACTGTAGTTACAAATATGCATACTTCCCTAGTAAGCTCACAAGTAATTATTGATTCACTACCTCTAGGTTTGCATTGTCATATTTGTTGTCAATATTCTTTTAGGGTGGACCACCCTGTTTCAAAATACTGGAACCACATACATGAGTGAATAGTATTTCTTTGTGTGATCTCTTCCATCATATGTGGGCAACGAAAACTGCATTGTATAGAAAGAAAGTGTCATTTCCACCTTTTACATAGACTATAATCTTTTACATGGAATACAATCTGCCTACTTGCTTTGTGTCCCACTACCAGTACTCCACCCTTGAAGCTAAACATTATGCAACTCATAATTCCTTAGTTTATTTGTTCAAATATGAATTTGATATGATTCTAATGTTCCTACTTTAGTTTTGAAATGTGTGTCTGCCTGTTATAGAGACATAAGAGGTTTGTATTTCTATGTGTCGTCTGGTCATCACGTTTGGGGGTGAACTTTGCATATGCAGGGGTTTGTAGGGAGACACACTTCGAGTTGAATTCGCAATGCATTCCATAGATTATATGACTACTTTTTATGTTTTCATGAATCTCAGATACTAAACAGCATCATAATGATTATGAGTTTGCGCACATGAAAAGAATAAAGCAGAACAATGCCATGGCTGTCAAACTTGGCATTAAGGGACTGAAATCAAGTATGGATGCAATGCAATGCAAACGCTCTCCACCTACAGATTCATGCTCAGAATATGATCCTAACAGTGATTCTAAGCTAGAGGGAGACCTAAGTCAATGTAGCTCCCTAGTGGAGGAGTCAGAGGCAGATGCCCTATCTTATTCACCCATCAAGGTGCTTGATCTAACTTTCCAAGGTTATATTGGTCACACATATCTTGCAACTGATGCTTTGCATTGCTTCTACTTTGTTGCACTACCATTAGCTTAGTTTACACATTGTGTACGTGAATACGCCCTGCCTATCCATTTTCAGCACATATTCCATCTGTCATCATACCATATTTATCCATGCAAATGTTGTTCTTATGTTGACGATGACATGTACCTAGGGTAGGGTCTTAGGCCTGACCTAGACACCTTACCCAAGGATACTACCTTAGAGTCCAAGGCCGACAAGGTTCAATAGAAGATATCGACTGAAACCACACTGAAGTGCAATCCACTTGACGATAGATTCCACTCGGAGATCCCAATTCCACTCGACCATGATAACCTCACTCGACCATACAAAGAATCACTTGGAGCACAGAAGGCCCAAAGTCACCCCAGGATGGCAACGCCCAGGCATTCACTCTGTTGCCATAAAGATCATAAATAGCAGGCGTTACCAGTAACGTTCCAGTCTTAACTCACATTGAAACCTGTGTAACTGAGGGTTGTGAGGGGCCTGGCGCACTCTATATAAGCCACCCCCTCCTCTGGCACAAGGGTTTGCACCCCTGGTAACTTCCACTCATATTCAGTCGACAAGTCTCCGTGGCACCGAGACGTAGGGCTATTACCTCCTCCGAGAGGGCCTGAACTCGTAAACTCGTGTGTACAACCTCACCGTAGCTAGGACACTGCCTCCTCCTACATACCCCCTACTCTTACTGTCAGACTCATTCCCACGACAGTTGGCGCCCGCTTTGGGGCAGGCGTTTGAGCGACTTCCGGTGAGGCTGCAAATTTCGTTCTCCATCAACATGGTTTCCGGCGGTGGTTTGGCTCTGGGCCGCGAGATCCATCTCAACGTGCTCGTGTTCGTCGCTGACGACTCTTCCCGGCTCCAAGAAGCCCCCCTCGACATCGAGGCCCTCCCCATCCGCGGGGCGGCGCACTTCTGCGCGAGTGCCTGTGGCGTCCTTCTGCGGCAGCCGTCGACCCAGTATCGGTCGGCTCCCGTGGTGTCTTCGCTCCCCGCCGTCCGCCATCGCAAGCAATCTGGTCATTCGTGGCTCCAATGGTGGGTGAAGCACGCGGTGGCTCGCTAGTCGACCACCCCTCAAGTTGTGGCAATCGAGCCCGACAAATCCCTCTACGGATTGTTTGACTACCAACTGGTCACTCGGATACACTTTTCGAGTGTGAGAGCAACGATACTGCGGCTGAAGTCCTCATGGTCAACTCCCAGTGCAGTCCACCTGGATTTCATCGCGGCAGCGACCGTCGCGTGATCATGACAAATACTATCCCCAAGCCCTCACTGCGGAGCAGAGGGAAGAGATGCATCGCCGCAACATCCTGGCGCTCCAGACCCCTATCCTTGGGGAGACCTCCGAGGCTCGGGCTTTCGAGGCTGTGTGCTTGGCCACCTTTGCTGAGTGTACGTGTCTGGAAAATCTCCAACAAGCACTCGACGAGCGGGCTCGCGAAAAGATTCCAGCTTCCAGTCGATGGCTACGACAGTTGTTTCCGACTGAGCCTTGAGGAGAATGTCAGGTATACCGTACTCCAATCCAAAATGTTACAGCAGTTGCACGCATAGAAGATTCAATTCATCCATCCAGTTCAAAAGATGGAAGAGGTTCGCAATAGATCCTGGCATTGCTCTGGGCGGCGGGAGAGCAGAACTTAGCTATTTCTTGATACGTCTCCAACGTATCTATAATTTTTGATTGTTCCATGCTATTATATTATCAACCTTGGATGTTTTATATGCATTTATATGCTATTTTATATGATTTTTTGGGACTAACCTATTAACCTAGAGCCTAGTGCCAGTTTTTGTTTTTCTGTTGTTTTTGAGTATCGCAGAAAAGGAAAATCAAACGGAGTCCAATTGACCCGAAACTTCACGGAACTTATTTTTGGACCAGAAGAAGGCCATGGAGTAAAATAGTTGGGCCAGAAGAGTCCCAGGTTGCTCACGATGGTGGGGGCGCGCCTCCCTGCCTCGTCGACAACCCGGAGACCCCCTGCCTTGTTCCCGACTCCATCACCTCTTATATAAACCAAAACTTCCAGAAAGAAACCTAGATCGGGAGTTCCACCGCCAGAAGCCTCCGTAGCCACCGAAAACCAATCTAGACCTGTTCCGGCACCCTGCCGGAGGGGGGAATCCCTCTCCGGTGGCCATCTTCATCATCCCGGTGCTCTCCATGACGAGGAGGGAGTAGTTCTCCCTCGGGGCTGAGGGTATGTACCAGTAGCTATGTGTTTGATCTCTCTCTCTCTCTCGTGTTCTTGAGTCAGCACGATCTTGATGTATCGCGAGCTTTGCTATTATATCTGGATCTTATGATGTTTCTCCCCCTCTACTCTCTTGTGATGAATTGAGTTTTCCCTTTGAAGTTATCTTATTGGATTGAGTCTTTAAGGATTTGAGAACACTTGATGTATGTCTTGCACGTGCTTATCTGTGGTGACAATGGGATATCATGTGATCCACTTGATGTATGTTTTGGTGATCAACTTGCGAGTTCCGTGACCTCGTGAACTTATGGATAGGGGTTGGCACAAGTTTTCGTCTTGACTCTCCGGTAGAAACTTTGGGGCACTCTTTGAAGTTCTTTGTGTTGGTTGAATAGATGAATCTGAGATTGTGTGATGCATATCGTATAATCATACCCACGGATACTTGAGGTGGCATTGGAGTATCTAGGTTACATTAGGGTTTTGGTTGATTTGTGTCTTAAGGTGTCATTCTAGTACGAACTCTATGATATATTGAATGGAAAGAATAGCTTCGTGTTATTTTACGACGGACTCTTGAATAGATCGATCAGAAAGGAGAACTTTGAGGTGGTTTCGTACCCTACAATAATCTCTTCGTTTGTTGTCCACTATTAGTGACTTTGGAGTGACTCTTTATTGCATGTTGAGGGATAGTTATATGATCCAATTATGTTATTATTGTTGAGAGAACTCGCACTAGTGAAAGTATGAACCCTAGGCCTTGTTTCCTAGCATTGCAATACCGTTTGTGCTCACTTTTACCACTTGCTACCTTGCTGTTTTTATATTTTCAGATTACAAAAACCAATATCTACCATCCATATTGCACTTGTATCACCATCTCTTCGCCGAACTAGTGTACCTATACAATTTACCATTGTATTGGGTGTGTTGGGGACACAAGAGACTCTTTGTTATTTGGTTGCAGGGTTGCTTGAGATAGACCATCTTCATCCTATGCCTCCCATGGATTGATAAACCTTAGGTCATCCACTTGAGGGAAATTTACTACTGTCCTACAAACCTCTGCACTTGGAGGCCCAACAATGTCTACAAGAAGAATGTTGTGTAGTAGACATCATTTCTCACTCGCGTAATAGAATTCATAGTAGATCTATGGTTGCAGACACGGTTTAGTCGGCACATAGCCCGAGATCGCCTCTGCGGCGTGAAGATCGTGGTTACCGCCAAGACCAGATCCTTGGTCGGGGCCATGGACGGTTCGATCCTCGTTATCCCTGTGATGACCACTATCGAGTGCCTACAACCCCTCCGGGGGGAGGTTTGTACGCGCCCCGGCGGTATGATGACAGGCGCCTGTTCGGTGACGAGCGGAGGACTCCCGCTACCAAAAAAAGACACATCCGTGACATTTTGGGCCGAACGAAATTTTTTCTATCAAACTTATGACACTTCTATGACAATAATTGTGACAAAACATGGTATCATCATAGATGTGGTGGGGTCCTACTTCTATGACAAAAAATCATGATAGAAAATGGGCTTTTCATCCTGGGCGGGCCGGAGACGTAGCTGCATGACATTCTTTGGGCCGTCCATGACAGAAAAAACCGTGGTAGAAGCGGGGGAGAGGAAAATGTTGGGGTGTTCCCGGTTACGGTGGGTGGTCAGGGCCGAGCGATGCGCGTTTCCTTCATACACGCACGCGCGTGGGTGCGAGGCGTTGGGCTCTAACTGAACCCGAGCGAGGTGTTGGGATCTAACTGAACCCGAATGATTGCACTGCAGGCTACGCATTACTGAACCCGAGCGATCGATCGATGGCTGTTTACTGAACCCGATCGAGCGATTCCTTCACTACTGTTGCTAACTGAAGCGGATTGATGCTGCCTCTGGATGAACAGTGAGCGTTGCTGGGGGGGGGGGTTGGATGAACAGTTCCCGGTGGGGGTGGATGAACAGGACCCCATGGTGTTGCCTCTGGAAGAATAGTGAGCGTTGCCGGGGGTTTGGATGAACAGTTCTTGGTGGGGGTGCATGAACAGGACCCCGTTGTAACGCCCCGGATGTAACTTTCCCAATCTGTACCCCAACTCTTGCCATTTCCGGCGTTAAGTTATTTTATTTTCTCGGGTTTGGGTTTCCGTCTCCGTGTGTTGTTGTCGTTGTCATGCATCTCATATCATGTCATCTTGTGCATTGCATTTGCATACGTGTTTGTCTCATGCATTCGAGCTTTTTCCCCGTTGTCCGTTTTGCATTCCGGCGCTTCGTTCTCCTCTGGTGGTCATTTCTAGCTTTCTTTCATGTGTGGGGATTAAACATTTCCGGATTGGACCGAGACTTGCCAAGCGGCCTTGGTTTACTACCGGTAGACCGCCTGTCAAGTTTCGTGCCATTTGGACTTCGTTTGATACTCCAACGGTTAACCGAGGGACCGAAAAGGCCTCGTGTGTGCTGCAGCCCAACACCCCTCCATTTTGACCCAAAACCCACCTAACTCTGCTCCATCATCTAGATCGTTCCATCACGATCGCGTGGCCGAAAACCGCACCTTATTTGGACTCTCCTAGCTCCCTCGATGCCTATTTAAAGAACCCCTCCGAATCCGGATCTCCCTCTTCCCCGAAACCCTAATTTTTCCTCTCCGCGCCGGCTGGACACGTCCGTCCGGGCCGGACACGTCCGATCCGCCGCCGCCGACCAATCGCCGAGCGCCACCTGTCCCGCGCCCACATCGCCGTCCCGCGCGCCGCCAGGCCCGCCGGGGCCCGAGGCCGGCCCCCGCGGCCCAGCGCGCCGCCGCCCGCACCGCTCCCCGCCGCCTGAGCGTGCCGCCTCCTCATCCGAGCCGCCGCCGCCAGAGCAAGCCGGCCCGAGCCGCCGTGCGCCGCCTCCACTGCCCGCCGCCTTCACGCCTCGCCGCGCACGAGCTCGCCGCCGCCATCCGATGTTGCGAGGCCGGCCCGAGCACCTCTCCTCGCCGACGTGCCCCTCTCCTCTCGCCGGAGCCCATCGTCGCCGGAGCCGCCGCCTCGCCGGAGTTCTCCTCCCTCGCCGGCCGGATCTGGTGGTTGGACCAGATCCACTGGTCCCCGATCCAAACGCCCGCACCGTTCCCCGGATCTCCTCATCCCGGGTCCTCCTTGTCCCGTTTCCCGCGAGGTCTAATTTCTTCGAAGTCCCGAAATCCCAGATCCATGTGCCCTTCTTCATGGCCTCGCAACTTTGCATCCGTAGCTCCGATTCATGCATATATCATATCAAAATGTTCATCTCAGAGAGTACATAATTTCATTCCATTGCATCATTTTCATTTGAGTTCATCTTGATGCCCGAAATGCTGTTAGAAGAGTGCTACTTGAGATATTTGTCAGATCTGCTACTCCATTTAGAGTTTTGTCATTTTTGCCATGATTATTGTATGCATGATATGCCCTGATGCTCTACATATGTTTTGTTAAGGGTTTTGCCATCTCTCCAGAGGTGCAACCCATGTATTTTTGTGATGTGGGTGGTGCCTAGTACAAGCTTGCCAAGTGAGGCACTTGGTATTTCTGATTTCAGGGACTTAGCATTTCCACCAAATCCTTGAGCTGTTTATCTCATGTTGTCATATATTCATGTTGTTTCCGAGCGATCCGTGCCTCTTTTGAGGATGATCAGTAATGATGTTTTGTTAATATTGTAGTGCTCTATCCATCCATGTCTTTGTTTGCAATTATGGAGCACCCTAGCTTGAGTCAATCGAGCTCTACTTTTGCTACTTTGTGAATCTGGGCAAATTGTCAACTTGTTCGCAATTTTGCCGATGATGTTGTAGTTGATCCGTGCATGCTATGCTATTGTTCTTGCCATGTCTAGTTTGCATTTTGTGTGTTCTTGATAGATGTGTGCTTAGCTTATCATGAATTGCACCTTAGTGAGTGCATCGAGCTCGTAAACATGCCTACTTGATATCTGTTTTCAGCATGCTCCAGTTTTCACTAAGTCTGATAACTGATTATGCTTTTGCTATGTTCACATGCCTGTTAGTATATTTTCTGATCCCTTTTGGCTCAAGGTCACTAAGGGAATTTTGTTAAGCTCTTTGAGTAGCTCCATGCCATGCTTTACTTTGCCATGTTCAGGTCCTGTAGCATGTAGTTTTGTTGCTCCGAAGAGTGCTACTTGGTCTGAAATTCCAGACAAGTGTTAATTTCACTAAGTCTGAGATCTGTTTGTCATATGCATTTTTGCCATGCTTGTTTGAACCTGTTAATGGATGAATTGGCCGTAGCTCAGTGCTAGATTTTTGTTAAGCATATTGAATGAATCCCTTCCATGTATTCTGATGCCATGTTTGAGTGCTGTAGCATGTTCATTTCGTTGCATTTAGATGGCTACTTGCTGTAAATCGCAGACCGGTGTCATATTTGAATCGCTTGCCATTTCCAAACCGTAACTCCGATTCCGGCGTTCTTTATATCGTTTTCAAGAGATTTCATCTCATCTTTCCAGTGGCACACTTGGATTCCCAAGTTGAGGCCAGGTTCATTGCATCCCTTGTCAATTCTTGCATATGCATCCCGCATCGCATCCCGCATAGCATACCATCCTTGCATCATATTGGTTGATCCTTGCACGTGGTTGATTGTGTTCCGTTTGCTTGTTTGTCTTGTTTGGGTAGAGCCGGGAGACGAGTTCGCTAACGAGGATCCCGTTGAGTTTGCTTTCGAGGATCCAGTCAACTCTGACAACTTTGCAGGCAAGATGATCATACCGTCGAAATCACTACTATCTTTGCTATGCTAGATTGCTCGCTCTTTTGCTATGCCAATGCTACGATGCCTACCACTTGCTTTCAAGCCACCCAAATTGCCATGTCAAACCTCTAACCCACCTTGTCCTAGCAAACCGTTGATTGGCTATGTTACCGCTTTGCTCAGCCCCTCTTATAGCGTTGCTAGTTGCAGGTGAAGATTGGAGGCCGTTCCTTGTTGGAACATTTATTTACTTGTTGGGATATCATTATTGCTATGTTATCCTAATGCATCTATATACTTGGTAAAGGGTGGAAGGCTCGGCCTCTCGCCTAGTGTTTTGTTCCACTCTTGCCGCCCTAGTTTCCGTCATATCGGTGTTATGTTCCCGGATTTTGCGTTCCTTACGCGGTTGGGTTATAATGGGAACCCCTTGATAGTTCACCTTGATTAAAGCTTTTCCAGCAATGCCCAACCTTGGTTTTACCATTTGCCACCTAGCCTCTTTTCCCTTGGGTTTCCGGAGCCCGAGGGTCATCTTATTTTAACCCCCCCGGGCCAGTGCTCCTCTGAGTGTTGGTCCCACCGAGCGATGTCCGGGGCTACCAGGGGCAACTCTGGGCTGGCCTACCCGACGTCTGGCTCATCTGAGTGTGCCCTGAGAAAGAGATATGTGCAGCTCCTATCGGGATTTGTCGGCACATTCGGGCGGTGTTGTTGGTCTTGTTTTAACCTGTCGAAGTGTCTTGAAGAACCGAGATAACGAGTCTGATCGGAACGTCTTGGGAGGAGGTCTATTCCTTCGTTGACCGTGAGAGCTTGTCATGGGCTAAGTTGGGACTCCCCTGCAGGGATTTGAACTTTCGAAAGTCGTGCTCACGGTTATGGGCAGATGGGAATTTGTTAATGTCCGGTTGTAGATAACTTGAACCTTAACTTAAATTAAAATGAATCAACCGTGTGAGTTACCGTGATGGCCTCTTCTTGGCGGAGTCCGGGAAGTGGACACGGTGTTGGAGTAATGCTTGCGCAGGTTGTCCTCTAGATTCTCGCCCGCGCTTTGCCTCCTCTTCTCGCTCTCTTTTGTGAATACGTTAGCCACCATATATGCTAGTCGCCTGTTGCAGCTCCACTTATATTTACCTTGCCTAACCTATAAGCTTAAATAGTCTTGATCGTGAGGGTACGAGATTGCTGAATCCCTGTGGCTCACAGATTACTATTACACCAGATGCAGGGCCTGATGATTCCGCTCCAGGAGACGCGCTTGAGCTCAAGTGGGAGTTCGACGAAGATTCTCAACGTTACTATGTTTCCTTTCCTGATGATCAGTAGTGGTGCCCAGTTGGGGGAGATTGGGACCGTGTCACATGTTGGGTTCTCTTTTATTTTGGCGCCGTAGTCGGGCCATGAGTGTTTGGATGATGTAATGTTATTAATGTATTTGATTGACGTGGCGAGTGTAAGCCAACTATGTTATCCCTTTTTATTATCTATATTACATGGGATGTTTGTGATGATTGCCTGACTTGCGACATATGCCTTCAATGCGATTATGCCTCTAAGCCGTGCCTCGACACGTGGGAGATATAGTCGCATCGAGGGTGTTACAAGTTGGTATTAGAGCCTTCCCCGACCTTAGGAGCCCCATTGCTTGATCGTTTTTAGCAGCCAAGTTGTGTGTAGAAAAATGTTTTGAGTCATCTAGGAATTATATATCGGAGAGTTTAGGAATTCTTTTTACTTCCCAGTCTCCTCATCGCTCTGGTAAGGCATCCTGACGTAGAGTTTTGACTCTTCTCTTCTCAAATTTCACTAAATTTTTTTTAGGATCACGCGGGTATCTTGGAATCGTTCCGATGGTTTTATGATGAGAACATTGTCTTGGTGCCTCCTATCAGGGGTTTTGTGGAAGTGTCCCGGGGAGTTGAGCTCTGAGGTGTTGTCATCATAATTTTATCGTTGCAATTCTGGAATACCTGAGTTTAGTACGCCGACATCGAAAATCTCTTTTATGCGGTTCGTTGGTGAGATAACCTCGACGCCACCCAGTACTGGGGCGGGAGTTTGGGAGTATCGCCATAACTTGTATAACGGATGCTTTTCGAAGGTTGAGGTAGATGGTTTCCGAAGGTTTCTCGGTTATGTGTTGAAGGATGGATACAGCTGGATGTAGGAATTGCTAGATTTGGGCAAGATATTATGCTTCCCCTGTATCCCAACACCTGATTGCATAACCGGAAAGGTTCGGGAGTTTCATAGGTGGGAATTCTAGTAGCTCTAGTTCTTCTTCCACGGATATTGGTTTGAGATTGGGATTTCTTACCGATTATTCGTTCTTGATCCGTAGCTTGTTGATTTATTTCTCTACCTTAATTCTACGTGGCTTCTCAATTTATGGATATGTGACCATTTCAAGAGGAATGCATTCGTTCATTTTGTTCGGATGTGAAGACTATATGTTGCAATTTTCATTCCGTTGGATTCAGCTTCAATATTTGTCTATCTATGTGCTAATGGTGGTCAACCTCTTCAGGATGGCTCCTCCAACGCGCACGACTCCGAATCCAGATCCGCCACCACCTCCACCTCCTCCGGAGGCATGGCAAGCTGTGATGGCCGCAACCAATGCAAACACACAGTTGATCATGCAAATTCTCTAAGAGCACAATCAAAGCAATCAAGGCAACAATCAGAATCACTCTGCTACACTCAACCAGTTCCTTGCCAACGGGCCAAAGACTTTCAGCAATTGTGTTGAGGCAACCGATGCTGACGATTGGCTTGTGGATCTGTGCAAGCATTTCGAGTGCAGTAACGTCAGGCCTGAGGACTTTGTTAAGTTCGCTTCCTTCCAACTCAAAGATCAAGCTGCAGAATGGTTCCAGCAGTACAAGGATTCCAGAGGTGGACGTGTTATCACTTGGGATGAATTCCGTCAAGATTTCAGAGCTCGCCATATCCCTCAGAGCGTGGTTGAAAGCAAGCGTGAGGAATTCCGCAACCTGAAGCAAGGCTCTTTGTCTGTCTATGACTACAACAAGTTGTTCCATAAGCTCGCCCGCTTTGCCAAGCAGGACGTCCCTGATGAGAAGAGCATGATATATCAGTTCAGGGGTGGTCTCAGAGAAGAAATCCAGCTAGCTCTTGTTCTCTTTGAGCCCTTGAGGTACGATGAGTTCTACAACATGGCGTTGAAGCAAGAGGCCGCTCAGTTGAGGTGTGATGCTTCCAAGAAGCGAGTCAGAGATGTTACTCCTTCTTCCTCTACTCAAGTGGCCAAGCAGCAGAAGTATTGGCTTCCTCCTCCTCCGTTCCGTCAGCCGTATCAGCAGAAGAGCAAAGGTGGCAGTGGTTCTTCCCACCCACCCAACCCTGGTTTTCAGAACAAGACTTCGTCTCAAGCTCCAAGATCGAGTGCTCCGTATCACCGTCCGCTTTCAGAGGTCACGTGCAACAAGTGCCAACAGAAGGGTCACTATGCCAACAAGTGCTTCAACTAGAGGCTTCTTCCTCCTCCTCCTCCTGTCAGATCGGCAAGTACAGCTGTGGTCAAGCATAACCCCAAGTCCGCCAAGGTCAACTTGATGAATGCAGCTCAGGCAGAGGACTCATCAGATGTCATTATGGGTAACGACTCGGAGATGGGAAGACGCGACAGTGGAGTCGCAGATGGAGTGGAGGAGAAGGGTTATAACTGGTTCTGGTGCGGCGTGGGGCTGCAGCCGGTGGAGAATAATAGGAGGTGTGGAGGGGTGGAGGGATAGCTGATGACCCACAAGTATAGGGGATCTATCGTAGTCCTTTCGATAAGTAAGAGTGTCGAACCCAACAAGGAGCAGAAGGAAATGATAAGCGGTTTCCAGCAAAGTATTCTCTGCAAGTACTAAAATAAGTGGTAACAAATAGTTTTGTGATAGGATAATTTGTAACGAGGAACAAGTAACAAAAGTAAATAAAGTGCAACAAGGTGTCCCAATCCTTTTTGTAGCAAAGTACAAGCCTGGACAAACTCTTATATAGAGAAAAGCGCTACCGAGGACACATGGGAATATCGTCAAGCTAGTTTTCATCACGTTCATATGATTCGCGTTTGGTACTTTGATAATTTGGTATGTGGGTGGACCGGTGCTTGGGTACTGTCCTTACTTGGACAAGCATCCCACTTACGATTAAACTCTATTGCAAGCATCCGCAACTACAACAAAAGTATTAAGGTAAACCTAACCATAGCATAAAACATATGGATCCAAATCAGCCCCTTACGAAGCAACGCATAAACTAGGGTTTAAGCTTCTGTCACTCTAGCAACCCATCATCTACTTATTACTTCCCAATGCCTTCCTCTAGGCCCAAATAATGGTGAAGTCTTATGTAGTCGACGTTCACATAACACCACTAGAGGAGAGACAACATACATCTCATCAAAATATCGAATGAATACCAAATTCACATGACTACTAATAGCAAGACTTCTCCCATGTCCTCAGGAACAAACGTAACTACTCACAAAGCATAATCATGTTCATAATCAGAGGGGTATTAATATGCATATAGGATCTGAACATATGATCTTCCACCAAATAAACCAACTAGCATCAACTACAAGGAGTAATTAACACTACTAGAAACCTACTAGTACCAATCCCGGACTTGGAGACAAGAATTGGATACAAGAGATGAACTGGGGTTTTGAGAGGAGATGGTGCTGGTGAAGATGTTGATGGAGATTGCCCTCTCCTAATGAGAGGAGCGTTGGTGATGACGATGGCGATGATTTCCCCCTCCCGGAGGGAAGTTTCCCCGGCAGAACAGCTCTGCCGGAGCCCTAGATTGGATCCTCCAAGGTTCCGCCTTGCGGCGGAGGAGTTTCGTCCGAGGAGATGGCTTATGATTTTTTTCTCATCGAAAGACTCCATATAGCAGAAGATGGCCGTCGGAGGGCCACCAGGGGGCCCATGAGGTAGGGGGGCACACCCAGGGGGGTAGGGCGCGCCCCTCACCCTCATGGGCAGGGTGTGGCCCCCTGGTGAACTTCTTGTGCTCAATATTTTTATATATTCTGAAAACGTCTTCCGTGAAGTTTCAGGACTTTGGGAGCTGTGCAGAATAGGTCTCTAATATTTGCTCCTTTTCCAGCCCAGAATCCCAGCTGCCGGCATTCTCCCTCTTTATGTAAACCTTGTAAAATAAGAGAGAAAGGCATAAGTATTGTGACATAATGTGTAATCACAGCCCCTAATGCAATAAATATCGATATAAAAGCATAATGCAAAATGGACGTATCAACTCCCCCAAGCTTAGACCTCGCTTGTCCTCAAGCGAAAGCCGAAATCAAAAAATATGTCCACATGTTTAGAGATAGAGGTGCCGATAAAAATAAAAATACGGACATGAGGGCATCATGATCATTCTTAGAACAGCAACTTACATAATTCTTGTCATATGATTTATTATGCTAGAGTAATAATTCAATCACAATTTCAAGTATGAATTGTAAACTTCATTGAAAACTAACAAACTATAATCTCAGTCATTGGAGCAATTGCAATTTATCATAACATAGGAAATAGTCAATATATAAGAGCTTTTCAGCAAGTCCACATACTCAACTATCATATAGTCTTTCACAATTGCTGACACTCACGCAATACTTATGGGTATGGAGTTTTAATCGGACACAGAGAAAGATAGGGGCTTGTAGTTTTGCCTCCCAATGTTTTACCTCAAGGGTAATGTTAACGATAATAGTTCATGAAAACTCACATCCAATTAGCCATATATACCAGGATCTTTCCAACATACTGTTCTTGCCAAAGGATAAAATGTAAAAAGGAAGGGTGAAGATCACCATGACTCTCATGCAATGTAGGGGATAAAAGTAAAAGATAGGCCCTTCGCAGAGGGAACAAGAGGTTGTCATGCGCTTTTATGGTTGGATGCACAAAATCCTAATGCGAAAGAACGTCACTTTATATTGCCACTTGTGATATGGACCTTTATTATGCAGTCTGTCGCTTTTATTTCTTCCATATCAACGATCGTATAAAGCTTATTTTCTCCCACACTAATAAGTCATACATATTTAGAGAGCAATTTTTATTGCTTGCACCAATGACAACTTACTTGGAGGATCTTACTCAATCCATAGGTAGGTATGGTGGACTCTCATGGCAAAACTGGTTTAAGGGTATTTGGAAGCACAAGTAGTATCTCTACTTGGTGCGATGAATTTGGCTAGCATGAGGGGGAAAGGCAAGCTCAACTATGTTGGATGATCCATGACAATATAATTTATCTCAGATGTAAGAAAACATAACCCATTACGTTGTATTCCTTGTCCAACGTCAACTCTTTAGCATGTCATATTTTAATGAGTGATCACAATCATAAAAGATGTCCAAGATAGTATATTTATATGTGAAGACCTCTCTTTCTTAATTACTTCCTATTAATTGAAACGATGACCAAAACTATGTTTGTCAACTCTCAACAACTTTTATTCATCATACTTTTTCTATGTGAGCTCATTACTATACATAAGATCCATATGATCTCTTTGTTTCTTTTTATTTCTTTCTCTTTTATTTTATCCCCTCAAGATCATGGCGAAATAATGAAGCCCTTGACTCAACACTAATCTTTATTATATATAGCTCACGGACTCGATTACATAGAAGGATCATAAAGCAAAACTCACAACTAGATCATACTAAGAACTTTTATTCCACTAGATCAAAATATTAACAAAAGGATCAAACTAGGAAAAACGGTAAAGATAAAAGTGATGGTGATACGATATCGGGGCACTCCCCCAAGCTTGGCAATTGCCAAGGGGAGTGCCCATACCCATGTGATTATGTCTCCTCTGTTGGTGGAGAAGAAGGCGGGGATGATGGGTAGTCGCACATTGAGCGTAGGAGGTCTTCCAACTTGCGGATAATGCCCTTGAGTGCGATGATATGCTCCTTCAACAAAATATTTTCATGTGTGAGAAACTTGTTTTGTATACGAGCTAGCTCAATCATCTTGAAAGCTTCGATTTCAGTTGGGGTAAGAAGATTGTGATCAAGTTGAAGGATGTCTTCTGTTGCCGGAACTTGGTCCTCCGTGGCCTTCTTGATCCTTTCATCTTTGTTGATCTCCATGGGTTCTTCTCTCTTCAGCTCTATCTTCATTAGCCAAGCGTCGTTGTCCTCATTGTTGGAGGAGGACGGAGACGACATGATGCTTAGCTTTGACAACCCTGGCAGAAAACAGCTCGAAACAAGAACAAGAGATTTTTGCGTGATACGAGAGTCAAAACCCCCGGGAGATTATATAATGAATTTTTACCGACCAAAATACGTGTCGTGTAAGAAAACGGAGTTCGGAGAGCGCACGAGGTGCCCATGAGGTAGGGGGCGCGCCCAGTAGGGTAGGGCGCGCCCTCCACCCTCGTGGAGGCCTCGTGTCCTTCCCGGACTGCTTCTTATTTTTCTATTTTTCTAAATATTCCAAAACGGAGAAATATTGCCTTAAAAACTGTTTTGGAGTCGGTTTACTTACCGTACCACATACCTATTCCTTTTCAGAGTCTGAAACGTTCCGGAAAGTGTCCCTTATGTATTCCTCTGGGGTTACGGTTTCAATAACATTGGTTTCAACATTTATGGGATTACGTGAGATATAATGTTTGATTCTTTGACCGTTCACCACCTTCGGATTTGTGCCTTCGAAGTTGTTGATTTTTATGGCACCGGAATGATAGACCTCCTCGATAACGTAAGGACCTTCCCATTTAGAGAGAAGTTTTCCTACAAAAATCTTAAAAGAGAGTTGTATAGCAATACATAATCACCTACATTAAACTCACGCTTTTGTATCCTTTTATCATGCCATTTTTAACTTCTTCTTTAAACAACTTGGCATTTTCATAGGCTTGGGTTCTCCATTCATCGAGTGAGCTAATATCAAATAACCTCTTCTCACTGGCAAGTTTAAAATCATAATTGATCTCTTTAATATCCCAATATGCCTTGTGTTCTAGTTCGAGAGGTAAGTGACATGCTTTTCCATAAACCATTTTATACGGAGACATACCCATAGGATTTTTATATGCAGTTCTATAGGCCCATAATGCATCATCAAGTTTCTTGGACCAATTCTTTCTAGATCTATTAACAGCCTTTTGCAAAATTAATTTGAGTTCTCTATTACTCAATTCTACTTGACCACTAGACTGAGGGTGATAAGGAGATGCAATTCTATGATTAACATCATACTTAGCAAGCATTTTACGGAAAGCACCATGAATAAAATGTGAATCACCATCAGTCATTAAATATCTAGGGACTCCAAATCTTGGAAAAAAAAACTTCTTTAAGCATTTTAATAGAAGTGTTATGATCATCACTACTAGTTGGAATAGCTTCTACCCACTTAGTAACGTAATCAACAGCAACTAAAATATGTGTATATTCATTAGAGGCAGGAAAAGGTCCCATATAGTCAAAGCCCCAAACATCAAATGGTTCAATAACAAGTGAATAGTTCATAGGCATTTCTTGACGTCTACTAATATTACCAATTCTTTGACATTCATCACAAGATAAGACAAACTTATGGGCATCCTTGAAGAAAGTAGGCCAATAAAAACCAGATTGCAATACCTTATGTGCAGTTCTATCTCCAGCATGGTGTCCTCCATAAGCTTCGGAGTGACACTTGCGTAGGATCTGTTCCTGTTCATGCTCAGGTACACAGCGTCTAATAACACCATCTACTCCTTCTTTATAGAGATGTGGGTCATCCCAAAAGTAATGCCTCAAATCATAGAATAACGTTTTCTTTTGCTGGTATGTGAAACTAGGTGGTATGAACTTAGAAACAATGTAATTAGCATAATTAGCATACCATGGAGCAGTATGAGAAGCATTTATGACATTTAATTTCTCATCAGGAAAGCTATCATCAATAGGTAGTGGGTCATCAAGCACATTTTCTAACCTAGACAAGTTGTCTGCAACGGGGTTCTCAGCTCCCTTTCTATCAACAATATGTAAGTCAAATTCTTGTAGCAAGAGAACCCATCTAATAAGTCTAGGTTTAGCATCTTTCTTTTCCATAAGATATTTAATAGCAGCATGATCAGTGTGAATAGTTACTTTAGAATCAACAATATAAGGTCCTAACTTATCACAAGCAAATACAACTGCTAAGAATTCTTTTTCAGTAGTAGCATAATTTCTTTGAGCATTGTCTAGAGTTTTAATAGCATATTGAATAACATTTAGTTTCTTATCAACTCTTTGTCCTAGAACAGCACCTACAGCATAATCACTAGCATCACACATAATTTAAAAGGGTAAATTCCAATCAGGTGGCTGGGCAATAGGTGCAGAGATCAATGCTTTCTTAAGTATTTCAAATGCTTCTACACAATCTTCATCAAAGACAAATGGTATATCTTTTTGTAATAAATTAGTCAGAGGCCGAGAAATTTTTGAGAAGTCCTTAATGAACCTCCTATAAAACCTGGCGTGACCAAGGAAACTTCTTATACCTTTGATGTCCTTGGGGCATGGCATCTTTTCAATAGCATCAACCTTGGCTTTATTAACTTCAATACCTCTTTCAGAAACTTTATGCCCCAAGACAATACCTTCATTAACCATAAAGTGGCACTTTTCCCAATTCATGACAAGATTAGTTTCTTCCCATCTCTGCAAAACTTGATCAAGGTTGCTCAAGCAATCATCAAAAGAAGATCCATAGACGAAGAAATCGTCCATGAAAACCTCACAAATCTTTTCACAAAAGTCAGAGAATATAGCCATCATGCATCTTTGAGAGGTAGCAGGTGCATTACATAAACCAAAAGGCATATGTCTATAAGCAAAAGTACCAAAACGGCAAGTAAAAGCAGTCTTTGATTGATCCTTGGCTGACACAGGTATTTGAGAGAAACCATAATAACCATCTAGAAAGCAAAAATGTGTATGTTTGGATAATCTTTCTAGCATTTGATCGATAAAAGGTAAGGTGTAACACCCACGATGAGGCTTTATCTCCCACGTGTCGAAGCACGACTTAGAGACATAACCGCATTGTAAGCAATGTCGCAAGTGGGGTAATCTTCACACAACCCATGTACTGAATAAGGAAAGACATACATAGTTGGCTTACACTTGCCACGTCACACAATAACATAAATATCATTACATTCATCCAGTTACAATCAAGGTCCAACTACGGAACCAAAATAAAGAACAACCCCAAATGCAACAAAGTCCTCGATCGCCTCGACTGGCCTCCACTACTGACCAACTGGAAAGGAAACATCACAACGAACAAGGTCTTCATTGAGCTCCTCCTTGAGATCGGTTGCATCACCTGCACGATATCATCGGCACCCGCAAGCTGGTTTTGGAAGTATCTATGAGTCACAGGGACTCATCAATCTCACACCCTCGCGATCAAGACTATTTAAGCTTATGGGTAGGTAAAAGGTATGTCAGGTGGAGCTGTAGCAAGCACTAGCATATATGGTGGCTAACATACGCAAAAGAGAGCGAGAAGAGAACGCAAAGCACGTTCGAGAATCTATGATCAAGAAGTGATCCAAGACTACTTACGTTCAAGCATAACTCCAACACCGTGTTCACTTCCCAGACTCCGCCGAGAAGAGACCATCACGGCTACACACGCGGTTGATGCATTTTAATTAAATTAAGTGTTGAGTTTTCTACAACCGGACATTAACAAATTCCCATCTGCCCATAACCGCGGTCACAAGCTCTCATGGTCAACGAAGGATATTCCTTCTCCCAGGAAGACCCGATCAGGCTCGGAATCCCGGTTACAAGACATCTCGACAATGGTAAAATTAACCAGCAAAGCCACCCGAATGTGCCGACAAATCCCGATAGGAGCTGCACATATCTCGTTCTCAGGGCACACCGGATGAGCGCTACGTACAGCTAAAACCAGCCCTCAAGTTTCACCGAGGTGGCGCCGCAAGTGACTCTGTTTCGGACCAACACTTAGAGAAGCACTGGCCCCCCCCCCCCCGGGGGGGGGGGGGGTTAAATAAAGATGACCCTTGAGTCTGCAGAACCCAAGGGAAGGTGGTAGGTTGTTAGTGCAAATGGTAAGACCAAGGTTGGGCCTTGCTGGAGGAGTTTTATTCAAGGCGAACTGTCAAGGGGTTCCCATTATAACGCGACCGTGTAAGGAACGCAAAATCAAGGAACATAACACCGGTATGACGGAAACTAGGGTGAAAAGAGTGGAACAAAACACCAGGCATAAGGCCGAGCCTTCCACCCTTTTCCAAGTATATAGATGCATTAATTAAATAAGAGATATTGGGATATCCCAACAAAATATCCATGTTCCAACAAGGAACAAACTCCAATCTTCACCTGCAACTAGCAACGCTATAAGAGGGGCTGAGCAAAGCAGTAACCTAGACAAACAACGGTTTGCTAGGACAAGGTGGGTTAGAGGCTTGACATGGCAATATGGGAGGCATGATAAAGCATGTGGTAGGTATCGCAGCATAGGCATAGCAAAAGAGCGATCATCTAGCAAGCAAAGATAGAAGTGATTTCGAGGGTATGGTCATATTGCCTGCAAAGTTCTTCGAGAAGACGAAAGCTTGATCCTCATAAACGTACTCAACGGGTACCTCGAACACGAACTCGCTCCCGGCTCTACCCAAAGCAAGAACACAAGTAAAGGGAGACACAATCAACCACGGGCAATGCACAAGCAACATGATGCAAAACATGACATGATATGCGGGATGTGATATGCAATGCATATGCATGCTTCGGATAGGAAATATTGAACCTGGCCTCAACTTGGAAATCCAAGAGTGCCACTGGAAAGAGGAGTTGATTTCGGTCGAAATCGATATAAAAATCAACGGAATCGGATGCACGGTTTGCAAATGGCAAGCAAAACAAATATGGCACAAGCTGCAAATAACAGCATGAGGCCATCTAAATGCATCAAGAACAACAAGCTACCACACTCTAGCATAGCAACAAAATACATGGCAGGGATCCACTCAAGATGCTTGACAAAAGATGAACACTGAGCTACGGCTAATTCACTCAATAGCAGGTTCAAACAAGCATGGCAAAAGTGCAAAAGATAACAGGTTATAGACTTGGTGAAATAAACAACATGCCAGGAATTTAACATCAGGAAGCAATGTTTAGAGCAAGATACAACATACTATAGGAACATATCATGGCAAAGCAAGGCATGGAATGAAGCTATTCAAAGCATAAAACAAAAGTCCCTTACTGACCATAAGCCAAAAGGGATCATAAAATACAATGGCAACCATGTGAACATAGCAACTTTCGTTAACAGATTCAGACTTAGCAGAAAAACTGGAACATGGCAAAACAGATTCACGTAGGCATGTTTACGAGCTCGATGCACTCACCACAAGGCATTACATGATAAACTAAGCATACACCCAGCAAGTAGACATGGCATAGAAGCTAAACATGGCAAGAACAACATCATAGCATGCATGGATCAACTATAACAACCTCGGCAAAATTGCTTAACATGTAAACAATCTGCGAGGAACATTTTATAGCAAAAGTAGAGCTCGATTGAGTCAAGCTAGGGTTCTCCATAATTGCAAACAAAGACATGGATGGATAGAGCACACCAATATCTACAAAACATCCTTACTAATCATGCTGAAAAGAGGCATAGATCACTCGGTAGCAACATGAACACATGGCATAAAAATGTTAACAGGCATAGACTTAGAATATTTCGAAGTCCCTGAAAACAACAACATTACGAGGGCTACTTTGCATGCTTGTGCTAGTCACCACAGAGATCACAAAAATACATGGCATACACCCCTGTAAGATGGCATGACATACTTCAAAACATATGTAGAGCTCAAGTTCATAGGAGGCACACATCAATCATGGCAAAAATGACAAATGTCCAATTACTGATATGAAACTGAAACTAACAGAAACTAGCACTCTTCCAACAGCATTTAGGGCATCAAGATGAGCTCAAATGAACATGATGCAATGAGATGAAATGAAGTACTCGTCGAGACGAACATTTCGATATGCTACACGCCCAAAACAGAGCGACGGATGCAGAGATATGATGCGATGAAATATGCAAAAAAAACTTGGGTTAGGGCAAAATTAGGTCAACCCTCAGATCCAGATCCAGATCCAGCATGCGAACCGAGGAGATCGCCGGAGTTTACTGTTCGCCGGAGTTTGAGGTCGAGGCGGCCGGAGTTCACGCCAGAGCGCTCTGGGCGGCGAGGCGCGGGCCGAACGGCGAGGTGGGGCGGCGTGGCGCAGGCCGGTCGCGGCGGTTAAGGCGGAGGGCGGTGCGGTCCCCGGAGCGGGGCGGTCACCGGCGCGGGGCGGTCGCCAGCGCGGGGCGGTCGCCGGCGATGGTGCGTGGCGGCGTCGGGCGGTGGCTCACCGGCGCGGCTCCCAGGCGGCGCGGGGCGCGCCGAACGGGCCCGGGGGCCCGGTTCGGGCTTCGGCGGGCCGCACGGTCGGCGGAGGCGGTGGCGACCGGTGGCAGATCCCGATTGGCGGTGGCGATGTGTCCGGCGGTGGTCGGACGTGTCCGGCTGCGCAGAGGGGAAGAGGACTAGGTCTAGGGTTGCAAATGACCCGAAATTTCGGGGGAGTGGCTATATTTATAGGTAGAGGGAGCTAGGAGGCTCCAAATTGAGCACGGTTTGCGGCCACGCGATCGTGATCGAATGGCCTAGATGATGGAGGAGGTTTAGGTGGGTTTTGGGCCACTTTGGAGAGGTGTTGGGCTGCAACACACACGAGGCCTTCTCGGTACCTCGGTTAACCGTTGGAGTATCAAACGAAGTCCAAATGGTACGAAACTTGGCAAGCGGTCTACCGGTAGTAAACCAAGGCCGCTTGGCAAGTCTCGGTCCAATCCGAGAATGTTTAACACCCTCACACGAAAAGAGGTAGAAAGGGACACCGGGTGACATAGGAGCGCCGGATTGCAAAACGGACAACGGGGAAAATGCTCGGATGCATGAGACGAACATGTATGAAAATCCGATGCACATGATGACATGATATGAAATGCATGACACGCAAGAAAATGACAAGGCAACAACAACGAATAACTGGAAGACACCTGGCACATCGTTCTCGGGGCGTCACATAAGGGTAATGATCCTTTTTAGTGGCCTTATTTAATTTGCAGAAATCAATTACCATCCTATAACCTGTAATAATTCTTTGAGGAATTAATTCATCTTTATCATTAGGAATGACATTAATACCTCCCTTCTTAGGGGCACAATGGACATGACTTACCCACTGACTATCAGCAAGGGGATAGATTATACCTGCCTCAAGGAGCTTCAATATTTCCTTTCTTACCACTTCTTTCATTTTAGGATTCAGCCGTCGTTGGTGATCACGAACTGGTTTAGCATCTTTTTCCAAATTTATTTTATGTTGACATAGAGTGGGACTAATGCCCTTAAGATCATCAAGAGTATATCCAATAGCAGCACGGTGCTTCTTCAGAGTTTTCAATAATCTCTCTTCCTCATGCTCTGAAAGGTTAGCACTAATAATAACAGGACATATCTTTTTCTCATCAAGATAAGCATATTTAAGAGTATCAGGCAACAGTTTGAGCTCAAACACGGGATCACCCTTGGGTAGAGGGGGATCCCCTAGGATTTCAACAAGCAAATTGTGATTCAGAATAGGTTCCTGTTTAAAGAATACTTCATCTATTTCCCTTCTTTCTTTCATAAACATGTCATTTTCATGGTCTAGCAAATATTGTTGTAAAGGATCACTAGGAGGTACGGCAATAGAAGCAAGACCAATAATTTCATCCTTACTAGGTAATTCTTCTTCACGGTGTTGTCTACTAAATTTAGAGAAATTAAATTCATGAGACATATCATCTAAACCGATAGTAACAACATCCTTTTTGCAATCTATCTTAGCATTAACAGTGTTAAGAAGGTTCTTCCAAATATAATGGCACAAAAGCTATCTTGTGGGGAACTTAGAACAAGATAATCAGCAGGATATTTAGTTTTCCCACACAAGACTTCAACATCTCTAACAATTCCCATTGGTGAAATAGTATCTCTATTGGCAAGTTTAATTGTGACATCAATATCTTCTATCTCAGCAGGTGAAATATCATGCATAATTTCTTTGTATAAGTCGTAAGGTATTGCACTAGCACTAGCACCCATATCACATAAGCTATGATAACGATGATCTCCTATTTGAACAGAAATAACAGGCATGCCTACCACAAGTCTGTTTTTATCTTTAGCACAAGGTTTAGCAATTCTAGCAGTCTCATCAAGGAAATGGATAACATGCCCATCTATATTATCAGACAAGAGATCTTTAACAATAGCAAAAGCAGGTTCAACTTTAATTTGCTCAGAAGATGAATAAGTTTTAATATTGCTTTTATGAACCACAGTTGAAGCTTTAGCATGATCCTTTATCCTAACAGGGAAAGGTGGTTTCTCAACATAAGAAGTAGGAACAATAGGATCATTATAAGTGATAGTCTTTTCTTCAACTTTAATAGGTGCTACTACTTTTACTTCTATGGGAGGATGATATTTAAACCACCTCTCCTTGGGGAGATCAACATAAGTAGCAAAAGATTCATAGAAAGAAGCTACTATCTCAGAGTCAAGTTCATATTTAGTGCTAAATTTACGGAAAACATCGGTATCCATAAAAGATGTAAGACAATCAAACTTAGGTGTTATACCTGACTTCTTACCTTCGTCGAGGTCCCAATCTTTAGAGTTGCGTTAAATTCTTTCCAATAAATCCCATTTGAATTCAATAGTCTTCATCATAAAAGAGCCAGCACAAGAAGTATCGAGCATGGTGCGATTGTCATCAGAAAGCCGAGCATATAAATTTTGAACAATTATTTCTCTTGAGAGCTCATGATTGGGGCATGAATATAACATTGATTTAAGCCTCCCCCAAGCTTGAGCGATGCTTTCTCCTTCGCGAGGCCAAAAATTATATATATAATTGCGATCACGATGAACAAGATGCATAGGATAAAACTTCTGATGAAATTCCAATTTCAATCGTTTGTAGTTCCATGACCCCATATTATCACATAGCCTATACCATGTCAATGCATCTTCCTTCAAAGATAAAGGGAAGACCATCTTCTTAACAACATCTTCGGGTACACCTGCAAGCTTAAATAATCCACAAACTTCATCCACATATATTAGGTGCTCATCAGGATGCATTGTTCCGTCTCCTGCAAAAGGATTAGCTAGCAGTTTTTCTATCATACCCGAAGGAATTTCAAAGAAAATATTTTCATTTTTAGTAGGTTCAGTAGGTTGAGGAGCAACTCTTTGCTCTACTGGTTGGGGTGAAGATACCCCAAACAAGCCCCTCAGAGGATTACTTTCCATAGTAACAAGTGACAGTAAATTTCAGCACACTATATAAATTTTCCTTACCAAATTCCACCTACCAAAGGCGCTTCACACTACTGGAATCAGCTAGTTTGCCATCTGCCAGTTCTTTGCCATCAGCTTCCAAAAAGCAGATGGCAAAGAACTGGCTGATGGCAAAGACCAAGTTTGCCATCAGCCAGTTCTTTGCCGTCGGCTAGCGGACGGCAAAGAGGGAGGGGCCCCACTGACGAACTGCAAAAAAAAAACCTAACGGGCCCCCTCTTTGCCGTCCGCTAGCGGACGGCAAAGAGCAAGAAGGCGGACGGCAAAGTGCCGCGGACGGCAAAGAGGGAGGCCCAATGTAACGTTAACGGGGCCGCGCCCCACACCCCCCCTCTCTCTCTTTCTCTCCCACCTCTCGCCACCCCGTCGCACCACGCCCCGCCGCCGCCCCAGCGCCCCCCACCGCCGCCCCGTTGCCCCCCGCCCCGTCGCCCCCGCCGCCCTGCCGTCTGGGCCCCGGCAACTCCGCGCCCCGCCGCCCCGGCCGGGCCCGGCGCCGCGCCCCAGGCCGCCCCGCCCCTCTCCTCCGCCGCCCCAGGCCGCCCCGCCCCGCTCCTCCGCTGCCCCAGGCCGCACCGCCCCCCTCCTCCTCCCTGCAGGTGAGCTTCTTCCTTTTTTTCCTTTTTTTGTTTTTTTAGTTTTAGGTTTATGTTTAATTTAGATTTAGTTTTAGTTTTAGGATTAGTTTTTAGGTTTATAGGTTTAGTTTTAGGTGTAGATTTAGTTTTTTTCTTTTTCTGTTTTTTTAGTTTTAGGTTTAGGTTTAGTTTAGTTTTAGGAAAGAAGAAAAAGAGAAAAAGAAGAGATCAGGAGAAGAAGAAGAAGAAGAGGAGGAGGAGAAGAAAAAAGAAGAAGAGGAAGAAGAAGAAGAAAAAAGAGGAGAGGAGGAGAAGAAGAAGAGGAAAAAGGAAAGGAGGAAGAAGAAGAAGAAAAAAGAGGAGAGGAGGAGAAGAAGAAGAGGAAAAAGGAAAGGAGGAAGAAGAAGAAGAAGAAGAAGAAGAAGAAGAAGGAAAAAAAGGAAGAAAAGGAAAAAGATGAAGAAGAAGAAGAAAAGGAAAAAAACCCGACCCGACACGGTACCCTAACCCCGACCCGGCACCCTGACACGACACCCCGACCCCGAGACCCTGACCCCGACACCCCGACTCTGACCCCGACCCCGACCCCGACATCCCGACCCCGACCCCGACACCCCGACCCCCCAAGCCTGACCCGACACCCCGACCCCGACCTCGACACCCGGACCCCGACACGACACGGTACCCAGACCCCGACCCGGCACCCCGACACGACACCCCGACCCCGAGACCCCGACCCCGACCCCGACCCCGACACCCCGACCCCGACCCCGACCCCGACACCCCGACCCCGACCCGACACGGTACCCAGACCCCGACCCGGCACCCCGACCCCGAGACCCCGACCCCGACCCCGACCCCGACCCCGACCCCGAGACCCCGACCACGACACCCCGACCCCGACCCCGACACCCCGACCCCGACCCCGACCCCCCAAGCCTGACCCGACACCCCGACCCCGACCCCGACACCCCGACCCCCCGAGCCTGACCCGACACCCCGACCCCGAGCCTGACCCGACACCACACCCCGACCCTGAAACAACACCCCGACACCGACACGGCACTACCCCGACATCGACACGACTCCCCGACCCCCCGACCCCGAAACAGCACCCCGACCCCGACACGGCACCCCGACACCGACAGGACACCCCGACCACCGACACCTCCCGAAAAGGTGTTCTTTGGCCTTCCAGAGGCCGACGGGGTCATATATTTGTGAATTATTAGTTAGGTCATATATTTTTCAATTTTGTTATGAAAAACATCATATATAATTGTGTTGATCGTGTAGTTTTAAATGTGCAGTTGTTTCATCGCTGCGAGGTTTGGTGTTCGACGACCTCGCCGTGCGTTTGACGAGCTCTGCCCCTTCGTTCGTGGGTGAGCACAAATGACAAGTCCTCCTCCCCCATTAATTATTTGATCTATTCCGATGAAACTTGATAGCTAGCTATATATGTGTCTTGAATCATCAGTATGCGTAACCAATATGTGTCTCCCGTTCGAAAGCGTCATAGTTATAAATATGCATGCATTTGCATATTTATAACCTCGATTCTTTCGAATTGTCCAACGCTATCCATGGACAGCCCGAGTATGTGTAGATTGGGTTCGTTTTTCTATATGCTTTGCTCCGGATCCGACGCATATATTTCGTCAGTGCCTCCCCTGTTGTTCTCCGGGTACACATCCTCTCTGTTTATTCCAGAGACGTGTATCAGGAGAACAGCGGGGAGGTGCTGCCGAAATTTTGCGTCGGATCCGGAGCATAGCATGGGAAAATAAACCCAATCTACACATACACGGGTGGGATTAGGACCTATCATTACCTATTAGAGTGTAGGTTGCATGGACGTAATAAAATTGACAAAGTAGATCAACTGATGAATATATACATGGTGAATTACATATATAATTGTTGTGTGTCCAGTAGCTCTGAAAGTCAAGATGAGTGACCGTGCTTGGATGTATACCGGTCACACTGGTCAGAACAAATGGAGCGCTGAATGGTTCACAAAAACTAAGGGGTTTGTGCAAGCCGCATTTGCAAATGGCCAAAAGAAAACCTGGTGCCCCTGTTTCTGGTGCGGCAATTGGGAAAAGAAGACAGAGGCTGAAATGGGCAAACACCTGCAGAAGAGTGGTTTTACGCCCGATTATATGGTGTGGACATTTCATGGTGAGTCTGCCCAACGTGACCGAGCTGAGGTGGATCGTCGTCGCACCGACGAGCATGGTACCGGGATGGAAAACATGGTGCAAGGCTATGATGATGCTCGGGATTCGGACGAGGAGATGGAGGAATCTGCAAAGGCCTTCAATGAAATGTTGGAGTCTTTGAAACGTCCGCTCCACGAGCACACTAAGCTTTGTCAGTTGGATGCCATCTCACAAGTAATGGCTCTGAAGGCTCAGTTCAACTTGGGCAGAGAATGCTATGACGCAATTATGACAGTATTTGGACGCTTTCTACCCAAAGGCCATGTAATGCCTGCAAACCTGTACCAGTCAGACAAAATCCTCCGTGCACTGAAGATGCCCTATGAGAAGATACATGCCTGTGAGAAAGGATGTGCCTTATTTAGGCTTGACTATGCGGACTTGAACTATTGTCCCATTTGCAAGTCTTCCAGGTATATTGTGGTAGACAACGGTATGGGTGAGAAGACACAGACCAAAATCCCCGTTAGTGTTCTTCGGTATATGCCAATCGTACCAAGACTTCAACGTCTTTTCATGGTCGAAGAGACGGCCAGACAGATGACATGGCACAAAACAGGCAAAAGAACCGAACTAGATGCAGATGGGAATCTGATGATGGTACACACATCGGATGGTGTTGCGTGGAAAAAGTTTGATGAATTACATGCTGACAAAGCGGCAGATCCGAGGCATCCTCGAGTCGGCATCAGCACGGATGGGTTCAGTGTGTTTGGTATGACGGCAGCCCAATACAGTTGTTGGCCCGTATTTGTCTTTCCACTCAATCTCCCCCCCGGACAGATTATGCAAAGAAAGAACATTTTCCTGACGTTGATAATTCCAGGACCCAACTATCCGGGCAAAAATATGAATGTGTACATGCAGCCGCTTAAGGACGAATTGCAAGAAGCCTGGGATAATGGGTTCAAGACATACGACGCCTTTAGCAAACGAAACTTCATAATGCGTGTCTGGTACATGTACTCGACGCATGACTTGCCGGCGTATGCGCTATTCGTTGGCTGGTGTGTGCATGGAAGGTTCCCGTGCCCCACATGCAAGGGAGCTCTTGAGTTTCGTTGGCTTCAGGCCGGTCGCAAGTTTTCTTGCTTCGACATGCATAGACAGTTCCTGGATCCTCGCCATAAGTTCAGGAAAGACAAGAAGAACTTCATCAGGGGTAGAGTTGTCAAAAACTCTGCACCACCTGCATTGACAGGCCAACAGACCCTGGATCAGTTAAACGCTCTCGAGCCAGATCCACAACGTCCAGGGTACTTCAAGGGGTATAATACTAAGCATGCGTGGACTCACAAAACATGCTTATGGGATCTGCCTTACTTCAAAGACCTCCTTTGCCCACACAACATCGACGTGATGCACACTGAGAAGAATATCGCCGAGGCACTTTTTGGTACATTGTTCGGCATAGATGGGAAGTCAAAGGATAATACTAAGGCTAGAGTCGATCTGGAGGCGCTATGTGATAGGCTGTTACAAAACATGAAAGAACCGAAAGGAAAGCAGAACTGGACGAAGCCAAAGGCATGGTTCAATCTTGGAAGGCCAGCTATGAGGGAAATTCTCTTGTGGGTGCAACAGCAGTTGATGTTCCCCGATGGGTATGCAGCGAATCTAAAGAGGGGAGCGAATCTTGATAAACTGAAGATATTTGGTCTCAAGAGTCATGATTGGCACATATGGATTGAGCAGGTAATGCCGGTGATGTTGCGTGGCTTCATCCCTGAGGATGAATGGCTAGTACTGGCAGAACTCAGCTATTTCTTCCGTGTTCTTTGGGCGAAAGAACTATCGCCTGGCGTGCTAGAAGAAATGGAAGAGTTGGCGCTGGAGTTGATCTGCAAGTTAGAGAAGATCTTTCCACCGGGCTTCTTTAATCCAATGCAGCATTTGATTTTGCATCTCCCGACCGAGGCAAGATTGGGGGGGCCCGTGCAAAATCGTTGGTGCTACCCAACTGAGAGGATGCAGAAGACGCTTCGAGAAAAATGTAAAAATAAACGTAGAATTGAAGCATCGATGGCTGAGGCATTCACCACAGAGGAGGCGGCAAACTTCGTAACAGCGCACTACGAAGCCAAAAATCATCATTTGCATAATCCGAAGCCTCGGTACAATGCTGACGAGCCTAAAAAGGGTGGATCCAACCTCAGCTATTCAAAGGGAATCTCGCACCAGCTAGTGTTTCACATCCAGTATCTTTGGATAACGAAGAATGGCGGACCATTTCGTTGTATATCTTCAACAACCTGATAGAAGTGCGGCCGTACATCGAGTAAGTTCTCGGTACATTGTTTCGCAACTTCTATTTCCTTTGAACTACTCTTATTCCTGGATATGTCATACAGTCGATATGTCACCATATTCTCGTATGGAGCGGAGATCCAAAAGGATTCCGTCGAAGAGTATGAGCTTCTCGCAAAGCAAGGAGGTGGCTATCCCGGTTTCATCTCTTGGTTCAAACAAACGGTAATTTCTATTAGACAATTTCATATCATTCGCTAATTTGTGCATAATGCAACAATCCTTTCATATTGAACTTGTAGGCTAATTCAGAGTCTATGGACGCCGAATTGAGACAAGTCGCTAATGGTTTTGACTATAAGGTCCGTTCATTTGACAAGTACGACATCAACGGGTATCGCTTTCGTACCTATGGCAAAGAGCTATCTATGGCCGACCGAAAGTCAACAAATTGTTGTGTATCTGCTATCGGCGAAGGAGGTACCGAGTATTATGGGAGAGTTGAAGCAATTTATGAACTTCTGTTCTATGGTGAAAATCCACCGAATGTCGTAGTCTTCAAATGTTATTGGTTTCAGCCGAAGGAGACTAGAAGGACTCATGAACATGTAGGGCTAGTTGAAATCAACCAAAGCACTCATTTAGATGTTCCTGATGTCTATATTATGGCTCAACAGGCGACCCAAGTATTCTATCTACCGTGGGCCTGCCAAACTAATCCAAATCTGAAAGGTTGGGATGTCGTTTATGAAGTGCCGCCACGTGCTAGACTTTCTCCCCCAAAGGAAGAGGATTATGAACCTCACATTAACCCAGACACATATGAAGGAGAATTCTTCCAAGAGACACGTCTTTCCAAAAAGCGTTTCAAGAACCGCTATACTTCACCCCAAAACATTGAAGTAGACAGCGACAATGAATCCGAAATCACCCCAGAGGAGGAACAAGAAGAGCCGGAACAAGAAGAGGTTACTGCTGCGGATGACCTGTCAATGCTTGACCGATTACGTCAAGGTGGCCTTGCACATGTTGATGCCAATGAACCCTATGAGCCCGTCATTGATTATAGTGATGATTATGATTATGCATTTATTGATGATACTGATCGAGATTATTAGTAGTGTCAGGTATTACATTTTTTTATGTTGTACTTGATGATGATACACTTAAGTGATACACATATTATTATTCATGTCGGTCTTTTTTTTATGTTGTACTAATATCGTTTACTGTTTGTCATGGCAGGTGTTGAAAGATGGTGGGCGCTGGTCGGGAGCGTGGTCTGAGGTCTTCCATTCCAGACGCACCTCTCCGCCGAGCGTTGCTGGACAGTATGGCCACACCGCCGGGCCCTTCTTCATCGACCGCGGTGCCCAGCAGGGGACGAGGTAGGAAGAGAGGAGGTGGGGCACGTGGTCGTGGGAGAGGAGGTAGGGTGACTGCTACGGCGCCTTCCTCGCCGCCACCCCTAGCCGTTTCACCCGTGCACGTGACTGCTAGGGTGGACTCGTCCGAGGAGGAGGCTACACGGACTCCGGTCCACGAGCCTCCGGTCCACGGGTCTTCGGCCCACGAGAGTTCGGCCCACGTGACCCCGGAGGAGCACACGTCCGGATGGGGTACCTGGCCGGATCAGCCCGAGGAGGCGAGTGGCCATGCTGATGATGGCGGGGAGCCGACTGATCTTGAGGAGGAGAGGGGCACCGTCTACCAGCGTGGTGCTACACGGCTCCCGTCCGTGCCGGTGACCCGCGAGCAGAGGTGGTTGATTTTCCCTGATGGGGAGAGGTACGTAAGTGCATTTAATATTTTTGTACCTTGTGCATTCACGTTTTTTCAAATAACTAATGCGTTGGCCTTGTCATGCTGCAGGGGTTGGGACCACCATCATAGTGTCCGCCGGCCCAACTCCGTCCTTGGAGTTCTTTGCCGGCAAAACTTCCCGGAGTTTGTCACGTTGCCTGGTGAGGGTCGGCTTCCAGAGCTTGGATTGAGCTGGGAGCACTACGTGGCTGCCCCGGCCCCGCCGGATGAGATTATCGACGGTGTCGTGTGCAACACGAGGGCAGACATGGTGATCCGAAAGTTCTGGGTAATTTCTCCTTTACACATTTAAAAATATTCAACTAGCTAGTTATTAATTGTACTAATCAATATTGTCTCATTTGATTGCAGACATTCTACAGGTGTGAGGAGGGATACGAGGAGGATGCGGCACATGTTATCGAGAACGTCTGCAAGCGCCTACTCCAGAACTTACGGCACGAGGCTCGGGTGCAGGCTGTTCGAGACTACTACGCCTTGCGTGGTATCAAGAAGACCAAGCTGGCGTGCCGCGATAAGTTCCTGAGTAAGGAGCAGTACATGAAGGTAATTCTTAAGGCCTTCTCTACTTAAGTTCCTTCATTTAGTAATTCTTAGCCGTAGCGCTCAAGTTTCTATTTGCTAACTTAGGCGCCTCCAAGATGGTGTGCGGATCGGATGGATTGTTGGGAGGTGTTGGTCGATGAGTGATGCTCACAACGATGGCTAGCCCTCCACAACGAGGCCAAGGACAAACGTGCCCAAATGGAAGGTGTGCCACACCATCAAGGCAGCTCCAACTTATATCAGTTCGGGCGCAACTGGGTATGTGGTTTGCTTCATGATTCATGCAATTCATTCATCATGCTAGCTTGAGCCCTTTAATTACTAATTTTCATTGTTTCTCTCTTTCAGGCACGCTACAATAAGGCGGATAAGGTGCCAGAGGTGTACGACCTGTATGCCATGGCCCACACTGCCTCTTTCAAGAAAGTCAAGGCTTTCTCTCAGTCTGACCTCGATGATGCAAACAACTTCACCAACATCTCCTCCCACAACAAGCTCGTGAGATATAGAGATGAGGGGAAGGCGAGGAAAGGGGAGGACTTTAACCCGAGCCAGGGTCCCATTGATCCAGAGCTGTTGATGATATCTGGTGGCGGGAGGTCCCATGGCTCCATAGCCATTGGAGATGGACTTATCCGTTGTCCTAGCACTCTCCCGGAGATCAAGGCGCGCCAGTCGAGCTCCGCTCCTGAGATAAGGCCTCATGAACGGCCAGTGCAACTCGCCATCAAGGTTAGTGATACGTACTCAGTTATCTTTCTCCATTACATTGTGTGCGCTTCCATCAATGATTACAAATGGTCATGTGAGTGGTGTTGCAGGCTGCTATACAGAGTGAGAGAGATAGAACGGAGAAACTTCTGGCGGAGGCGGCGGAGAGGCAGCGGGAGTTGGAGGAGAGGACGACAAAGATGATGGAGGAGGAGAGGGCACGGAATGACATGCAGGCAAGGGCCATGTACGAGCTCCTTGTGGTAAGTTTCTTCTGCAGATTAGCCAAAACATTCATGTAGTGTTTGTCTCATTACTAACTAGTATGACTGAGTCGTCAAAACCAAATGTGCAGTCTGTGTGCGAGAAGACAGGTCAGACCGCTCCGCCGATGCCAGTGATTGCTCCTGGGACCACGGTGAGTTTTATTGAATGGACATTACTTGCTAGTCTTAACATTTGAGTGTCATCATGCTAACAAGACATTGGAAATGATCTTTGGTGCAACGTAACTCCAGACAAGCATCGCACGATCCTTCTCCAGCTACCGACACGAGCCACCCCGCTCCTACACCTCCTACATCTTGGTAAGTTTATCTAGTGTTTTGCTTAACACGTGCATAAAGACCTATACATAGCTTTATTTCCTCCAATGCTTACCATAATGACCTAGACTTAGCTTCTTCACCTCCAAAATGACTTAATAAGCTTACTGACCTCCAAAACCATCCATTTTACCTAAGTTAGCTCTAAAACGATCTGTACTTAGCTTACTTATGTCAAAAATTGCATAATTAGCTTAGTTAGCTTATAGACGATCCATTTTACCTAAGTTAGCTCTAAAATGACCCATTTTACCTAGGTTAGCTTATAAATGATCCAGTTCATCCAAGTTAGCTCAAAAATGACCCATTTTACCTAGATTAGCTCCTAAATGATCCATTTTACCTACGTTAGCTTTAAAATGACCCATTTCACCTAGGTTAACTCCAAAATGACCAATCTTACCTAGGTTATCTCATAAACGATCCATTTCAACTAATTTAGCTCATAAACGATCCATTTCACCTAAGTTACCTAAAAAACGATCCATTTCACCTAAATTAGCTCTTAAATGATCCATTTCACCTAAGTTAGCTCAAAAAGATCCATTTCAACTAAATTAGCTCATAAATGATCCATTTCACCTAAGTTAGCTCAAAAACGATCCATTTCAACTAAGTTAGCTCATAAATGATCCATTTCATCTAAGTTAGCTAAAAAGATCCATTTCACCTTAGTTACCTGAAAAACGATCCATTTGACCTTAGTTAGCTCATAAACAACCCATTTCAACTAAGTTAGCTCATAAATGATCCATTTCACCTTAGCTAGCTCATAAACGACCCATTTCAACTTAGTTAGCTCATATATGATCCATTTCACGTAAGTTAGCTCAAAAAGATCCATTTCAACTAAATTAGCTCATAAATGATCCATTTCACCTAAGTTAGCTAAAAAACGATCCATTTCAACTAAGTTAGGTCATAAATGATCCATTTCATCTAAGTTAGCTAAAAAAGATCCATTTCACCTTAGTTACCTGAAAAACGATCCATTTGACCTTAGTTAGCTCATAAACGACCCATTTCAACTAAGTTAGCTCATAAATGATCCATTTCACCTTAGCTAGCTCATAAACGACCCATTTCAACTTAGTTAGCTCATATATGATCCATTTCACGTAAGTTAGCTCATAAATGACATACTCTTCTTATTCTAGTCTTCTTCTTGTTCTACTCTTCTTGTTCTAGTCTTCTTCTTGTTCTACTCTTCTTCTTGTTCTACTCTTCTTGTTCTAACTTTCTTATTTTTCATTTTGCAGAGTTCATTCACTTGACGAAAGCTTGCATAGATGGAGTGCTCCTTATCCCTTTCTCTGTTTCTTTTGTATCGTTGAACTATGCATGTATCATTGGATGAAACTATTGTAATATATATGGTTGGATGCCTCTATGTTGAACTTGTTATGTATGATGGAACTATGCATGTAATATATATGGTTGGATGATGAAGTTATGTGTTGGATATCTTATATGTTTGCTCTGTAATGGCCTTTTGAAATATATCTATATATGTCATCTATATTTGTGATGAAAATTGTTGGATTTAATAAAAACAGATAAAAGAGCCAATATGCAGGCTCTTTGCCGTCTGCCACCGACGGCAACGGGCTCTTTGCCGTCTGCCGCGGACGGCAAAGAAGGCACGTGGCATCCAGCTGTGCTTCCTGGGAGCTGACCCGTTTGGTCAGTTTGCCTATAGTGGCAGACGGCAAAGACTTTGCCATCAGTGGCAGACGGCAAAGAACCTGCCATGTAGTGACGTGTAGATGACATCATACGGCGGACGGCAAAGACACTAGAAAGTTTGCCGTCAGCGGCGGACGGCAAAGGCCTGCCGTTAGCCACTTAACGGACTGACAGCGCAATTATTGCCGTCCGCCTTCTTTGCCGTCTGCCGCGCTCTCTTTGCCGTCTGCGGCGGACGGCAAAGACTTTGCCATCAGTAGCAGACGACAAAGTAGCTGTTTACCGAAGCCTACTTTGCCGGAGCCTTTTGCTGTCCGCGGCTGACGGCAAAGGACTTTGCCGTCCGCCGTTCATGCCTTTGCCGTCCGCCGTGGCAGACGGCAAAGAACCTGATTCCTGTAGTGTCACTCCCCGGCAACGGCGCCGGAAAAGAGTATTGATGACCCACAAGTATAGGGGATATATCATAGTCCTTTCGACAAGTAAGAGTGTCGAACCCAACGAGGAGCAGAAGGAAATGATAAGCGGTTTCCAGCAAGGTATTCTCTGCAAGTACTGAAATAAGTGGTAACAGATAGTTTTGTTATAGGATAATTTGTAACGAGCAACAAGTAAGAAAAGTAAATAAAGTGTAGCAAGGTGGCCCAATCCTTTTTGTAGCAAAGGACAAGCCTGGACAAACTCTTATATAGAGAAAAGCGCTCCCGAGGACACATGGGAATATCGTCAAGCTAGTTTTCATCACGTTCATATGATTCGCGTTCGGTACTTTGATAATTTGGTATGTGGGTGGACCGGTGCTTGGGTACTGTCCTTACTTGGACAAGCATCCCACTTATGATTAACCTCTATTGCAGGCATCCTCAACTACAACAAAAGTATTAAGGTAAACCTAACCATAGCATGAAACACATGGATCCAAATCAGCCCCTTACGAAGCAACGCACAAACTAGGGTTTAAGATTTTGTCACTCTAGCAACCCATCATCTACTTATTACTTCCCAATGCCTTCCTCTAGGCCCAAATAATTGTGAAGTGTTATGTAGTCGACGTTCACATAACACCACTAGAGGAGGGACAACATACATCTCATCAAAATATCGAACGAATACCAAATTCACATGACTACTAATAGCAAGACTTCTCCCATGTCCTCAAGAACAAACGTAACTACTCACAAAGCATAGTCATGTTCATAATCAGAGGGGTATTAATATGCATATAGGGTCTGAACATATGATTTTCCACCAAATAAACCAACTAGCATCAACTACAAGGAGTAATTAACACTACTAGCAACCTACTAGTACCAATCCCGGACTTGGAGACAAGAATTGGATACATGAGATGAACTAGGGTTTTGAGAGGAGATGGTGCTGGTGAAGATGTTGATGGAGATTACCCTCTCCCAATGAGAGGAGCGTTGGTGATGACGATGGCGATGATTTGCCCCTCCCAGAGGGAAGTTTCCCTGGCAGAACAACTCTGCCGGAGCCCTAGATTGGATCCGCCAAGGTTCCGCCTCGTGGCGGCGGAGTTTCGTCCGAGGAGATGGCTTATGATTTTCTTCTCATCGAAAGACTCCATATAGCAGAAGATGGCCATCAGAGGGCCACCAGGGGGCCCACGAGGTAGTGGGCGCGCCCAGGGGGGTAGGGCGCGCCCCTCACCCTCGTGGGTAGGGTGTGGCCCCCTGGTGAACTTCTTGCGCTCAATATTTTTTTATATATTCTAAAAACGTCTTCCTTGAAGTTTCAGGACTTTTGGAGCTGTGCAGAATAGGTCTCTAATATCTTCTCCTTTTCCAGCCCAGAATCCCAGCTGCCGGCATTCTCCCTCTTTATGTAAACCTTGTAAAATAAGAGAGAATAAGCATAAATATTGTGACATAATGTGTAATAACAGCCCCTAATGCAATAAATATCGATATAAAAGCATAATGCAAAATGGACGTATCAATAGCCTGTCCGGCGGTGGGGTAGCGCTTCGCATCGATGCATGCTAAGCAGAGCCGCTATCCATCGGAGGCCGGACCAGGCGGTCCCGGTGACTCTGGAGGAAGAAGATGAGAGATTGAAGGTGCATGCCAACCAAGTTGACAACGCCCTGCGCAGGCTTCGACCTATTGGCCCACATGTCAGCCTGCAAAAATGTGGCATATATTTAACCCATGTTTTCTAGAATGTACAGTCCATTTGCTGGGCTGGGTGAACAAATAATTTCGCGTCAATGTGACCCATTTATATTATCTAAGAAATCCCAGCCCATTTGCACTTCCTTCAAATACACGAATTAGCTGGGCTCGTTATATATAATGTTATGTTAGAAGGAGCAATTAATATCAAAAATAAACTAGAGAGGCACATTTTTTATATACATAATTAAAAAATTAGCGAGTTATTGCTCAAAATAAAAATGAGCATGTTATTATTACATTGGTCCTTAAAATCTTCGCAAGCTTTTGTACGGAATCACCAGGATTTTCCTTGCCTGTGAGTCAAAAACAACCAGGATTTTCCTTGCCAACTTCTGTTAAACATTTACTTTTATAAGTTAATAACACGTGGGATGTTTTTATAATGTATATATAAGTCTCTATAAAATATAAGATAATAGTAATAATATAAATATATATAATGTGGTTAAAAAAATACATTGGGCTGCCGATCTTTAAGAAAAAGCCCATAGGCCGGTATGGACCTCAAAAAATAAGTTGAAACCACTGTCACCGTATGTCGTGGGCTACGCATGTTAAAATACAAAACCTAGGCCTAGCTAATACTTGTTCGCCCTCTGGAAAAAAATGATACCAGATCCCCGAGCGAACTGGATTATAGAGGGGGCCAGCGGCACGACTGAAGAAGCACATCAGGAGCGATTTTTTTCTTTAGTGGATGGCTCTCGATGGCGTTTTTTTACTTTCCTCTACACCATACAACTTTTATTTTTAGCCTCCCAGTCCGTGGTGGACTAGCAACCCATTTGCTAGATGGGCCAACCTACAGAAACCAACACTCGATTTTTCATCAAGCCCCCAAAACAACACAGTACTATGTTTGTTTTGAGGCCGAAAACATTACGGCAGGGGTTGTGTGGGGGAGGGGGCAAGACAGAGAAAAAGATTAAAAAGAGCTGATGTGCCGTTGCTACCCTAACAAAGTAGGTGCAATTCTTCTCGAGAAGAAGGTGTGCCGTTGACACCCACACGTCACATACCCCCACAGTAGGCATACCAACAAGTTCACACCCAAGCACTACAGAAAAGGTAAACATTCGTATCAAACTCACGTTCACAGGACATGTTCATATTCATAGCCAACATTCACTATCAACAACTCTAAAAGATTCATATATACACAAGTTCAACATGTCTATGGATCCAAATCATTGATAGATCACACAACAATATTCATAGATAATTCACAAAAAGATTCAGATATACACCTGTTCAGTATGTTTATGCATCCAAATGATTGAGATCACAGCCAATATGATCCATGGACAAACTTTAATTACCTATGGTACAGACTGGTAAATGGTGTTTAGTCGGAGGTACTTCTTGCTAAAATTAATGCTTGTACGAGTAAACTTTCGAGTACATAAGAGGAAGCACAGACAATCTGGACTTTGCTTGTAGGTTTATCCTCAAATAGTGGCCTCGTGCCGAGGGAGGTTTGAGCAACTTGGCCACTACTTTCATCCAACTAGTTTACTGGCTCATCTTGGTCCTGTAGCTTGCCAAAATTCTACATTGCAGACTGGTAAATGGTGTTCAGTCGGAGGTACTTCTTGCTAAAAGTAATGCTTGTACGAGTAAACTTTCGAGTACATAAGAGGTAGCACAGACAATCTGAACTTTGCTTTTAGGTTTATCCTCAAATAGCGGCCTTGTGCCGAGGGAGGTTTGAGCAACTTGGCCACTAATTTCATCCAACTAGTTTACTGGCTCATCTTGGTCCTGTAGCTCGACAAAATTCTACATTGCAGACGAGAAAGGAGGCGGTTGAGAAAATGAACCACCCAATTTTTTTGTGTAGTTCAACTGAAATGGAGCATCCCTGGCATGTAGACTGATTAAGTGCCAGATGAATATACGCGTCAACCAACTTGTCTGGAATCTTTAGACTCCATGCCATACAGTTCGCTATCATATCTGCCGATAACCAAAAGGCACAAGTTGGGACGAAAGACTGGACTGTGTTTTTCTGGGCTATGTGCCAAGCAATATTTTTAGCGTTCACTCTCCTAATACTTGGAGTTTGACAAGTGGTTGACGCCAGTTGATACTCGAATGAATATAGTCACTTCTTGTCAACATCGATGCTTGTCCGAGTGAACTTTTGAGTACATAGCAGCAGCATAAGTATCTGTCCATCTGATCTTTTTGTGCAGTTCTACTGAAATCACCCACTGCAATGATTAGCCTGCGAGTTCAGGCTCCAAGTTACTCCTTTTATAAAATCAGCAAACAGTAGCACAATACCAAATTACCAATACATGACAAGCACAATAATCAGGATAAAGACCAGTACCAACCTGTGTGAGGTAGCATATCAATTACTTTTTCCTTTGACTGGAAGCCGAGATAAGCGAAGCGACTGACAACAAAGGAAGAAAGCAGGCCCAGATTAGCGACTGACAGGAAAGGACGGAAGCTATTGAGGCAATGAAGAACGCAAAGTTTTTGTGCAGTTCCACCAAAATTGAGCATCCCTGCTGGCACATATATTGAGAGAGTGAGATTACTGTAATAGTGGGAATAGTTGATGAAACATACACTAACAAATAGAAGCACCCTCATTATCTTAATGGGTAAAGTTAGCAACATAGTAGTCTTGCTTAAAGAGAGGTATTAGTTTATTTAATCAGTGCCAATTAGCTCAACACTCAAAGCATTGCCATGTATCATATGTTGCAAAACTTTAACGTGCAAAGATAAAGGAGTTTCTCATGACAGTAGCATGATACAAATAGAGATGACAACAAACTAATATGGATGAAGGCCTTAGGCCTGTACCAACCTGAGGAAAAAAGCTTATTCATGTAGTCCCAAAGAGATGATAAAGCACTCACTGGAATCACTCAATATTATATATTTTTGTGCACTTCAAATGTATGGTTTAAATCACTCTTGTTTACGAGTGCTGAGATTATATCGAAAAATTATCAAGAACTTCCAGCAGAATTAAAGCACAGGCTGGGATACAGTTCATTGTGTTGTCTTGTGTAGTTCCACCAAAATGTATGATTGGCACAACATGATCCCTATTTGCATAAGTAGGAACAAGGTGAAACCTTCATTAGCTTAGTGAGAAAGGATAGAAAGACATTAGCATATTACTCTAACAGTAGCATCAAATTCATGATGGACAATACGCAAAACATTGCCTCATTGAACCAATGGCAATAAATTGGCATGCAAAACAATAGCACTATTATGTCATGACACTAATAATATTCCCTCCCTGCTCCACCACATGATTCACCTCCATAGACAAACATACACACGTACATGATTCAGCATAGGGTGCTATTAAAGATTTGTTTAACTCCGACAAGAAAATTAGGCAACAATAAATTAGTGGTACTTAAGTACTCCTAATTAATTAAGTGAGACAACAGAAGTGGAAGGACTCCCTGGAGGATCATCTCACATGTAAGGTAGTCGTTGCCGGAGCCCTTGAATGGCCTCGATTGAGGCCTCTGGCTTCAGCAAGATCGCCTTGGCACTATTTATTCTTCTTCTTATTCTTCCTCTTCATGCTCTGTTTCTCATTCTCCTCACCAGTTGGTGAAACCAAGTACATGATTGGCCTTCTATTTCAGAATTGGTTTTGTCAGTGAGGGAGTACAAGTGTACTAGTAAAAAATAGCATTATTTTCTCATGGCAGTCACAAAATAGAGATGAACACATGCATTAAATATCATTCTTACCTAAAGGAATGTTATGGTGCCAATATGGATGATGAGGATTGGAACACAGATCTCCCTTTGTGCAGTTCCACCGAAATGAACCAACTGTTCCATTCTGACATTCCAGTTAAACAACACAAAAGTCACTGCTTTTAAGAGGACCTTTTAAGAAGAGTTTTGTGTAGTGCACCAAAAGGTCACAACAGCAACCAGGTGAAATGGATATCCCTGTTTACACAAAAAGCTACATAGGAAACAGTGAGAGTCTCAAACAATTACATGCAAAAACATTTGGCTAAACTTGTCATGGCTTATAACAGTGGCATGGCTTCATTTTTACCAGGGGCATTAGATTAAGAACAACTAAATATTTGGTATAAGGGCATGGGACAGTGGGTGCACCAGCAGTCCAGCACCATGTACCTAAACAGGGGCATAAAGTGGTGATTCATAGTTTGTTGCCCCGAGAAAAAAACATCCAAGAAACATATCTGGGTTGGTCCCATTTTTTTTCACTCTAGCCACCTACTCCTATGTGTGGATAGCAAATCTAGTCCTGGTCATACCACTGTGTTCAGCGTTACCCCTATATTTCCCTTTTCGACCAAGAGACCGGTTGGATGACTAGTCTATACTACTTTCACCCCCTTTCCTTCCTGTTTGTACCAAGTCCGATGTACTATGTTTGGTTCTAGGCCTAGTATTGCCATATTTTGCCCCACATTTTTGCCAACCTTGCCTAAGTTTTTTTTGAACCAAGTACAAGATTCGACTCCATGAAGTTTACCTCTAACAATAGAAGAAAAAAATAGGTGACATTGGACCATCCGATCGAGAGGGGCTGAGAGGTAGAAAATGATGCACATGCAGTGACGTAGCGAGCTGAGGAAGTAGAGCTAAGGCGGTTTTGAAGGAAGGTATACCTGAAGGTCATCGGGATGTGGATAGGCGGGAGGCCGGATCCTCCCACACTAGGGCAACAACGAAGGGATTGGAGGACCTCCCGCGCCAGTGCTCGGCCAGAGATAATGGTGCGGCCGGCAGTGGGTCTCATCCCTCGCTGTCGACGACGGCCTAAACGCTGCCCCTCCTCCCCTTCACCGGCATAGGGGCATACGTCTGGATCTGTAACCAGCGGTGAGGAAGAAAGACAGTGTTTTTTGAAGGGAGAAAGACAGTGTTACCACCCCTATCTTGTTTAGATCTAGAGAGGATGAGAGTGTGTGAATAGAGCAACCCTAGCAAGCAAGCGCGGAGGCTCCGTCCTATATATATGTAGTGGGCTAGTTTTCCTTTTTCACTCCATCAAAACAATCGTTTAAAATTGTGTACTACGTGCCTGCAGGTCGCCGTTTTTTAGTTGTTGATTGTTTTTTGAGATAGCTACCCGCTTGTGCCAAGTGGTGTTACGGTGTGCCAGGTTGCACTTTGTATCGTTCAAGTATGGTACAAGTCCCTCCATTAAATGAACAACCACCCCCTCGTAAAAATTGTGAACAAGCCCACAGCTAAAATTATCGGAAACGTGGGTTGCCCCAACATGCATTATTATTTATATTTTCTACTCCCTCCATTCCTAAATATAAGTCTTTTTTATTAGCCACACCTAAGACAAGAATTTTTTTTATTAGCAGTGAACCCCACATGTCATAGACACAAAAAGTGTGGCAAGATTCCCTTAGGCAAGCCAAAGTGTGTCTAACAATTTGAGCAACTCAAGCTAGCCAAGTGTGGCAAAATAATGTGGCAACATAAGACAAACATAGTCACAATCCAAACAGCCCCGTAATTTTTTGTGACATGCATGAAAATTTGGTTAGTTAAATTTATAGTCAAAATTTGGCAAGGTGAATCAAATCAACACATGCAAGTATCAAAAGGAAAGTCACGGCATGCATGCATGCGTTGTACTCCCTCCGTTTCCAAATATAAGTCTTTTTAGAGATTGCAACAAGTGACTACATACGAAGCAAAATATGTCTACATACATCCATATGTAGTAGTCCATTTGAAATGTGTAAAAAGACTCATATCGAGTGAAGTGCTTTGATGTGTCACGTCAACTCGTACAAGACCGAGAAGTTTGATTACTACAACACCCTCTCCCTCGTGGACTGAGCTCCGGTGCCTTAACTGCACCTGCCTTTGGCTGCATGACAGGTGGGCCAACCACATGTTGGGCCCACCTGTCATAGACGCAAAGGCAGGAGTAGTAAGTCAATGAAGCTGCGTCCCTCCCTCGCGCATGAGCGTGGTAGCTGGCAGGACTAGTAGGAGTTTTCGCTACACGCTTCTTGACGGCGGCGAACTTGCGGATGGAATTGACCATCATGTCGTCCATTCGGGAGGCGAGCCAGTGTCAGCGAGGGCTACGACGCTGGTGGTCGCCAGCACCGTCTGGAAATGCTGCGCGGTGCGGGGCCGCATGCCGACGCCTTGGAGATTTGGCACAGCCGACTGCCGCTAGCGACCATCACCTCCATAGGTGCTTCTAGCTTCTGGTCACTTGGTCTTGGATTGGAGTGAGCAGTGTTGCGCAGAGACTAAAGAGTAGATGGATTGGAGTGGTGGGGCGCCTTTATATGAGAATCCAAACTCTGTTGCATTCACATCGTGCTGGCCCTATTCTGCTTCTCCAATTAATTCCCTCTGCATGTAGAGTAATTTGAGGATGCATCATTGACCGTCCAACGTCTCGAGAACCGCTACCCTCTCCTTCCGTGGCATTCAAGCACCTATGGAGGCAACTGTCGCTCGCGTCTATTGCGTGTCAGGAGACGTTCCTGTCGACGACGAGGTGCCTATGGTGACCTCATAAATTTCAAGATGATAGTACTAGTATACTCAATATTGTGCACTGCGACCAAGGCCGAGAGGAAACCGAGAGAACTACGTATTTATTTACGGCGTAGATTCACTCATTTTGCTCCATATGTACTCTGTCTCGGTGTAGTCTAGTCACTTGTTGAAATCTCTAGAAAGGCAAATTCTCCTTTCTGGTTTACAGGGCTATACTAGAACTAATATACATTTAGATACATCCCCTTTTATTCATTTTGATGACAAGTATTTCCGGACGGAGGGAGTACTACAATAGTGGGCTCACATAGAAATTTTGTCTCATGCAAGAGCCTGACTATATGTGTGCTCCATGGTTCGCAACTGCTATGTTCAGGTTGCACTTGGCTCTTCTCCTCTTCAAGAAGACGAACAATGATGTTACTACTACTGCTTCTACAGTATCGAATCCACTGCTGCATGTCCGTCCACCACGAGCGGGAGGGATAGCTTGTTGTAGTACTATAAGCAAAAGCCTGTCCTCGTCTGCGAGCCACCGCGCGCATGGGCAAGGGAGAAGGCGTGTAGTAGTAAAATCAAGCTTCTTCTTGTTGTACGAGTTGACGCTACACATCATAGCACTGGCCCCACATGGTTTCCTCTAAACTTGGCTGAAAGACCCGCAGTGTACAATACTCCATTTGCTGTAACCTCTAACATTTACCCCACCATAAATTAAAATATATATTCCTGCCTTGACCAGATGAGCGTGCAAACTAGAATCACCAGGATGACAGGTAGGGCTAGAAGATTATTTTAATCAAAAAATATAGCATGGAGCCGACCCCAACGATTTTAAGCTTACAGGCACGGTACATGCTATCCTAGACTACTCTACACATGAAACTGCCACACGAGCGTCCGGGCTGCGCTTGGCTCTTCGCCTCTTCGGGAGTACTACACTACTACTGCAGTGGAGGAGTACTACAGTATGCTTCGGGCCATCTGACACCGATTGAACTACTGCATGTCCACCGCGTACGGGAGGGAGAGCGTGTAGCAAACGAAAGCTTCTCCTAGTCCTGTCAGCCACCACGCTCATGGGCGAGGGTGGGACGGAGCTTCATTGACTTACTGCTCCTGCCTTTGCGTCCATGATAGGTGGGCCCAACAGGTCGGTGGCCCACCTGTCATGCAGCCAAAGGCAGGTGCGGTTAAGGCGAGAGTGTGTTGTAGTAATCAAACTTCTCGGTCTTGTACGAGTTGACGTGACACATCAAAGCACTACACTCGATATATTTCAATAATTTGCGTTTACCGATGCATTAATTACAATGCATGCATGCATGCCGTGACTCTCCTTTTGATACTTGCATGTGTTGATTTAATGCACCTTGAAGTAGTATGAATATGTGACGGTAAAGCTTTGTAATGCCCCGGCCCTAATAAAGCGAGAGATGGTTGTGCACGAGGAGGGCGAGATCATGCAGACGGAACAGGAACCGACGATGGAGCTCTCTATGGTCTCGATGGACCTCACCTTGCTCCACTGCCCCTTGTGCCTCCGCCCCTTCAAGCCTCCACTGTATGAGGTTCGAATACACCTCGTCCGTTCGGCTGATCAAGCAAGGTGCAGGTTTCTTGGTTGATGTGTTGTTCGATTGATTTGTGCAGTGCAAGGGAGGGCACCTGGCTTGCGCGGACTGCCGCGTCGAGCGCCCCGAGAACCAGCGGCAGTGCCAGAAGTGCGAGCGCGGCGGTGGCTTCGACGTGCGGAACACATCGGTGGATGCCGTCCTCTCCTCGGTGAGGGTGGAGTGCCCGCACGAAGGCTGTGTGATCTACGTCACTTACCACAAGCTCACCGATCACCAAAGCATGTGTCCGCTCGCGCCCTGCAAATGCCCCGTGCCCGTTAGCGGCTATGAAGGCCTACCGCCGGTGCTCTCCCACCACATTAGCACCATGCATCCCATGCCCGTGCACAGGATCCAGCATGGCAAGGCGCTCCAGCTGCAAGTGCCACTGCCAGAGCCACGACCCTTGCTGTTCGTGGAGGAGGATGGCCGCGCGTTTTTCTTGGTCGTCGGTGTGCTCGACATCGGTGTGCCTATCGCCGTGTCGGTTGTCTGCATCAGAGCAGGGGCATCCCCACTACCGCACTATGTGGCCAAGCTATGGGACCGCCGGGGAGCCCAAAGGTAGGACCGACGCCGTCAAGGTGGAAATGGAGGTGACAAGCAGCAGGGATCCCAGCGACGTCGCCGTGCAGGAGTTGACCTTCTTCATAGTTCCGCCCAAGCTACTGGCCGGGGCTAAGCTGGTGTCCCTCCACATTCAGATTGACAAGCTCACATCCTAAATGATTCTACAGTGCCTTCTGTTTATCTTAGTAATATGCTAATAATAGGGGTTAGCTCGGTCTACTTTAGCTTAAGAGATGGTGGGTTTTGGTGGCGATGCAGCAATTACCTCGACATCAGATCAGCAGTGAAAGTAATTTCAAACAGTCGAATGGATATTTTGTGTCTGTTGGATATAAAGATCCTTTGGGTAAGAAGTAATAGCTTATATGTTTTTTTTCGAAACGGAACAACGATACTAGTATAATTTTTGTTGACATGCACTAATATTTTTGAAACGGACGTCGGGCTGTAGCGAGAAGGGCGGTTGGGACGCGACATCGGCCCATACCGCGGTGACCCCCGACTGGGACGCACCGACTATGGATTTTCTCCCTCGCCAATGTCGAACGCGTCTACGCAGAACATTGTTCCCTTCCCCCTGCCGCGGGATCAGGCCGGATATGTGACTAGCGGTGTGGCTACCGTCGTTCTATGCTTGTGAAGAGAGCAACCCAAGCAAGCAGGCTTGTAGCTTAGGCTTCTGCCAGTGTATATATAGTGGTTTTCTTTTTCTCTCCATATCAAGCATTTTATATTGCATACGTGTAATTGAAGAGTGAAATGATGGTTGCTTCTTTCGACTAACTTACTGTGTGATTTGAAGTCCATTGACCGTATTTTTACAAATATAGTGACATATAGTGTATTTATCTCGTTTGAAATTAAGCCATATTAACCGGAGAGGAGGCAGTATGGACTAGCATTACTTTGCTGTGTCCCGTCAACTTGCCAAACGAGGAGAAGCTTGCAGGACGGGAGAATCTTGCATGCGGTGGCTCGCAGGACAAGGAGAAACTTTTGACTAATGCAAGCTCTCCTTCGCTCAGGTGGTGGATGTGCAATAGTTAATTCGGTGTCAGATTTCCAGAAGCATACAATGTACTAGTACTATTATTGTTGCACTTCCCGAAGAGGCGAACAACCAAGCAGAAAGTTTACTAGTACTAGTACTACTACTATAGTCTATAGAGGTATGTACTATACTAGTACTAGGAACCGGATGGAGGAGCGTCTGCACTCTTATTATATTTTTAAATAAAGCAATCTTCAACACATTTGGTTCTATTCGAGGGTTCTCGCATGCGATAATGGAAGTTGATTGCATGGAACACTCGCCACAATTCTCGCTTAATTCTGGCTCATATCCTGTTACAAATAGGAGCGCTTGGTAATATTTCCTCTTTTTTGTTATTCAGCATGTAAACAGGTCAGCAAACCTTGCGGCGTATCTTTGTGCGAACCGTGGTTGCTGCACTTTGAATGTGGCCGAGAGCTGGCTTGATGAAACACCTCGCTTCCTAATTCTTTTTTGCGGGGTACCTTGCTTCCTAGTGACCAATGTCTTGGCTGATCATCCTAAGAATGCTTATATATGAATAAAGCTCTCTCATTTACCCGCAAAAAAGATTAACCGGAAAGGAGGGAGTATGGACTAGCACTACTTGTTGGTGTGTCCCGTCAACTCACAGAACAAGGAGAAGCTTGCAAGAAAAGGTGAAGCTCGCTTACGCCTTTTGACTAATGCAACGTACCCTCGCCCAGGCGGTGGACATGCATCGGTTCATTCGGTGTCAGATTGCCAGAGGCATACACTGTATTACCGAACATGCGGAGTACCATCATTGTTCGACTTCACGAAGAGGCAAAGGGCCAAGCGCAATGTTTAGTAGTACGAGTACTACTACTACTAGAACCACATGGTGGAGCCTCTGTACTCTTATTTTTTAATCTCTGATAAAGTACACATTTATTCCGGAGAAGGGCGGAAAATGGCAGCCCAACATGTAATGATGATATCGATCAACCATGCTCGAATATATCTTGGCCTCCGTACGAGCTCGTTTGTGTGTTCTCACTCCTCGTCTCTCTCAAGGAACGGCGGGTTGGCCATTTTGCCGTCAATTGAGATCGGTTTGGCCACACTCCGGTCCCACATGTCAGTGATATGCCAAGAGGAGGTGCGTTGACCGACTGGCTATACGCGTACTTGGTTTTGCACCTTCATACTACTCCTCCCTCCATCACAGTTTACAGGGCACACTTCATTATGATGCATTTCTCTCAATGCATTTCCACCACCAGAGAGACTTTAGACGCGTTTGGTTTAATGGTCAATTAATTAGGGCATGGTAACCGCAATTTTCTCTCGATGTAGTACTACGGTGTGGAGTAAGTGCATGCATGTGTGTACCCGGGGTGGAAGCACTGCATGCATGTGTGTACGCATTATTTCCTCTAGTAATAGACGCCGTGCTATAACTACCAATGCTATTTTCAGGCCGATCGCTAGTGGCCTTGGTCCCATAGATTTTCTGTTTTTCTGAAGCGTGCTCTATAAACAGTGACAGACGGGGTAGTATGAGCGGATTCAAAGAAGAGCGTATTGATGGTTGCTTCTTCCAAGCAACTTACAGTGGGAAAGGTGGGGCTTATGATTTGACTGCTCATTACTCACTATTAATGCGGCGCACCGACCGGTCTGAGTCTCCCATGCGGCCGTGCACTACCCCCTCGGTTCTTAAATATACTCCTAAGTATTTGTCTTTCTAGAGATTTCAATGAGTGACTACTCACATATTTGTCTTTTTAGAGATTCAAATGGACTACTACATATGGATGTATATAGACATATTTTAGAGTGTAGATTCACTCATTTTGCTCCGTATGTAGTCACTTGTTGAAATCTCTAGAAAGACAAATATTTAGGAATGGAGGGAGTACACATACAAAGAAAAATGAGTGAATCTACACTCTAAAATATGCCAATTTGAAATTTGTGAAAAGAAAAATATTGTTGATGACAGTTGTGACGACAAAAAAGAAACATATTCCTTGTCCTAATGGAAGATAACAACACATTTGTGTTTGTCTGAAACGGTGTGAGGACGAGATTGCAATATGGAAAGTACGCCAGACGAGCTACGTTTTGTGCAAAGAACTATGGAAGATCTACATGCAGCGACATGGGAAGACGGGCAGTGGAGCAAGGCCGGAGGGGATACCTGGAGGTCGTCGGGATGTAACTAGGTGAGCGGCGGCGGGTGGAATCTACCCATACTGCGGCAGCGAGCAGGTGGCGTAGGCCCTATCGCGCCGGAGCTTGGTCAGAGAGAAAGGCGTGTACCGCAGATCAGGACGTGCTGCCTTGGCGCCGTCGAACGAAGAAATGATGCACGTCCTCCCTTTTCGCCGGCAGACGGGATGCGGCCGGATCAGTGACCAACGGTGAGAGAGAGAGAGGCCACCGCAGCCTTGTGTGAGATACTCTGAAGAGAGAGAAACCAGGCAGGGAGGCTCCATTGTATATAGTGGAGCGGACTACCTTTTTCTCCATAAAAATCGTTTTATATTCTGTGTACGTGCCATTGAGCGATATAACTTTATTTAAAAATAACGCGCCACGCATCAAGTCGAACTTTGTTTCGTGCACGCGTGGTACACGACCTCCGTAGGTAAACAACCGCTACGCGTGTTCAAATTAGCACGTGGGCTGCCATTTCGTACAGAAATGAGCTCCACCGTGTACCCACGCAGGTGTGGCGGGGCACGAAGCATGAGTATGTGCACGGTCACCTATTCTCTTATTGTATACGTACAACACCTACGTGGGGCTGTGTGCGAGAGATACAAACGTAGAGAGATATAGTGTGTGGGTTCGTGAGAGTTTTTTTGGGGGGGGGGTCAATCGAAAAATGTAACATATGCAATGCGTGTGAAATAGAGTCCTGGATATATCATATATATAGAGGGGGCGATCCACGAGAAGAGAGTGGAGGTATCATCGACTTGAGGTGTCCATAGAATCGAAGAGAGGGATGATGTGTGTGTGTGTGTGTGCGCGCGGTCGATAAAGAGTGCCATCGAATTTCTGTGTGCCCACGTCAAAGATATAGAGTGGCTGGCCTACTAGAACGAGAGAGGGGACAGGTGCAGTTTGTCTCTGTGGCATGGATACCTACCTACAACGCTCGACTATCGGTGTGTGGTGGTGGGGGGAGGGAGGCATAATTAACTATAGAGGCACAATGGCTGGTATATGTGTGGAGGAGGAGAGAGGCCTACCTCATGTATTAAGGGAGATCGATCTACCTCATGTATTAAGGGAGATCGATCTACCTCATGTATTAAGGGAGATCGATCGGCATCCATGAATATGTGTAGGAGAGGAAAAAGGTTGGGAGAGAGAAAGAGCTAGAGTGTTGGAGGGGGTGGTAGTGGAGTTGCTTCTAACAAATGGTGGGATAGGCTTGCTAGACAACCGGAGGGCATGCCTGCAATATCAATAAGAGAGAGGATGGCTGCCCGTCTGTGCACATGCATGTGAGAGACGGGTCAGGAGGCATGCACGAATGATGAGGGGGACGATATGGCTGTGGTAAGCAGACATAACTACACAGGAAGATCAATCGTCCTTTGTCAGAGAAAGGAGAGACATAACTTGTGAGATACGTCGACCTAGGTATATGTTGGGAGATCGATCGGTATACATGCATGTGTGTGTTAGAAGCAAATGAGGCACGGGGAGAAGGATAGAGAGAGAGGGATGCATCTAGGAGGTGGTGCGAGAGTCATACTATATCGAGGGGGAAGGAGTGTGCGAGTATGAGATCGATGAAAAGAGTGGTGGGAGTGAGGCATGGACGATGATAAGAGAAGAGGGGAAGCTTGTGTTTGTGCTAGGCACACCTGGCTAGAGAAGCATATTGACCGATGTGTGCCGTAAAGAAGGAGCTGGGGGGCCTACACACACCGTGGGTGAACGACCTAAAGTGAAAAGATGAATTTGTGAGATGGAGCTAGAGAATGCTGAGGGAGGGTGAGAGGGATGCGGGCGTGTGCATGCACGAGAGAAAGTTAGCGCGAGCTAGCTACAAAGATAAGAGGATTGTGTGGGTGTAAAAGACGAATAGAGATCATACTTCATTATAAAAAGCGAATTTGGATATTTGAAGAATTTATCATAGTGTTTTAAACCGACACATGTGTGAATATATATATAATGGTGATACACATGGTGTGGTTATGAACATGTTATACTACATATAATATATTTTATCTCCACTCTTATAAAAAACGGAGTTGTTGATGATGGTGTGCCTGCCATCCTGCAATATAGGCTGTCCAATTTATATCTGACGGATAGGAAGGAAACTATGGAAATTTTGAAAAAAGATACCCACACCCCTCTCCATATTTGCAAATTAGGCCTCCCCTTGATCATGTTGATGTTCTATGGAACGTATGGGCATCTTGCTAGTACTACGTATAATATATAGAACATTGATCATAATTTGGGCGAATGTGTGGCTTTTGCAGCTCAGGTCTAAATACTTGTCATAATGTAGGGGGCGGGGCACTATACTATGTGTGATAAACACGGTGTACACGTATGGAACATGGTTTAGATTATGAATATATAGTTAGTACATCAAATGTACCATTATTTGGAATCAACATCAAGTGTATTCAAAAAATAGAATTCGAGTTCATGTAGTACACATAGTTCATATCTATCTCTATAGTAATCATGTGGTGTGTTATTAAGGTAATACACGAATGATGGTTGAAGTTGGCAACAATCATAATTGTAGATTCTTATTGAAATAGAGAAACGAATTCAAATTCAGTTCGAATTGCAGTGGTAGTATAGACATTTGGAATGCACTAAAATTCTGGTATGAGTAGGTTACATGCATTATACAGCAAGCGAAAAAATTTAATTGGACATAACATGGATTCATACTCCCTCCTTCCATCTATATAGGGCGTATTGCATTTTTTAAGACCACCTTTGACTATTGACTAGATTAATGGTACATGACAAGCATAATGTGAAAAATATATCATTGAAAGAACCTTTCACAGACGAATTTAAAGGTGTGCTTTGTGTAAGTTGCATGTCATATATTATTGCTTTAATATTTGGTCAAAGTTAGCATCGAAAAATGCATTAGGCCCTATATAGATGGAAGGAGGGAGTAGCTTTGAATAGCATTTTTATAGTAAAACGGGGCAAGATTCCCTCTTTGTGTGGTGTGAATATTTTTATTTTTTTTCATTTTCTTTTTGGTTGATTTGGTACATACAAGTACAATATTACACGTTAGGCTTGTCCCTAAAATTCAACCCGCGCCTTGTTATATCCCGAAAATTCAGATATCATGCTCCCAAAACTGGCGCCTTCATAAACCACGCCTTGCTATCCCGAAATTACAACGTGTGCGAAAACTCCCTCCAGCTGCCAAATCCCAACACGTGAAACCCCCCTTCTAACCCTGAGCCGAAAGGGCCGCTAGTTCAAATCGGTGGGGGGTACTTTTGTAACACACCCTATATTTTGGACAAGCGCGTCCCTAAGTCATGGTTCACCCCCTCCCATAGCCTCCTTTTTGCCATTCGAAATCCTAGGCTGCCATAACCTCTCTGCTCCAGCCGCGAAACCCCACCCTCCTCCGTCCGCCACCTCACCGCTGCCCAGTCGGAGCCTCTTCCCCGACGACGTCGTCCACCGCAACAGCTCGACGTCCCTCATCCACCTCCCCGGATGAGGATCCGTCGTCCATCTCGTCGTCCCGCTGGTTCAGCCGCCCTGTCCTCCACCTCCATGGAGTTGCTCCGACGATCGCCTCGTCTATCATGGTTGCTCCATCCCCACAGCGCCACCTTAACCTGCTCCACTGGAACCGCAACATCCTCACCGACTCCTTGGATGAAGCCGAGGCCTACTCGGCTCCATCCCGCACCCCATGAGCGGCTACCTTGAAGCCGGCGCCGCGGGCGACATCTCCACGGCGGCTCTCCCCCAGTGCGAGGCCCCTTCGGCGGCGGCGTCCATACCAGCCGAATATGCTGCTGCTGCTGCGGCTCTCACTCAATCGCTTGCTCGCCCAGCTGCTGCTGCTCCGGCTCTCGCTCGCTCGCGCTGCTGCTACTGCTCTCCCCCTCGCTTGTGCAGCTACTTTGCTCCGATTTAGCTACACTTCAGTCGACTGAATTGACTTCTGAGTTAGTCAATTTTTAGGGGGTGGGGGGGGGGGGGGGCTTGCCGGAGTTAAGGAAGAACCACCCGAAGTGGGGACGGGGGCTCGCCAGAGAGGTACCCCACTATCTATCTTAGGGTTCAGGGTGGGGGCGGGGGCCTATAGGGCTGGCCGGGGCGGCGGCGGACTGGCGGTGGGGAGTTGTTTTGGGGCGGCGAGGCGGCGCTGGGGCCGGCAGTTCGGCCGGTGGTGGCTGGCAGCTCAGGGGGTGCAGGTTGAAGATGAACTGCAGGCCCTCCCTAAACTACATGTCAAGTGCCTCTCTGTTACCATTGCGTTCGGTTTCGATAGTAACATTCAGATTCCACTGTAAATTTCAATTTCGACAGTTAAGTTTAGAGTCAATAGTTTTTACCTCATCTATTGTAGTCAGGTGGTTTTGGTGATGTAAATTTTACATCTATTTTACATCATCTATTGGAGATGCTATTAGAATCCCATTGAGATTGACGATGTCTATCTTGTGCTGCTTCAGCCTTGATGTCTTACGGCTCACCAGGTCTGCTCCAATGATAGAATGATCCATCACAACAGAGCAGTGCCCCGGACGCCGTCTACATATTCCTCAGATCTTCCTCCACACCCCCGATAGCCACCTCTGCCTCAACTGCTTCAGCGACCAACCCAATGATGCTGAGGTCGACACGGCTACGGCAAAGAGGTTGTACACTTGTTGCATCACTTATTACTATACATTCATGTCGATCCATTAGTGCTATTTTGGTTTGACGGAAAAACATAGAAATAGGGAATTTTCCAATGGCACTCTACTATTCAATTATTCATGCATTTTCTTGAAAGGAATGAAGCAAAACATCCACCTGGACCTACTTTTCAAAATCCTATTCATGAAAACAAGACCTAGTGCATTAGTGGCAGAATAACATTCTAACTGTACACGCTTTCATATGGTTTCACTTTATTTTGGCCATGGTTCTTTGCATTCCTCTGCTCTTCCAATTCCTGTAAACCAAACACTCAAGTTGACAGAAATCCTGTGTTTACAAATGCTCTGTTTACCATGTGCATTCCTATCCTATTCCGGTGTTTTTCCTATACCTGCATTTTTAGAATCATGCAAGCCAAATGAGCCCTTACAGAATTACTTCAGTTACAGGAAGGTGTCGAAGGGAACTTTGTGTGGTTTGTCCTGCTCCTGCCGCGACGTCGTCCACCTCAACTGAGCTGTTCCATTGACAGAAACATCCACCAAACCAGACATCACGACTCCTGACCGTCTTTCGCCGCCTCAGATCTCCTTCCTGAAAGCACAAGTGCTCCCTAGGTGGTTTTGGTAATTAATGTCAACATATCTCTTGTTGGACTAACACTTTTACCTAGTATGTTTCAGATAAGTTCAACAATGAAGTGGCATGGACTAGAGGATGTGGAACCCCCTTCAAAATGCTAAGGATAAAGGATTGGATCAAGCTCCAAGCTCAAGGCTCTACATTTTATATTTTAGTGATCCAAGATCACATTGAGTCTATAGGAAAAGCCAATACTATTAAGAAGGGATGAGGTGTTGCTTAATGGCTTGCTTGCTCAAAGTGCTTAGTAATATGCTCCAAATCCCTCAACCACTTTCTCACTTCCAAATATGTCCCACATCAAATATCCAACTCGGCCCCACCGATTCTTTCTATCCGGAGCCACCGAGTTCAGTTGACATAGCCACTGCCAGAAACCCTAATCAGTTCATTCTCACCGATGGGATCTCGGTCTCACGGAGATGGGCTTGCAAACTCTATGTTACCTATTGCAATATTTTTGGTCCCACCGAGATATGCAATTGGCCCCACCAAGTTTGTTTGGCCAACTCTCTGTTTCGCTTATTACCCAAATCGGTCCCACCGAGTTTGAGTAATCGGTCAAACCAAGTTTTGGATTTACCCTAACCCTAGCACATCGGTCCCACCGAGTTGATCCAGTCGGTCCCACCGAAAACCCTAACGGTCACTAGCTTTGCTGAATCGGTCCGACCGAGTTTATCAATTCGGTCCCACCAAGATTGGCAAGTTGTGTGTAACAGTTAGATTTTGTGTGGAGGCTATATATACCCCCCACCACCTCTTCATTTATAGAGAGAGCCATCAGAACAAACCTACACTTCCAACTTACTTTTTCTGAGAGAGAACCACCTACACTTGTGTTGAGGCCAAGATATTCCATTCATACCATATGAATCTTGATCTCTAGCCTTCCCCAAGTTGCTTTCCACTCAAATCTTCTTTCCACCAAATCCATATCCTGTGAGAGAGAGTTGAGTGTTGGGGAGACTATCATTTGAAGCACAAGAGCAAGGAGTTCATCATCAACAAACCATTTGTTACTTCTTGGAGAGTGGTGTCTCCTAGATTGGCTAGGTGTCACTTGGGAGCCTCCGACAAGATTGTCGAGTTGAACCAAGGAGTTTGTAAGGGCAAGGAGATCGCCTACTTCGTGAAGATCTACCGCTAGTGAGGCAAGTCCTTCGTGGGCGACGGCCATGGTCGGATAGACAAGGTTGCTTCTTCGTGGACCCTTCGTGGGTGGAGCCCTCCGTGGACTCGCGCAGCCGTTACCCTTCGTGGGTTGAAGTCTCCATCAATGTGGATGTACGATAGCACCACCTATCGGTACCACGTCTCAAAAATCTCTGTGTCTCCAAATTGCGTTTGCACACTCCAATCCCATCTCTTTACATTCTTGCAAGTTGTATGCTTTACTTTCCGCTGCTCATATACTCTTTGCATGCTTGCTTGATATGTATTGTGATTGTTAAACTTGTGCGAAAACTCCACTTCAACTTAAAGAAATTAAAAACTGCAACTTTTAGCACTTAGTGTCTAATCACCCCCCCTCTAGACACCTCTTCTCGATCCTTTCACTTCCCTTCCGCCAGCACCCACCGCAATGGCATCACCATCATCGACTCAGCAGATGAACCTGAGGAGTACAGGTCCACAAGAGTGGTCACACTCTTTTGTTTCTGCTTATGTTATGCATTGCTTAAAATTACCTGCTACTTTATCGTCCCGTTCACCTCTTGGACTCCAAGTCAGGTCCAAATTAATGTTCAAACTTGAGTTCTAAATTATTTGTGGGGCACATATCGAGGAAGCAATGAATAGTATCTCTGTCTAATATCTGGTTCACCTAGGGTATGTCTATGTTGTTCATCTTGGGTGGAAACAAATAGTAAAGAAATCATCATCTGTCTTTTTATTAAATTAAAGCAATCATAAGCCTGTTATCATTATTTTTGGATCCATCCACTGGTTGTTACCATCACTCTAAATTTCTGCATGCTCTCCTTACATAATCTCACCATTTTTTTCGTATGCATGTCAGATATTGTACACAGTCATGCTGGACATGTAGAGAAAAAGAGAAGTGTTTTGCGCAGCAATACAATGTCATGCAGACATCACTCCATGGTGGGTTCAATGGAAAACCCTCCCACCCTCTCCAGATTGTAATCCAGAGGAAGATATATGTTCTGAGGCGGATTTAGACACTGCTGACCACTCCTATTTACCCCCAAGGTGTTTGCTCTACCTTGGCATGATGATGTTAGTCATATCATGCATATGTTGCCTTGTAGTGCCTACTTTTGGCATCATATATGTCATCTTCTTAGTTTAGACATGTTCTGTAATGCCACATGTTTAGTTTCTATATTATATATGGGAAGTATGCAGTATCATGTCTTTTAGCCAGCCATAATATACGTGAAATGTGCAATGCCATCCTGTTTAACCAGGCATCATATATTTGAATGATATCTTGCCCATCCTTTTCTTCATTACATTTCCATTTGTCAACAATGTTTGTACATTAAACTACTCTTCCTGTGAATCAGCCATTTGGGTGGGAGATTGAAAAATCTGGATTGAAAACAAGGCCTTCAGAGCAGACAGTGCTACCTGTCAAAGCAGATCTCTTGTTGGGTTCCGATAGCTCCTCAGAGATGGATTCAGAGACAGATGACCAGTCCTATTCCCCCACCGAGGTGTATGCTCTAACTTGGCACGGTTATACTGCTCATATCATGCATATGGTGTCTTGCATTGCATAGTTTAGACATCATATACACAATATTCAACACCATGTTCTTAGTTCAGACATCATATCTAATGCCCTCTGTTTAGCATATAAATCACATATGTGAATTAAATGATGCGATCCTGGTTACTTAGATAACATGTAGGTGAATTATGTCATGTGATCCTGTTTAGTTATTCATCATATCTTTGAATTATGTTATGCTATGCTATCCAGGTTAGATAGACATCATATATGTGAAATTATGTCATGCTATCCGTTTTAGTTAAACAATATACATGTCAACTATTTCATGCCCTCTTTTTTCCACACTATCCATTGAATCTGTCTCTTATACAATGTCTGTACATTCAATTATGTTTCTTGTTTATCAGCCATTTGAATTGGAGCGGGTGATGCCAGCATCTAGCGGACTAAAAACATGGTCTTCAAATAAAACAGTGCTACCTCTTGGTGGAGATAGCACCCCAGTTGTACATGCACGAGAACCAGCCCTACCACACATAATCCAAACTCTCGCAGATTGTAACCCTACTGCGATGGACAGAGAACCAGCTAAAACAGTGCTACCTCTTGGTGGAGATAGCACCCCGGTTGTACATGCACGAGAACCAGCCCTACCACACATAACCCAAACTCTCGCAGATTGTACCCCTACTGCGATGGACAGAGAACCAGCTTCACCCAATCTAACCCCAACCCCAGCAGATCTAACCCAGTTCCTGTTGACACAACACCATCTCCACCACAGAGCTCCCAAACAAGAGTAGTTAGTAAGGCAGCTCTAGTGCCCAAAGGGCCAGTACTACCACGGTGAACCCCAACTCCACCAGTTAGTACGCCTATTCCTGTGGAGGAAGCACAGCTAGCTAGTCGTAGTTTAGCATCTATCGCATTTGATGTTGTTAAATCGTATGTGCGTATCTTCCCATCTTGGAAATATTATACTGAAGATGAAGGAAAATGCCAGTTGCAGGTGTTTGTCCAGGAGTTATGTGTAAGTAATGTTATTCATGGCAATTACTTTGCTTTGTCCCATACATCCTAACTCCATGATGGTTATAATACAACAAATTTTCCCATTTTTCTCTATAGAGAAGGACCGATTTGGAAACTCAGGATGAGGTAACCTGTGCTAAACTACTAATACCTCTGCTATCTTCAAGAATGCTTGGTGGCAGTATCGGAATTACCTGAAGAAACGTACTTCACTAGCAAAGAAACTCATCAAATTCCCTTACATTCTCCTGAGACACATTTACTGGACGATGACTAGGAACGCCTTGTTCTGTACTGGTCCCGAACCAAGAATGTGGTAAGGTCTATGAGCTCATTTTCTATTTTAAGTACTATATTCTTGCGTCTTACTGTACTCTGTTCATGTAGAACAAGTGCCTAAACCTGAAGAACAACTGTTCTAATTTAAGATTCCATTGCTATGATAGTTCAAAAAAGCGCTAGGCGTTAATTGTGCATTTTCCACTGCCTTGCGCTTTACTGACCGAAGTGCATGCTTATGTGCATTTATGCACAGATTAAGCGTAGTTATGCGCAATGCGTTTCGCTAATGCCTAGAGCCTAGGCGCACCTTTTTTAACTATGATTTCTATCGTGCATACTGCTTTGCTCTTGTATCACTTTATTTACTCATACAAACTTATTTTTAAATTGAAGGATCCAATCGAAACTCCAATGGCACAACAGGCATGTTCACGCATGTTTCTTTAACAGGCTTGCTCTTATCAATAGCTCTGTTGATTTCAATTTCAATTGTGTATACAGTTGACTTCTCATATCATGCACATTACTAGCATCACAACAGAGCCAATAGTGTTGTTGTACATGTAGACCCGTGGTACCCATTTGAAATCTTGTTGTGCCGTGTAGTTTGCCACGCTTTGTATTCTTTCACTACTGCTTTGTCTTGAACTGAAATGATTTGAACCGTTCTATTTTGATTTGGCAAGACAATGCAGTGACCATAGGACATAGATATATGTTTGTTTGATGCTTTTATTATGTACTAGTACTTGGCAATAGAAGACTTGGTAGTTTAATCCTATCCACCTTACTAATGAACTGGTTCACCGAAATGAGTTTCATACACTAGTACATGCTAAACCTGTTATGTGTCTGCTTGTTTCTTCTTTTAGAATGCTGACAAAATATTGGGGACGAGTGCCTTATTAAGAAATGGTAAAGGAAGTAATGCAGATAAGGTTTAGGATAGTGACACATCCTTGTTGGTCTCCAACAAAGCTGATAAAACAGCTAAGGAAGACTATCTCGAAGACAGTGAAACAACCCCAAAGTCCTGTCTTGATTTAGTGTTCGAGTTACTGGCCACTACCGCTTGCACAAGCTATTCAAACTCACGGTCTGAATCAGTTTGGTTTCTTGAGTCTCAACTACAAGCTGAAAGACATTGATCAACTATGCTGCGACAAGAAGCGGAAGGACTGCGGAAGTCCCTAGAGCATTCAGATGCATACTTTCTGGTGCAACAGCAAGCGTTGGAGGATTTTAGCGCCAAACAGGACAAAGCTAATAAGCTTTCTAAGCTTATTGCCAGCATGGTGGATACCACGTTTCTTGAGCTCTTCTGAAGTTGTTTCAATTATGCTCTTGTTTTGCTACCGGGTTTATTTGCACTGGTGGCCAATTTTGACGACCAGTGTATGTGATATGCTGTTTTGTTTCCTATATTTGCACTGGTGGCGAACTTTGATGCCCAGTGGGTGTAATATGTGTAATAGCGGTAATAGGCTAGCGTTAATTGCTTGCTTATTTATTTCCTTATTGTCTTGTTTAGTTGTTTGCTTGTAGTCACTGTAGTTCTTTTTCTATGCTTTTCTAGTGGCCACAATAACCTATTTTTGGAAACTAGGCCAAAATAATCATGGCAACACACGGACTGTTGTAACCATGGGCCTCCTGCGGGCCGTATGATCCATGGGCCTTCTACGGGCCGTAGGATCCATTGGCCTTCTATACGGGCCGTACGATCCATGGGCCTTGTACGGGCCGTAGGATTCATGGGCCTTCTACGGGGCGTATCATCATTTCGCCAATCATGGGCCATACTATTCATGGACAATAACGGGCTGTTAATAGGCCGTATTTGATAACTCTATGAAAACAACCCAATGGGTTTTTTTCGACATGAAAACGGCCAAACATATTAACGGGCCACAAATGGGCCGACTGTAACCATGGGCTAAATTTGGCCCACGAGAAGAAAATGACAGTAATGGGCCGTAAGTAACCGAATGCTGGAAATGAGCCCAAGAATAAATGGGCCCTAAGAAGGCCGAAAGATAACATGGGCTGGAAACGGCCTAACGGAATAATGAGCCGTTAATGGGTATAAAGTGATACACTGTTCATTACGGGCCAGTTTTACCACGAGCCGTTAAGGGGCCGAGGGTTACTAAGGGCCTCATATGGGTCGAAAGACGTCATGGGCCATACATGGGCCGGAAGTTAAAACGGGCTAAAATTATATTGGACGGCCCAGATGACGCTACTGGGCCTAATTCAGATAGGCCGTAAACGGGCCCTGGGATAGCGGGCTCTAAATGGGCTATATGCGAACATGCCATTAACAGGCTTGCCATGAGCCGGCCCTCCACCATTTGACCAAGTCAAATGGGCTGGCCTTTTCACAGGAATGGGCCTCTGTTGGGCCGTGCCATGTGTCGACGTATCATAGGTGCTTTGGGTCCAATGAGTGGATGACATCTGTCCCAACGGTGAGCCGACACGTGTTTCCTCCAGCCAATGATGATTTTACACATGGAAAATCCCCATTGGCCGGGGCTATTAACGGGTTATCGGATCCAAAACCGGACCTGATAGCTTAACGGCGTTCCATTACGGTGGATGCCACATGTCGGTCACCCTTGATGAAAGCACTTCTGTGACACACGATTTATCGTCATGGAAGTGGACACTTTCGTGATGATAATTTTGGTAATGTGATGGAACACTTCTACGACAGCACAGGTATGACTATCTTGATTCTGTCATAAATTTGTCATGGATGTACATGCATGACAGAAAACATGACCTATTGTGACAAACACGTATCATGACGGAAGTGTATTTATTTGTAGTGTCTAGTCGACCCAAGGGAGCATGGGTTCGATGCGAGGTCACTCCTCGTGGAAGGTTTGGTTGATGGAGGCAGATCTAATAGAGAGGGGCTTGACAGAGATCGTCCGACTGGAAGTAGGGCATTAGTTTCTTATCCCAAGTGCTTCAGCAGAGCCATCCGAGCCGCTGAGGTCCCGCCCAACTCTAGATTGGTTGTGCCGGATTCGGGGTTCCGCAGACCCTTGAGAGGTTCGAACACTGGGGTGCGTACGAAGAACTCCCTCTTCCCAACCTGCCGGCCCAACAATTCCACAGCCTAGCTCGACGAACCCGAGGGACAAGGGACCCAACAGTTTATCCTGGTTCGGGCCACCTTGCGGTGTAATACCCTACTCCAGCTTTGTGGTGGATTGCCTCATGGGGCTGAGGATGAACTAGTATAGTGGATGAACAGCCTCAGGAGGTGAGGTGTTTCGGAGCTCGATGAGCTAGTGACGGGGTCAGGGTGGAATGGATCTGATCCCATCCATGCTGGTGGCTAAGTCCTATTTATAGTGGCTTTGGTCCTCTTCCCAAATGTAGGTGGGAAGGGATCCCACAATGGCCAAATTCAAAGGGAGACTGTCGGTGTCAAAACCGGCGGATCTCGGGTAGGGGGTCCCAAACTGTTCCCAAACTGTGCGTCTAAGGTTGATGGTAACAGGAGACAGGGGACACAATGTTTTACCCAGGTTCGGGCCCTCTCTATGGAGGTAATACCCTACGTCCTGCTTGATTGATCTTGATGAATATGAGTATTACAAGAGTTGATCTACCATGAGATCGTAATGACTAAACCCTAGAGGTCTAGCTTGTATGGCTATGATAATGTATGTCCTCCGGACTAAGTCCTCCTATTTATATAGATACCGGGAGGATCTAGGGTTACACAAGGTCAGTTACAAAGAAAGGAATCTAAATATTTAGTCGCCAAGCTTGCCTTCCACGCCAAGGAGAGTCCCATCCGGACACGGGTGTAGTCTTCGGTCTTCGTACCTTCACAGCCCATCAGTCCGGCCCACGGCTAATAGGCCGGACGCCCGAGAACCCCTTAGTCCAGGACTCCCTCAGTAGCCCCTGAACCTGGCTTCAATGACAAAGTATCCGGCGCGTAGGCCTATCTGTCGGCCTTCTGAGAACGGGGGTCCCCAGACTTGCCTGCCTGCGGCCTGCAGCGTGGCTCAAAGGGGGGCCCAGCACGGCCCATCTTCACCAACGCAAACTCAAGACCCTCGTGAGGGGCCAAGCCTCGCGGGGCGGACGACACGGAGCTTCCTCAGGCACGGCCTCGTCAGGCTGGCTCACGAGGAGGCGGAGAGATCAAGGCAGGGTACCTCGCAAGGTGCCCGTGACGCAAGCCATGACGACTCAGGGCGCCAGGCGAGTGCCAGCCCGCGCAGCGTCCTCCTTTCCTCTTGGTGCAAAGGGGGGCAAGCACAGCCGCGGAGTACCGAGGCGTCAGGCAAAGGTTGCCATTTCGGTGCAATGAGACCAAGACCAGGAGGACTACGAGAAGGAGGTCACCGTGGAGCCCAAGACGGCGTCATCACCAAAGCCTTGCGCAAGCGAAGACTGCTTTTGTCAGGATAGCTGATACTTGTTGTCCCCTTTCAAATTAGCCCGCCATTGTTGGCTCCCTTCCCGCTCGATATTTGTGAAGAGGACCAGGGCCTCTATAAATAGGACCAGCCACCCACATGGCGAAGGGTCGACCGGTTGGAAGGAGAGAGAGAGAGAGAAAGGCAGCTGAACTCCTCCCAGCAGTTCATTGCCCCAGCCAAGAACAGACCCTCGCGAGGTTGTTCTTCCTTGTATTGTTCATCATCATCAGCCCAAGAGGCAATCCACACACCACACACTGGAGTAGGGTATTACACCACAACGGTGGCCCGAACCAGTATAAACCCTGTGTCCCTTGTGTTGTTCTTTTCATAGCTTTGATCCTAGCGCGGCGGAGGGGTGCAGGTAGGTAGGAGGCGAAATCTCCGCGCGCACCCCAGTGTTCGAACCTCAAGGGTCTGTCGGAACCCAAAATCCGACACTATCTTCAGCATTGCAAGGCGGGTTCCTCCTTCTGAATTCCAAAATAGTCTTCGGATGTATTGACGTGTCCGGACCTGTAACATACACCACACACAACCGCAGAGAGAATATAATTTCACACGCGTCCAATCTGCTAACAACTTTTTACAACGTGACATCACGCTCGCCCAGTTTTTCGAACCGTTTCCTATCTCGTCATTCCACGTTTCGAGCACGGTTGCTACTAGCACATTTTGTCGAAGCAGAGATTGTGTCCCCTTATTGCGGGATTCTCATTAATACAAGCGCGGGTAACCCAACTGTTCCGTTGGAAAGATTCCTTAGGAATAGGCAGGCTTTTAGGCTCAGGAGGAGGCGCTTAATCCCCGCTGCCTTTATAAAGGAACCAAGGGCCGTCCTTGTTGACGCCAAATCTCTCCCCAGCCTTTCCAACCTCGAGTTCTAGCACCCGAGATTTCGACTTTGTTGCTCCGAGCTTTCCCCATTATGTCCGGACCTAGCCCTCAAGGATGATGGGTGGCTTCCTCCGTTATAGAGGAGGATATTGCGAACCTTCGAGCGGCCGGATACCTGACCGCAGAAATCTACCACAGGCTTCCTGCTCAAGGGAAGATTATCCCAACCCCCAGATCTGGCGAGAGGGTCGTGTTCATCTCACACTTCCTTCGAGGGCTAGGGCTCGCTCTTCACCCCTTTGTCCAGGGGCTAATGTTCTATTGTGGACTAGATTTTCACGATCTAGCCCCGGAGTCTTTCCTCCATGTCTCGGCGTTTATCATCACGTGCGAGGCCTTCCTCTGAATCCCCCCACACTTCGGCTTATGGCTCAAGACCTTCAGTGTGAAACCAAAGGTAGTCTATGAGTAACAGGCGGAGTGTGGCGGTGCTGTAGTCAGCTAGCTCACCAACACTCCTTGGCCTAAAGGCTCTTTCACCGAAGCTTCCAATCAATGGTAGCGAGAGTGGTTTTACATTACGGAGCCCCGCATCACCAAGTGGGTAGCTGCACCCATGTTTCTGCCTGGCCCACCATTACAGCTTGCATCATGGGCCAACAAGGGGCTGGACTGGGGATCAGTTGATGAAGTGCGGACTCTAGAAAGCCGCATCTAGACCCTCCTCGAGAGGGACATCGACCTTGTCAGCGTGATTCAAGTAATGTTGATTAGCCGAATCCTACAATGCCAACGTAGGCCTCTCCATATGTGGGAGTTCAATCCAGAAGGACCACGAACCCTCCAACACTTCTTTGGCATTACGCACAAAGGGATGTGGAAGTTGCTTTTCGGAAAACGAAAACATTGGCCGGACACTACTCAGGGCACAGGCCTCGACTGTAACCGTCTGGATACCCCGGTAAGCACTTGACTTTCGAACACCCCCTTTTTTTAAGTATGCCGCAATACATTACTGAGCAAACTATCTCCTTCCAGGGCTAGATAAAGAAAGTGGAGCTGATTAGGTGTCCGGCCCCCCTTCCCGATGGTTTGGCGGATCCTGTATTAACAAGGATGCTAGCCCTGGCACCGTACCAGATGCCAGTGAAGGAGGGCAAGGCAGAGAGGACCAAAGATGGCCCCCATCCCGTAGGTGTGCCAGACATTGTGTCCGGAGGAATCAAGATTCCATCGTTCGAAGACAAAAATGACGAGCAAGTCAACGTCTCTTTCCCCCATGGGAAGAAAAGGGCCTCCTCCAAAGATTGGGAGGAAAAGGCTCCTAAGCGAGGCAAAATGCCTTCGTCGGGTGGCTCGGGCTTGGAGGACAACATCATCACGCAATCCCATGATGAGGACAAGCCTCAGGCCAAATCGTAAGTGAACAAGGGTGTTTTAAGCACGTCTCGTCCCTTTCTTATAACGTCTAGAATATATGTTTTTTGCAATCTTCTTCAACAATCCTCTTCCTCAAGGGATCTTCTCCCGGAGATGATAGAAAGCGAGATGTCTCCACCCATCTCCTCACCCGACAGGGTGGATGACTTCGAGGTGTCGTCGCGGAGGGTTTCTCCCGATCAAGTGGTGCGAGGGATGATGAAGACACAACCCGAAGGTGATACTTCGGTGGCCCAGGGTCTGGAGACTAACAATAAAGGCTCCGAACATTCCGGTCTACAGTCGGATATGAATAAACGAACTCCTTCAACGGGAGGCCGTACTCCTACGGCAGCCTCCGGAGACCTAGAGGCGCCGGATATATTGACGAACATGCTGCGACATGCGTCCGTCTCAGAGGAACATCGCACCTTGATGGGCACGGTGGTCGAAAAGGTCCTGGCCGCGAAAAGCGGATTGAATGAGGCCTTCGTGGGTCTTCTAAGAGGCTTCGAGGTTTGTACTGTAATCTGTTCGATTGTGTTTTATTCAAGAATACACATGTGTATAGATAGTAGCCCCTGAGATTCTAATTGGATTCCCAAGGGAGGCGATCAGTGGATCAAAAGATATGCCCAAGAAGTAATATGTTTAATTGGAACACAGGCTATAACCTCCCCGGAAACTGTCCGGACTATAGAGATTGCGAATTTGCAACACAAGATCGATGAGGTAGATGTTGATATCACGCTTATCAACATGCGTCTTGACGAGTCACAAGGTATGTATTCGGAGCAGTCCTTACATATACGTATTTGTAATAGAAGCGTGACGCTAAAAGTTGCATACTGGAATGTGTATGGCTGCAGATGGTGCCGCCGCTATTGAGAATCTTCGGGCGGAGCTGGCCCGGGCCAAGGAGCAGGCCCGGTTTAGTAACGTGGCTGCCGAAAAGGCTTGGGCCGAGTTAAAGGCCAAACAAGCTGCTCGACACCAAGATGAGGAGAAAATATCCTCAATGGCGCTCGAACTGAAAAATGCTACGAGCCGCTGTGAATTCCTAGAGGAGGAGAATAAAGCCAAAGCGGCTGAGCTTGACAAGGCCCCGTGAGAGGCGAAAGAAGCACGATCTGAATCCAGAGCGGCCCGTGAGGAGATCCGGCAAGCTAGGGAGATTGCGGCTGGTAAGCCATTTTTATTACAGACGAAGTTCGGCGATCCGAATTATGCTCAGCTTAACCATGTGTGGAGTTCTCCAGACGTGTTTTTGGACCTGCCGAAGAGTTCATCCGATGCGGTGCAGTTTTACTAAGCGCAAGAGGGATATGCAACGGAGAAGCTTTTATAGTAACAGTTTGGTGCGTCAAAACGCCCTCTGCTACTGAATGAACAGATGTCTCAATGGGTCGAGCTTCACAGGATGTCCGGCGCTGCCATGAAGAATGTCATACTTCAGCTGTGGCCAACTGAGCCGATTCCGAATAGATATTTCGGCTTGGTGCGGCGGCTCACTGATGCGGTGCCACGTATCGTTACCATGAAGCAGTCGGCATGCATTGAAGGTGCACGGGTGGCCTTTGCCCGAGTCAAGACATACTGGGGGAAGATGAAGGCCGTCGATGTTGCAGCACAGGGTCCACCCAAGGGAAAGGACCATCATGCACCATAGCATTACTTTGAGGACGTCTTAGAGGCTGCCCGCTTGATAGAGGGTCAATGTTCGAAAGGCATAATATTTGAGTGAACCTTATACGAGTTGTAAAATACAATTGTTATAATTAGTCTATATTTTGATTTTGCCTAAAGGAATTTGATACTCCTGTGCGGCCATTTGTATATGAACTGAAAGTTTTCCAGTCATTGGTTTAGCCCCCTCGTAGGAAGTACATGGGTGTTTGGAAAAGCATTTGATCACTCTTGACCCAACGTCTTTGTCCGTGAAGGAGGTGTCAATGCGGTGAACCAGGCAACCAGACTATAGGGCATTAACACTTTCACTTAGCCATAGGAGGTTTATGGTGGGTCTACGACATAGCCCCTGATATGTATGCGGCTTATTCATGCGATGCGTTTACATATTTGACCGGAAAGAGGTCCTTCGTGTAACACGGAGGGAATCGCGAAAGATTTTGATAAGTCATCAAGTGGTTTACCAGCTCTCGCCGCATCATGACAGTCACTTTTCGGCTTTCTCTATTGAGGTGCTTAACGAGGTGAACCGGAAGCACAATCGCAGTAGTTCTCCCTTTACTACCCTAGCCGATAGAGCGGAACGTAGGATAGCAAGCACAGGAGCCGGGCAACCCAACTATTGACCCAAGACATGATTCGGAGCTGATGCATATAAGGACAAACTCGCGACGCCAAAGTATGCTATAGAGCTGTTCGGACTTGTCGGAAACTCCTTTGTTCCCATACAGAGCCCCTGGCAAATTATGCCGAGGTGTACATTACAGACAACCGTAGGGGCAAAACTCGGTCCTTTTAGAAAAGAATGGATTATTTTTACTAGGATCTGAGTGATGTGCCAATCATGTACATAGATAATACAACCGCAAACCTAACTATTTGATATGCCAGGGGTCGAAGGCGGAGGAAAAAGGCACTTTACAGGCTCGAAATAGAGAGTGTGGTCTGCAAAAAGTTATTTTGGACCTCCTGTCGCACGTCTGCATCGCCTGTCCTCGGTGAAGGGACTCCTTGACGGAAATAGCCCTTAAGTGAGTGTATGAATCTGAACTCCGATAGAGTCTGAGGCTAGCCATTGAGCCACCTGTGGAGGGAAACAGGAAAGAAAAACAAAGAGAAAAAAAATAATTAAAAGAAGGAATTTATGGGAGTACTTTCAGGTCCGTCCGTGTTGTGTTTTCCGCCGGTGCCCATGGTATTTTATGTGTGTAGTTATGTATGCGCGGTACAGGTTTTCCAGGTACATGAGGCGGACGGTGGAAGCTGAACTGCTAGTCTTGTATGGGTTTTAGATGGTCATGTTGGATGGGGACCGGTGGCTTAATGGCCGATGAGGTATGTGGTGTAAGGACCCCTCTGTGTAGCCTTTACTATGCCTATGTTATTTAGAATAATGTTTTTCATCTTTTATTTCAATAAAAGTGGCATTTATAGCCTTTACTATGCCTATGTTACAAGTATACATGTTGCTGTTTGAAAACAGAAAGTTTACCGCTGTTGCAATAATTCCCTAGAAAAGTCAGAATGTGATAAAATGTTGAAACCTTTTGCATATTAAGCTCTGATAAATTTACTACAGTGGGAATTTTCTTTCATAATTTTTGGAGTTAGGGAAGTATGGATGTTGCAGCATTCTTTACAGACTATCCTGTTTAGGCAGATTTCTGTTATGTTTGCATTGTTTGCATATGTTTGCTTCTTTAATGATTCTATTTGAGGATAGGACTATTAAATATGCAGAGACATTTAGTATGCAATGTTTAATAATAATTTTAGTGGTTTGCTACAGTATAGTATGATAAGGTTGTGGCAATGGTTTATACTAACTTATCTCACGAGTCCTTGTTGAGTTTTGTGTGGATGAAGCTTTTGAGATTTAGGTAGACCGTGACATGAGAGGAATTAAGGAGACACAAAAGCTCAAGATTGGGGATGCCCAAGGCATCCCAAGATAATATTTCAAGAAGTCTCAAGCATCTAAGCTTGGGGATGCCCCGGTTGGCATCCCACCTTTCTTCTTCAACAACTATCGGTTAGTTTTCGGTTGATCCTAAGTTTTTGCTTCTTCACATAATGTTTGCTATTCTTAGATCTCATTTTATTTTGCTTTGCTTGCTGTTTGAATAGAATACCAGGATCTGAAATTATTAAATGTTAGAGAGTGTTCACATAGTTGCATAATTATTCAACTACTCAATGATCTTCACTTAAATATTTCGGAGTAGTTTGTCATTTGCTCTAGTGCTTCACTTATATCTTCTAGAGCGTGCTGGTAGTTTTATTTTGAAGAAATAGATTAACTCTCATGCTTCACTTAGATTATTTTGAGAGTCTTAAATATCATGTAATTTGCTTAAAATCCTAATATGCTAGGTATTCAAGAATAATAAAATTCTCTTATGAGTGTGTTGAATACTATGAGAAGTTTGATACTTGATAATTGTTTTGAGATATGGAGATGGTGATATTAGAGTCATGCTAGTTGAGTGGTTATGAATTTGAGAAATACTTGTGTTGAAGTTTGTGATTCCCGTAGCATGCTCGTATGGTGAACCGTTATGTGATGAAGTCGGAGCATGATTTATTTATTGATTGTCCTCCTTATGAGTGGCGGTCGGGGACGAGCGATGGTCTTTTCCTACCAATCTATCCCCCTAGGAGCATGCGCGTAATACTTTGCTTTGATAACTTGTAGATTTTTGCAATAAGTATATGAGTTCTTTTATGACTAATGTTGAGTCCATGGATCATACGCACTCTCACCCTTCCACCATTGCTAGCTTCTCTAGTACCGTGCAATTTTCACCGGTACCATAAACCCACCATATACCTTCCTTAAAACAGCCACCATACCTACCTATTATGGCATTTCCATAGCCATTCCGAGATATATTGCCATGCAACTTTCCACCGTTCAATTTATTATGACACGCTTCATCATTGTCATATTGTTTAGCATGATCATGTAGTTGACATCATATTTGTGGCAAAGCCACCATTGATAATTCTTTCATACATGTCACACATGAGTCATTGCACATCCCGGTACACCGCCGGAGGCATTCATATAGAGTCATATCTTGTTCTAAGTATCGAGTTGTAATTCTTGAACTGTAAGTAAATAAAAGTGTGATGATCATCATCACTAGAGCATTGTCCCGGTGAGGAAAGGATGATGGGGACTATGATTCCCCCACAAGTCAGGATAAGACTCCGGATGAAAATAAATAAATAAAAGAGGCCAAAGAAGCCCAAATAAAAAAAAGAGAAAAGAGGCCATAAAAAAGAAGAAAAGGACCAAATAAAAAAATGAGAGAAAAAGAGAGAAGGGACAATGCTACTATCCTTTTACCACACTTGTGCTTCAAAGTAGCACCATGATCTTCATGATAGAGAGTCTCCTATGTTGTCACTTCCATATACTAGTGGGAATCTTTCATTATAGAACTTGGCTTGTATATTCCAATGATGGGCTTCCTCAAAATGCCCTAGGTCTTCGTGAGCAAGCGAGTTGGATGCACACCCACTAGTTTCTTTTGTTGAGCTTTCATATACTTATAGCTCTAGTGCATCCGTTGCATGGCAATCCCTACTCACTCACATTGATATCTATTGATGGGCATCTCCATTGCCCGTTGATACGCCTAGTTGATGTGAGACTATCTTCTCCCTTTTTGTCTTCTCCACAACCATCCTACTATTCCACCTATAGTGCTATATCCATGGCTCACGCTCATGTATTGCGTGAAGATTGAAAAGTTTGAGAACATCAAAAGTATGAAACAATTGCTTGGCTTGTCATCGGGGTTGTGCATGATTTAAATACTTTGTGTGGTGAAGATAGAGCATAGCCAGACTATATGATTTTGTAGGGATAACTTTCTTTGGCCATGTTATTTTGAGAAGACATAATTGCTTTGTTAGTATGCTTGAAGTATTATTATTTTTATGTCAATATGAACTTTTGTCTTGAATCTTTCGGATCTGAATATTCATACCACAATTAAGAAGAATTACATTGAAATTATGCCAAGCAGCACTCCGTATCAAAAATTCTTTTTTATCATTTACCTACTCGAGGACGAGCAGGAATTAAGCTTGGGGATGCCTGATACGTCTCCAACGTATCTATAATTTTTGATTGCTCCATGCTATATTATCTACTGTTTTGGGCAATATTGGGCTTTATTATCCACTTTTATATTATTTTTGGGACTAACCTATTAACCGGAGGCCCAACCCAGATTTGTTGTTTTATGCCTATTTTAGTGTTTCGAAGAAAAGGAATATCAAACGGAGTCGAAACAGAACGAAATCAACTGGAGAAGTTATTTTTGGAAGGAAACCTACCGGATAGACTTGGACCCTACGTCAGAAGATGAAGGAGGAGCTCACGAGGGTAGGGGGCACGCCCCCTGCCTCGTGGCCCCCCCCTTCGGTCCACCGATGTACCTCCTGCACCCATATATACCTACGTAACCTAAAACTTCCAGAACGAACAATAGATCGGGAGTTCCGCCGCCAGAAGCCTCCGTAGCCACCGAAAACCAATCTAGACCCATTCCGGCACCCTGCCGGAGGGGGGAATCCTTCTCCGGTGGCCATCTTCATCATCCCGGTGCTCTCCATGACGAGGAGGGAGTAGTTCTCCCTCGGGGCTGAGGGTATGTACCAGTAGCTATGTGTTTGATCTCTCTCTCTCTCTCTCTCTCTCGTGTTCTTGAGGTGATACGATCTTGATGTATCGCGAGCTTTGCTATTATAGTTGGATCTTATGTTTCCCCTCCCCCACTTCTCTCTTGTAATGAATCGAGTTTCCCCTTTCAAATAATCTTATCGGATTGAGTCTTTAAAGATTTGAGAACACTTGATGTATGTCTTGCCGTGGATATTTGTGGTGACAATGGGATATCATGTGATTCACTTGATGTATGTTTTGGTGATCAACTTGCGGGTTCCGCCCATGAACCTATGCATAGGGGTTGGCACACGTTTTCGTCGTGATTCTCCGGTAGAAACTTTGGGGCACTCTTTGAGGTCCTTTGTGTTGGTTGAATAGATGAATCTGAGATTGTGTGATGCATATCATATAATCATACCCACGGATACTTGAGGTGACATTGGAGTATCTAGGTGACATTAGGGTTTTGGTTGATTTGTGTCTTAAGGTGTTATTCTAGTATGAACTCTAGGGCTGTTTGTGACACTTATAGGAATAGCCCAACGGATTGATTGGAAAGAATAAATTTGAGGTGGTTTCGTACCCTACCATAATCTCTTCGTTCGTTCTCCACTATTAGTGACTTTGGAGTGACTCTTTGTTGCATGTTGAGGGATAGTTATGTGATCCAATTATGTTAGTATTGTTGAGAGGACTTGCACTAGTGAAAGTATGAACCCTAGGCCTTGTTTCCACACATTGCAATACCGTTTACGCTCACTTTTATCATTAGTTACCTTGCTGTTTTTATAATTTCAGATTACAAATACCTTTATCTACTATCCATATACCACTTGTTTCACCATCTCTTCACCGAACTAGTGCACCTATACAATTTACCATTGTATTGGGTGTGTTGGGGACACAAGAGACTCTTTGTTATTTGGTTGCAGGGTTGCTTGAGAGAGACCATCTTCATCCTACGCCTCCTACGGATTGATAAACCTTAGGTCATCCACTTTGAGGGAAATTTGCTACTGTCCTACAAACCTCTGCACTTGGAGGCCCAACAACGTCTACAAGAAGAAGGTTGTGTAGTAGACATCACTTCCCTTTGTATCAGGCGTTTAACTTGCCGGCCTGTTTGAAGACCCAACAGGATATTCTGTCTCTCTTTGCCTCGAATTGCTTCTTTAGTTGACCGGGTTGGGGCCGCTGAGTCTGGCATTGACCGCTGTGTCATGCGCTCCCTCATTACTATTGCCACGTTTGTGCTTATTGCATGGTGGTTTCCCGTTGCCGTCTCGAACTTTGGAAGTGCCCGGGTCGCTGGCACTGTTGCTTCTATGGGCGAGCCAGCTGTCTTCTCCCGCGCAAAAGCGGGTCATCAGAGCGGTGAGGGCTCACATGGATTTTGGTCTTTCCTGACCGAGGTGGCGGGCGAGCCACTCGTCCTAGACACTGTGATTAAAGGCCGCTAGGGCTTACGTGTCCGGATAGTCTATGATTTGGTTCTTTTTAACTAAGAACCTAGTCCAGAGCTTTCTGGCTGACTCTCTGGGCTATTGGATGATGTGACTTAGGTCATCGGCGTCTGGTGGCCGGACATATGTACCTTGGAAGTTGTCACAGAAAGCATCTTCCAGATCATCCCAGCTGTTGATAGAGTTTTCAGGCAGACTGTTTAACCAATACCTTGCTGGTCCTCTGAGTTTTAGTGGGAGGTATTTGATGGCATGAAGGTCGTCTCTACGAGCCATGTGAATATGGAGAAGAAAGTCCTCGATCCATACTGCAGGATTGGTTGTTCCATCATATGATTCAATATTCACGGGTCTAAACCCCTCTGGGAATTCATGTTTCATTACTTTGTCAGTGAAGCAGAGTGGGTGTGTGGCACCTCTATATTGGGCCACGTCGCGACGTAGCTCAGATGGAGTCTGTCTACAGTTTTCGGCCTGGGCATAACTGGACTTGTCCCGTCCGAATTGGTGGCCGACGTCGCGTGTCGAGGCACGTCCTCGCGATCCATAGATCGACCTGTTGTGTCATGTTCTACCATCCAGGTTCTGCCGAGGGTCGTATGTATGACCTCGAGCTGTTTTGTCTCTGTTTTTTCTTTGGAGTGGGGCGGGCTGCTGTTCGGCTTGAGCTGCCGCTTTATCCCGACTGCATAGTGGAAGGTTAGCCGCGTTGTCCCGACCGCGTGGTACAAGTGTCGGCGCCTCCTCATCGAACTGAGGTAGCAATCTGTGCTTAGGGTGACCCTTAGTTGTGTGCTTGGGGCCGTATTCTTCGGCCACTATGATGTCTATCCATCTATCCTTGAGCAGGTCTTGGTCAGCTTGAAGCTGCTGCTATTTCTTTTTGAGGCTCCTTGCCGTGGCTAATAGCCAGCATTTAAAGCGCTCCTGCTCAAGAGGTTCCTCGGGCACGATGAAATCCTCATCGCCGAGGCTCTCCTCGTCCTCGGAGAGCGGAAGATAATTACTGTCCTCCGAGTCTTCGTGTATGGCCTGTTCATGCAGGCTATCGTGCCCGTCCTCCGGTTCATCCTGTTCGGATGTTGCCCCAACGGGGTCTTTATTGTCTTCAACATCGTCCGGGTTGTTGTTTTCTCCGGTGCCGGTATTACTATCTTTTGCACGACGTGACTTAGAGCGGCGCCGCTAACGCCGGTGCCTGGGATGTGTCTCAGGAGGTTTATCCCCAACTGGATCTTCTTTGTCATCATCGTTGGTTTCTTTAGGTGCATACATCATGTATACGTCGTATGAAGAAGTGACCATACCGCGTCCGGTGAGTGGCAGGTTTCGGCCCTGCTCTTCTTCGGCATCGTCGTCTATACCGTCGGAGTCTTTAGAGCCGTAATCGAGCATGTCGGTTGTGTCCTCGATTGTGGCTATGGAGCGGGTGGGGAGCAAGATTCTCCATCATCAGCCCCTAGTTCCAATCGAACATAGTTTGGATGTGAGTCCCCCGCCAAAGACAGGTTTTCAATGAATTTAGCATGTCGCCCAAAGGCGAGTGCCGGAAGATGTCTGTGGTGCTGAATTCGAAGATTGATAAACGATCAAGTTCAGCGTCTACAGGCTCACATGATTCGGAACTTACGGCCGAAGACGAGTCCGGAGTTCCGGTGGCACAGGTATCGTGTAAGATCAAGTCTATGTGCGGCTCCAATGCCGAGGAATCTATGGCCTCCATGGCGGGGTTGAGCTTCCCGTCCTTGGGTGGCGCAGCCTGCTCCGGATCTAAGGCCAGAGTGGTTATGGGAGCTGTCTCCTGGATGCAGTCCGATGAAAGATTTAGGTCATGTCCCTCGGGGTGGCCAGGAGCGGTAGCCGCGGTCTCGAATCCGGTGATGCTCAAGTCCCCATGGATGTCCGCGACGTAGTTCAAGCTCCCAAATCTGACCTGATGGCCAGGGGCGTAGCTTTCGATCTACTCCAGATGGCCAAGTGAGTTGGCCCGCAGAGTGAAACCGCCGAACACAAAGATCTGTCCGGGGAGGAAAACTCCCCCTTAGGCAGCATCGTTGCAGATGATTGAAGGAGCCATCGAACCTTTTGATGACGACATAGTGGAACTCTCAATGAAAGCACCAATGTCGGCGTCAAAACCGGCGGATCTCGGGTACGGGCTCCCGAACTGTGCGTCTAAGGTCGATGGTAACAAGAGACAGGGGACACAATGTTTTACCCAGGTTCGGGCCCTCTCTATGGAGGTAATACCCTACGTCCTGCTTGATTGATCTTGATGAATATGAGTATTACAAGAGTTGATCTACCATGAGATCGTAATGACTAAACCCTAGAGGTCTAACTTGTGTGGCTATGATAATGTATGTCCTCCGGACTAAGTCCTCCGGTTTATATAGATACCGGGAGGATCTAGGGTTACACAAGGTCGGTTACAAAGAAAGGAATCTACATATTCAGTCGCCAAACTTGCCTTCCACGCCAAGGAGAGTCCCATCTAGACACAGGTGTAGTATTCGGTCGTCGTACCTTCACAGCCCATCAGTCCGGCCCATGGCTAACAGGCCGGATGCCCGAGGACCCCTTAGTCTAGGACTCCCTCAGAGACAACTAGTACAAGTTATCCTGACAAAAGTAGTTTTCACCTACAAAGGCTCTGGTGGTGACGCTACAGTGGGCTCCGCGGTGACCTCCGTCCTGTCGTCCTGGTGTTCTTGGTCTCGTTGCACTAATATGGAAACCTTTGTTTGATTCTTCAGGACTTCATGCCTGCTCTTGCCTCCTTGGCACCAAAGGGGAAACTGGCACACTATGGCTGCTGGCTCCCACCTGGCCTTGGTCATCATGGCTGTCGGTGTCAAAACTGGCGGATCTCGGGTAGGGGGTCCCGAATTGTGCGTCTAGGCGGATGGTAACAGGAGACAAGGGACACGATGTTTTTACCCAGGTTCGGGCCCTCTCGATGGAGGTAAAACCCTACTCCTGCTTGATTAATATTGATGATATGGGTAGTACAAGAGTAGATCTACCACGAGATAAAGGAGGCTAAACCCTAGAAGCTAGCCTATGGTATGATTGTTGTTCGTCCTATGGACTAAAACCCTCTGGTTTATATAGACACCGGAGAGGGCTAGGGTTACACAGAGTAGGTTACAATGGTAGGAGATCTACATATCCATATCGCCAAGCTTACCTTCCACGCCAAGGAAAGTCCCTTCCGGACACGGGACGAAGTCTTCAATCTTGTATCTTCATAGTCCAGGAGTCCGGCCGAAGGTATAGTTCGGCTATTCGGACACCCCCTAATCCAGGACTCCCTTAGTAGCCCCTGAACCAGGCTTCAATGACGACGAGTCCGGCGCGTAGATTGTCTTCGGCATTGCAAGGCGGGTTCCTCCTCCAAGTACTTCATAGAAGATTTTGAACACAAAGGTAGTGTCCGGCTCTGCAAAATAAGTTTCCACATATTGACATAGAGAGAATAATATTTACACAAATCTAATCTACTGACGTATTTCGTATCGTGACATCACACCACGGCCAAGTCTTTATTCGAATCGTTTTACCGTCCCACCTCAGCGCGTTTAGCGAGGCGGTTTCCTTGGCACGCTTGTCAAAGCAGAGATCGTGTCCCCTTATTCCGGGATTCTCATCAATACGGGTGTGGGTAACCCAACCGTACCCATTGGTATGTTCTCTCGATCAAAGGCGAGTCCCAAACGGTCACGGGGAGGGCCCTTGGTATTCAACCTCTTATAAAGAGACCATGGCCTTACTCATTTCTTTCAATCTCAAACGAGTTCGCCCTTCTCCTCGAGTTCCAACACCCAAGGCTCCAGATTTCAGGCGCTTCGGACCTTCGACAATGTCCGGTTCCGACCTTCGAGGCCGATGGATGCCCTCCTCCGTCACGGAGGAGGACGTGCTGAAGTTGAGAGAGGCCAGGTTCTTGACCGGCGAAATCTGGCATAGGCTGCCTGCTCAAGGGCAGGTCATTCCCACTCCCAAGCCTGGTGAGAGTGTGGTGTTCATTTCTCACTTCCTTCGGGGGCTAGGCTTCCCGACGGATCCCTTTGTGAGGGGGCTCATGTTTTATTATGGGCTGGAATTTCACGACTTAGCTCCGGAGTCCATCCTCCATATTTTCTCATTCATCCTCGTGTGTGAAGCCTTCCTCCGTATTACTCCTCACTTCGGACTATGGCTCAAGACCTTCAAAGTAGAGCCGAAGATGATCGAGGGACAGCACGTGGAGTGCGGAGGTGCCTTTATAAGCAAGAATGCTGGTGCTCCATGTCCCGAGGGCTCTTTTCAAGAGGAGTCCAGCTTATGGCAACGAGAGTGGTTTTACATCACCGTTCCCAGGGGCACCAAGTGGGTGGCGCCACCTGCCTTTCGCTCGGGTCCCCCACCACAACTACTGTCATGGGTCAAAAAAGGACTGGAATGGGGGCCATCCAAGGACGTGCCCTTGTTGCAGGGCCGCATTCGAGATCTCCTAGAAAGAGATATCAGTCTGGTCGTGGTGACACACGTTATGCTGATTCGCCGAGCTTTGCCCTGCAAACGTCGCCCCCTCCGCCTGTGGGAGTTCAATCCGGTGGGACCACGAGCTCTCCAGCATTTCATGGGCGCAACGCTCGTGGAGATGTACAAATTGTTCTTCGGATCACAAGCAATGTGTCCGGACTTGACCGAGGACACAGGCCTGAGCTGCAATCGCCCGGATACTCAAGTAAGTAGCCTTGTGCCCGGACTCGCTATCCGTATATTTATCATAAAATTGCCCCTAAAAGAGCTGTCCTTTAAACAGGAGTGGATAGCAAAAGCAAAGCTAATCAGGTGTCCGGCCCCCCTCCCCGAGACCACGACGGATCCCGTGCTATTCAGGATGTTGGAGGTTGTGCCTTTGGAGGGAAGCGAGGGAGGGGACAAGGAAGCTACAGCCTCCTCGAAGAAGGTTGTACGGAAGGGAGGAATCAAAAATTCCTCTCCTCAGGGGAAGAAGAGGACCGCCTCTGACGACCCGGAGGCCATGGCCTCAAAGCGGGGGAAGAAATCTTCGTCAGAGGATCCTGCGCCGGGGGATACTTCGGCCGAATTATGCCCTCAAGGGGATCAACCCTCCACCGAGCCGTAAGTAGAGAGGAGTTTTTCTTTTTAAGAAATGAGAGAAATCCTTGCGTTATATCTGAGAAGAGTAATCGAAAATTTACCTTGTAGCTCGGACCTTAGCCCTTCTCAGCAGAGCTCGTCTTCGGGTGATCTTCTTCCGGAGATGATGGAGAGCGGAACGCCTCCCCCTGCCGTACCGCCTTGCGAGGCGGGCGACCCTGAGGTATCGTCGCGGAGGGTTTCTCGGAATCCGGCAGGGCCGGAAGGTAGTCATATGGCCCCCCAAAGCCCTTCGCGTCCGGCCTTCGAAAAGGGCCATCGGACGAGTCTGGCACCGTCTGGTGCGCGGTCGGAGGAGCTGAAGGATCTACTAGGGCGAGCATCTATCTCAGAGGAGCACCGTGCATTGATGGGTACGGTGATTTAGAGGATTTCATCCGCGGAGAGCGGATTGCACGAGGCCGTCAGGAGTTTACTGACAGGTTTTGAGGTACGCGAAATAATGTACCCTTTTTGTATAGTTGCGCATAAATAAGATGCGCCCTGTGTAGATAGTAGCCCCTGAGACTCTGTGTGTTGTCAAAAGTGACGGCGCACAGAGGATCATAATCCCAGGTCTAATATGCCGCCTTCATACGTAGGTGGCGAAGTGTCCGGTGGCCAGCCGAACTGATGAATTTGCCGAGCTAAAGCAGCAACTTGACGTGGCAGATGCCGACATCGCGCTTGTCAACAAGCGGCTTAACGAGGCACAAGGTATGTAATTCCTCCGGCAACACCTGGTAAGAGGAGCTTTATGCCAGTATCTTACAATGTGTGCGCTTGATGCAGATGGTGCTGCTGCGATGGAGAATCTTTGGGCAGAACTTGCCCGAGCCAAGTAGCAAGCCAGGAAAAGTGATGCAGCTGCCGGAAAGGCAATTGAAGAGTTGAAAGACGAACAGGCTGCTCACTGCCGAAGCAAGAAGGAAATGGCCGAGATAGCTGTGAAGCTGAAGAGCGCTGCTGACCGTTGCAAGCTTCTTGACAAAGAAGATCAGGCGGAATAGACAGACCTGTAGAAGGCCATTGCCGATGCCAAGGATGCTTGCTCTGCGATGAGAGCTATGAAGGAGGAGCTGCGTCAGGCCGGAGAGATCGCGGCTGGAAAGCCCTTTATGCTGCGGAGGAAGTTCTGTGATCCTAAACATGCTCCGTTAGACCGGATGTGGAGTACGGCGGACACCTATCTAGATTTGGCAGCGAGTGCCGCAGATGCGGCCGAACACTTCCGAGATCAAGAAGATCACGAAGTGGAAAAGCTCTTTTGGTCACAGTTCCACAATCCGGAGCGTCCACTGTCATTAGCCGATCGTTTGGTCAAATGGACCGAGCTAAATAGGTTGTCCGGACGCGCCATGAAGTATGTCGTGAGTCATCTGTGGCCAGAGAGGTCAGAGCCGAAACGTTATTTCAACTTGGTGCAGCAGTTCCTTGGTGCGGCGCCGCATATCAATGCGATGAAGAGGTCAGCGTGCATAGAGGGTGCGCGGATGGCTCTTGCCCGTGTCAAGACATACTGGACGAAAATGGAGGCCACCGCTGTTGCATCCCTAGACTCGGATGGAAGCCGAGTACCTACCGAGCACTATTTCCAGGAAGTTCTGCAAGGCGCTCGTTTAATAGAGACGCAGTGCTCGAAGGATAGTATATTCGAATAGCATATATTATTGTAAAACAATATTTTGATAAACTGTAGAAGCTTTTCATACTTGTGCCTGCAAGTATTATAATACCTCTTGTGCGGCCGTTTAACATATATGTATATATAATCTGAAAGATGACAATCGTCGGCTTCAGCCCCCACACACATAATGCGGGGGTGTTCATAGAAGGCGCATTTTCACACTTGATCCAATGTCTTGGTCCTACAAAGGAGGTGATAGCGCAGCGAACTAGGCAATCGGACTATGATGCTTTATCACTTTCACTTAGCCATAGGAGTTTGACAGTGAGGCTACTTATATAGCCCCTGGTGGCGCCTGCGCTCGCCCGAACTCGGGGCGCGTATGTGCCTGTCTGGGAAACGGCCCTTCGTTAATCCGGAGGAATCCTAAAGATTCCGGTAAGTCATCGAGTGGTTGACCAGTCTCATGCTATATCATGATAGTCAGTTTTCGGCTTCCTCTACTGAGGTGCTCGCCTGGCCAAACCGGGGCACAATCGCAGTAGTTCTCCTAGTGCCGCCTTAGCCGATAGAGCGTAACATAAGGCAGCAAAACACAGAAGCCGGGAAAACCCAACATTTGACCAAAGACATGATTCGGAGCTGATGCATATAAGGCCAAACTCGCGGTGCCGAACACTCCCTAAGATATTCGGTCTTTGTGAGGGCGGGCGGGATAACGCCCTTAGTAATAAGCCCCTAGTGTCTAGGTACGCGCAAAAACTCTGACGTGGCCACATGCCAAAATGCCAGCCTCCGCCTTGGTTATACCAAGAAACCAGGGGATATGTATCAACAAGAGACAGTAAGAAAGGTTTACGCAGGGTCTTAATCTGAAAAGAATCATTGGAACGGGTCCCCGCTGCACGTCTGCGTCTGTGTCTCCGTTGTGCCGTATCCTGGACGGGCGTAGCACGGTGTTCATCTGTAAAAGAGAGGAACTTAGTTGAAGAAAGATCGTGCCGAACATAAGTTATACTAAATAAACAAAGTATAAAATGAAATGGGTAAAATTGAGCTTTATTGTCTCTTGTTTTATATGCGCGGAGCCCCTAGTATAGGGGTATACGGCTATTAAGCCTTTATCAATTGTATGTTTATGCCGGACTCGGCTAGCCGTGTCCGTGGTCTTGACGACCTGTTTAGGTGCTTTGGCTGGTGAAGAAGCTTTATTGTGGGGCTATCAAGGCAGCCGCACTGTCTTCCGCGCGGGAGGAACACTCAATGTTTTCCCTTTAATGAGATGATGCCTCGTGGACCGGGCATCTTAAGCGTAAGAGATGCATAATGCGGTATTGCGTTAAAGCAGGCGAAAGCTTCGCGTCCCAGCAGTGCTTGATAGCTACTTGAGAATGGGGCGATGTGGAAAGTTAGCTGTTCACGGGAAAGTTATCGGGGGAGCCGAACATAACTTCTAGCCGGAGAGAACCCATGCAACAGGCATCCGGGCCTGGCGTTACCCCTTGAAAGGAGGTTTTGCTATGGCGAATTTTTGTTGGGTCTATCCCCATGTTGCGGATTGTGTCCTGGTATAACAGGTTTAGACCACTGCCGCTGTCCATCAGGACATTTGTAAAGTGGAGTCCGCCGATTATTGGATCTAATACCAAGGCAGTCTAGCCTGCGTTCCGGATACTTCTAGAGTAATCCTGATGGTCGAAGGTGATCGGTTTTAACAACCATTGGCGAGACTCCTTTGGGATAGGCCGTATGGCGCGTATCTCTGTTGGCGCCATTCTGTTCGTCATGTGAAGTAAGTTTACTGTTTTGACTTCTTGTGGGAAATCCTTTTGTTTCCTGGTGCTCTGCTTGTGGGGTTCGTCGTCGTCCTCACTTGGTGTGTCGATCCCCTTGTGTTCGGCATTGAGTTTGCCGGATTGCTTGAAAACCCAACAATCTCTGTGGGTATGGTTCGCAGGCTTCCCGGGAGTATTGTGTATTTGACATATCTTGTCCAAGATTTTGTTTAAGTTGGATAGCTCGTCCCTGTTATCCTTGAGGGGCGGCTTTCTCTGATTCTGCCGCGAGCTTTTGAATCTGGCGTTGACCGCCATGCTCTTTGGGCTGTTTCCCTTATTCCGGCACTGGTCCTTGCTGCGTCGGGGTTTTCCGTTTCCATCCCTAACTTCGGATGTACTTGGGTCGCTGGTGCTACATCTTTCCAACCAGCTATCCTCTCCTGCACAAAAGCGGGTCATGGGGCTTGTTAATGCGGCCATTGTTCTTGGCTTTTCTTGGCCGAGGTGTCTGGCGAGCCATTCGTCTCGAACGTTATGCTTAAAAGCTTATAGGGCTTCGGCGTCCGGACAGTCGACTACCTGATTCTTTTTAGTAAGAAATATGTTCCAGAATTTCCGGGCTGACTCTCCGGGCTGTTGAGTTATGTGACTGAGATCGTCTGCATCCAGAGGGCGGACATAGGTCCCTTGAAAATTTGCCAGGAAAGCATCCTCAAGCTCTTCCCAACTTCCAATGGTGTTTTCGGGAAGGCTTTTGAGCCAATGTCGGGCTGGCCTTTTAAGCTTGAGGGGTAAGTATTTTATGGCGTGGAGGTCATCTCCTCTGGCCATGTGTATGTGGAGGCCCCAGGGTCTGTTGTTCCGTCGTATGCCTCTATGTTACAGGCTTGAATCCCGCTGGAAATTCATGGTCCAGCACCTCATCGGTGAAACATAGGGGGTGTGCGGCACCCCTGCATTTGGGTGTGCCGTGATGTTCGGATATTTGTTGTGTTGCATTGCTTACTAGAGCTTGCTTTCTTGGCCTGTGGATAGATCTGGCTGGGCCATCTTTTTGATGCGGATCCTTTGGTGGATCGCGTGTCGGCTTGTGTGCGGCGCCGCTTGCCGCTCCATGCTGGCCATGCGATCGTCTATCCGACCGGGTGGCTTTCCTATTTTTTGACTGCGGGGGCTCTAAGGCCTCCTCGTCAAATTCAGGCAGTAGCTTTCGCTTTGGATAGCTTTTTGTGCGGCGACTGCCGCCATATTTGTCTGCGGTGTTGCGTCTTCCGCAGTTTTGTGCTTCCGCTTCTGCTTTTTCAGGCTACGCGCAGTGGCGACGAGCCTTTTGTGGAGGTTCTTCTGCTCCATGAGCCTATCCGGCGTAAGATCGTCCGGACTGTTGTTTTCGCCGGGGACGGGGTGTTCGGTTTGTTTATCCAAGTTGCCCTGTTCGGACGGTTGCTCGAAGGCATGTTCGTCGTCCGCCGGCTCGTCCTGCTCTATGGCTGGGTCTGTATGGCTGCTGTCTCTGTCGAGGCGGGGCTTGGAGCGGCGCTTACGTCACCACTTTGATTACTTATCAAGTGAACGATCCCTCGTTGCATCCCTGTGTTCCTCGTCGTCGCTTCTTTTGGGTGTGTCCACCATGTATACATCATGAGATGAGGTGGCTGTCCAGTGCCTTATAGGCGTTGGTTCATGTTCATCTCCTACATCATTGTCCATACCGTCGATGTCTTCGGAGTCGAAGTTGAGCACGTCATTTAAATTATCGACAGTGGCTACGAAGTGGGTGGTGGGTGGGCATCGAATTTCTTCGTCGTCCAGATCCCAATCCTACCGGTCATAGTCCGGCCAGGACTCTCCTGACAAAGAGAGAGACTTGAGTGAATTCAGAATGTCGCCGAAGGGCGAGTGTTGAAAGATGTCTGTGGCAGTGAACTCCATGATTGGCGCCCAATCGGATTCGATCGGTAGGGGCGCGGAGGGCTCGGAGTCCGGAGAGGAGGCCGGCATCTTGGAGTCACAGGATTTGCAGAGGACAAGGCTGGTGTTCGGCTTGATCGCCGTAGAGATTGCAGCCCCCGAGGCGGTGTCTAACCACCCATCCTCGATTGGTGTGGTCGGCTCCGAGCCAAGGGTCGGAGCAGACACAGGTGCGGCCTCCAGGGCACTGTTCGGCGGCCGAGCTAGATCATGCCCACCAGGACAGTGCGGCGCGCTCGGCTGCGGCTTAGATCCGTCGAAGATCAAGTCTCCGCGGTCGTCCGCTGTGTAGTTTAAACTTCCAAATCTGACCTGACGACCAGGGGCGTAGCTTTCGATCTGCTCCAGATGGCCAAGCGAATTGGCCTGCAGTGCAAAGCCGCCAAATACGAAGATCTGTCCAGGGAGAAAAGTCTCACCCTGGGTCGCATCGTCGTTGATGATCGGAGGAGCCATCTGGCCTAAAAGTGATGACACAGAGGAACTCTCAATGAAAGCACCAATGTCGGTGTCAAAACCGACGGATCTCGGGTAGGGGGTCCCGAACTGTGCGTCTAGGCGGATGGTAACATGAGACAAGTGACACGATGTTTTTACCCAGGTTCGGGCCCTCTCGATGGAGGTAAAACCCTACTCCTGCTTGATTAATATTGATGATATGGGTAGTACAAGAGTAGATCTACCACGAGATCAAGGAGGCTAAAACCTAGAAGCTAGCCTATGGTATGGTTGTTGTTCATCCTATGGACTAAAACCCTCCGATTTATATAGACACCAGAGAGGGCTAGGGTTACACAGAGTCGGTTACAATGGTAGGAGATCTACATATCCGTATCGCCAAGCTTGCCTTCCACGCCAAGGAAAGTCCCTTCCGGACACGGGACGAAGTCTTCAATCTTGTATCTTCATAGTCCAGGAGTCCGGCCGAAGGTATAGTCCGGCTATCCGGACACGCCCTAATCCAGGACTCCCTCAATGGCTCATGCCACATGAACCTCGCGAGGTGCACCTTACATTGATATCTCTGCTCCTTGGGAGCCAGCCTAGTGAGGCCGCCCCCCAGGGAGGTCTTGGTGTCGTCCGCCCCGCGAGGCTTGGCCCCTCGTGAAAGTCTTGGGTTGTTGTTGCTAAAACTGGGCCATACTGGGCCGCCGATGGAGCCACGCCGCGGGCCATAAGCAGGCAAGTCTGGGTACCCCCGTTCCTAGGACACAAACAGTAGCCCCCGGGCCCAAGGCGCGCTCGAACTTGGCTTCGAGGCGAAGCTGAAGGGTAAGTGCGGAGCGCCGCGGGCCCCAACCACCTTCAGCCTTGGTGGACGCGTGATGATTGACGGGACGTGGACGCCTCCGCTTCCCCATGCTGCCTCGGCAACTGTTCAACTTGATGAGACCCTGCTACATGCGGAAGAAAAACCATCATTACGTGCTATCATGGAGACCGGCAGTTGGCCTCCTCCTGGCTATAAATGAGGGGAGGGGCGGAGCCCCCTTGCTCATCTCTGTCTTTTTGCAGTCTGCTTCCTCTTCTTCTTTCCCGTCTCTACATCTTGCCGTAGCTCCCATGGCGCTGACAAGGAAGTTCTCCGCCACCGAGAAGGGGAAAGACCCCAAGGAGGGACCTGACTCGCCACCTCCCAAGAGATGGCGAGGTCGCCCGCGCAAGCATGCCGCGACTCCTGCAGTGGCTCCTCGAGGGCGCAAGCGTGTCTTGGCCGGCCATGGCGGCACTTCTTCTCGCGGTGGGTGCCGCTGGGGGTGAGGCAGCCCTTGTGAAGAGGGAGGCGCGTCATGGTTGTGCGACCTCCCAGGCCGCAATTCCAATTGGCCGACATGCTCCCTGAGTTTGTCGTGTGGTCGGAGAAGCCGACCGGCACCTGGCTCCAGCTTCCACGCTCCTTCGCCGGTGAGCTGCCGTCCATGGGTCTTGATGGCCTCTGACTGTAGGCCGATGGCTGCTGCAGCAAGTCCTCGTGGGTTGTGGTTGAAGTCTCCGCCGCGGGCAGCGTGGCCCTGACCCGCGGCTGGCAGACGTTCACCCGCGCGCGCGGCCTAAGCAGGAGGTGCACCCTCCACTTCAAGTATGTCGGCGTCGCGGACCTCTTCGTGAGGGAGTTCAGGGAAGATAGTCGCCGCGCAGGGTGCTGCCCCGAAGACGGCAGCAGCCACGACGGGCTCGGTCTTGACGGCGGCCGTGACAACGCTGAGGGCGAGCTCGCCCTTGGCGACAGTCGTGGTTCGTCCAGCGGCGGCGGCTCCTTCTCCTACGAGAGCACCAACAGTGGTGGCTACGACTAGCCGCCACGCCGCCGTGCTGGCTTCGAGGACGGTGACGGGTCGTACCATCGCCATGCTTCAGTGAAGGGTGAGGAAGACTTAGGTTGAGCTGCCTGGAGGCCCTTGGAACCAGGCCTCGTGAGTTGTTGCGGTCACTCGAGCCGCTTTTGTTTGATCCTTCCTTTCTTCCTGCATTTGAAAAAGAAAGCAGAGAGCCCTGCAGGGGCGTGTAATGAACCATGGTATCTGTGTTACTATGCTATGTTTATTGTTCTATCCTTATGCTGTGGTGCTCATGTTCCAAATAGGTGTGGTAGGATAACTTAGCTTGATGCGCTCGCGGTAGTCTCCCTCCTTGTGAGAGCGCACGCTTCATTATCTGAGGAGGCCCTCTTGCTGGTGGCTCAAGGGCCATTGGCCTCAGGAGACAACTTGAAGTTGCGGAATTGTTAAAAAACTTGGTTGGGCATCTTGTTCTTTCCTACGCGACCCCTTAGGTATGGGCTAGTCATGGCTTGGTGCACCGCATCGTAGTACCCAGGGGCATGGACTTTAAGAGGGTGCGTAGGTCACAAGCTTACTTGAGGGCGTCTCGTGAGGATAGAAAAATCCGTGGCCCTGGGGGGACAGGGCTATGGCGAAGTATGTTCGTGGCATGGGGCGGGCCCGACGTGCACACACATACCTGCCCAGCCCCCGCGCGCGAGACGCGCGAGGAAAGGCGGCGGGCAACTGCCGCCCCTCTTGGGCCAAGACTGACGGTCAAGAGAAAAGGCGAGAGGGAAATCCAAATTGGCAATCTAAAATGCGAGAACTCCAAATTCCATTAAGAAAGATCCAAACCAACTATAGAAAGCAAGCAAATGAACAGTCGCGTTCGGCACCTAGTCTAGTCTTCTCACCAACGCGGAGCTAAGTGTTGCCACTAGGACATGGGAGGGAGCCCCCGAGGCCCGAGGGCGGCTCTCCGGAGACTCCAGGGCGTGTATAGCCCCACTCATTATTACGTGAGAGTGTCACAAGCGGAGACATTCACAGGCACTAGGCCTTTCTTCATGGGTAGAACTTCCGGAGGTGCTGGATGTTCCAGGCGTTCTGGATGGGGATCCCATCGTGTGTCTCCAGGCGTGCGGCGCCATGCCTGGAGACGCAGGCGACCCTAAATGGGCCCTCCCACATGGGTGAAAGCTTATACAACCCTTCCCTAGATAGCACCCACCGTAGGACGAGATCACCCACCTCGAGCGTCCTGGAGCCGACGCTGCGGCCGTGATACCACCACAGCGCCTGCTGGTACCATGCCGCTCGGAGTGAGGCTTGACAGCGGCGTTCCTCCCCCAGCACAAGGTCCATCCCTCGCGTGGCATCTTGGCGTGCCTCGTCAAACACCAAGACCCGCGCGGAGCGATGCCTGACCTCATGTGGGAGAACCGCTTCAGCTCCGTAGACGAGGAAGAATGGAGTTTCACCTGTCGGCTTGGTCGTGGTGGTGTGGAGAGACCACAACATGGACTGGAGCTCATCTAGCTAGCCCCTACCTCAGGCCTCGAGCTTCTTCTTGAAGGTCCTTGCCTTAAGGCCTTTCAGGACCTCCGCGTTGGCGCGCCCAGCTTGGCCGTTGCTCCTCGGGTGTGCCACTGAGGCGTAGCATATCTGCATTCCAAGGTTAGCACAATATGTTTTGTAGATATTGCTAGTGAACTGCGAGCCATTGTTAGTGATGATACGATTAAGGACTCCAAACCGGCTTACGAGGCCCTTGATGAACTTGACCGCCGAGCCGACCGGGATGGCGCGGACTGCTTCCACCTCCGCCCATTTGGTAAACTTGTCGATGGCGACGTAGAGGTAGCAGTAGCCCCCGGGCGCTCGAGGGGACAGACCCAAGATGTGCAGCCCCCAGACCGCAAACGAACATGAGAGCGGAATGGTCTGGAGGCCCTGGGCGGGCTGGTGGATTTGCTTGGCGTGTAACTGGAAGGCTTCATAGGATCTCACCAGCTCGGTCGCGTCGCTGAGCGTCGTGGGCTAGTAGAATCCGCTGCGGAACGCCTTGCCCACGAGGGTGCACGATGATGAGTGATGCCCGCAGTCTCCGTCGTGTTTGTCGGCTAGCATCTCGCACCCCTATTCCCTGGAGATGCATCGCATGGAAACATCGTTCGGTCATTCTCGGTAAAGCTCACCATCCTGAATGCAGTAGGCTGTGGCCTACCGAGCCACGCGCTCAGTGTCTTCTTCCTTCTCCGGCAGGGTCCCTTGCAGAAGGTACGCATTGAATTCTTTGGTCCAGCACCCCTCCCGATGCTCAAGCGCTAGGAGTAGGCGTGCTCCTGAGGTCGGGCCGCAGGCGGGGGCTCCCGAGGTAGGTGCTGGCGGGAGCTCCTCCTGAGGCAATGCTGGCACCGCAATCGGAGGGGCTGCCGAAGGCTTGAAGAGCCGCTCCTCGAAGACACCAGGCTCCTCAGGCTGGCGCTTGGATGCTTTCTTGGCGATGTCGTCGTCTTCCTTGTTCGTGTCGCGGGGCACGTGCTGCAACTCCAGGCCCAAGAATTGTTTCTCCATTTTGCGTACCTCCGCCAGGTATGCCTCCATGTGTTCATCTTTCGGCTCGTACACTTTGTTGGAGAAGTTGACGAGGAGCTGGGAGTCACCCTTGATGGTGAGGCGCTTCACGCCCAAACCGGCTACGGCCTTGAGGCCGGCGATCAAGCCTTCGTACTCCGTGATGTTGTTGGAGACCTTTTCGCCGTGTTGGAAGTAGAGTTGCATGGTGTAGTAGAGGTTGTCCTGAGTAGGGGAAACGAGCACAGCTCCAGCCCTCGCACCCTGTCGTGCAAAGGTGCCGTAAAAGTACATGGCCCAGCCGTCTGGTGCTTCGCCCCCGGTGAGAGAGATCGGTCCTCACCTGTCTCTGGTCTTGGGGCATCAGTCCACTCTGCCACGAAGTCGGCGAGTGCAGCTCCCTTGATGACCCTGGTGGTGCTGAACTAGCTGAAATGCCTGCAATTCGATGTTCCATTCGGCGACTCTACCTGCAGCATTAGGGCTCCAGAGCACCCTCACTAGTGGGTAGGTCGAACGACGTGGATGGGGTGGCCTTGGAAGTATTGGCGCAGCTTGCGCGAGGCGACGAGAAGCGCGAGCAAGAGCTCCTGTGGCATGGGGTAGCGTGCTCTGTTGTCCCGCAGTACCGTGCTGACGAAGTATACCGGGTTGTCGACGAGGGCAGGATTGTTGGTGTAGTCCAATATCTCCTGGGGCTGATGCGCCTCCTGAGCCTGGTGGACCTTTGGAGCTTGGTCGCCTGTTGGCGCAGCTATGGCCTCAGGAGTGCCGCCTTGAGGCCGGGTCATCTTGACCAAGCACGCGGAGTCGTGTGGCAGGCCCTTGGACTGGCGCTCCTCCCTGATGGCAACCAGCGCCGCGCTGGCTGATTGAGGCATGGCGGCCAGGTAAACCACCAAGGGCTCGAGTGGACGCGGCGCCACCATCACGCGGCGCCACCATCACCGGCCTCCGCAGTCCACTCGAACGGCCCCTTCGTCTTCATCAGCTTAAAGAATGGGAGGGCGCGCTCCCCAGTTTGGAGATGAAGCGCCATAGTGCGGTCACGCAGCCCGGCAACTTCTACATTTCCTTAAGGGACTGTGGCAGACTCATCCTTTCTATCACCTTGACCTTCTCCGGGTTTGCCTTGATCCCCGTGTGTGACACCAGAAAGCCCAACAGCTTGCTGGAGGGGATGCCAAACATGCATTTCTCTAGGTTGAGCCGCAAGTCCACCTTGCGCAGGCTGGCGAACGTCTGTTCCAGGTCCTCGATGTGGGTCCTTGCCTCCCGAGTTTTTACCACTATGTCGTCAACTTAGGCCTCAGCGTTCCTCCCGAGCTGCTGGCCCAGAGCAATGTGCATGAGCCGTTGGAAGGTTGCTCCGGTGTTACGCAACCCAAAGGGCATGCAAATGTAGCAGTACACCCCGCATGGTGTCAAGAAGGCCATCATCTCGACATCCTACACCGCCATCCTGATTTGGTGATACCCTGAGAATGCGTCCAGGAAGCACAGCAGGTCGCACTCGGCGGTGGAGTCGACGATCTAGTTGATGCGCGGTAGCAGAAAGGGATCTGGAGGGCACGCCTTGTTGAGGTTGGTGAAGTTGACGCACATGCGCTCCTTCCCCCCTTTCTTGGGCATGACGACCGGGTTCACCAGCCATTCCGAATACCGCACCTCGCGGATGACACCAGCTTCCTGCAGTTTGCGGGTCTCCTGGACGATGAAGGACTGCTTCTCTATGGACTTCCGCGGCGCCTTCTGCTTCACCGGGCGTACATTGGGGCACCCATTTAGGTGGTGCTCGATCACCCCCTTGGGACTCCAGCCAGGTCCTAGGGATCCCATGCGAATACCTCCTTGTTTGTGTGCAAGAAATCGACCAACGCCTTTTCTTGGTCTGGGGCGAGGTTGGCACCTATGGTGAAAGTGGCTCCTGATGCCCCATCTTGGTCAATCGGCTCCTGCTTCGTCTCGACCGGGTCTTGATAGAACAACTGCTTCTTTTTTGCCGACACAGCCCCCGAGGCCTCAGGAACCCCTCCCACTTCTGGCCATGTGCCAGCCGTGGCCTTGAAGGCGAGCTTGAGAGCCGCCAGCGCCTCCTTGCTGTCCCCGGCCACGGTGAGGATGCCGCTGCTTCCTGGCATCTTCATGAGGTTGTAGGTGGGGTGAGTTGTCGCCATGAACTTGGCCAAGGCCGGGTACCCGAGGATGGCATTGCACAGGTGGCCGATGCGGGCGATGTCGAAATCGATGAGCTCTGTGCGGTAGTTGTCGCGGGTGCCGAAAGTGACTGGGAGGCAGATCTGTCCCAAAGGGCCCGTGGAGCCGTCGACGACCCCGGAGAACAGCTTGATGGGGCGGAGCCGGCCGTGCGATATGTGAAGCAAGACAAAAGCTTCCATGGAGAGCACGTTGAGTCCGGCCCCGCCGTCGAT